>NC_089829.1:40652447-40982947 GCF_035046505.1 Tiliqua scincoides
CTACACAGTCTCATCTAATGGTTCCATTTGCAAATGCAAAATTACATTAGTAAGATGACTGGAACTAGTGTTTTTCTGAACTCTGATAATTTTCAAAAACCAAAGTCAAAAGGGTCCAGCAGGGCAACTTTCAGACTCTGCCAAAAAAGCAACATCTGCTTAACGGCTGATGACTGGAAAAATGCAATTCATTTTTGGATCTATAATGTTGCTGTCCAGCCACTCTGCTTTCCCATGGAAATGATCTGACATTTCAGGAAGGAAATTGGACTGAACTATGGTTAAGTACAATCCTTTGAATTTACATCACTGGGGGTGAAGCCACTACATCTACAAGGGAACTATTTTGGCCTGGAGACACAATGGCTCTTTATAAATAACAAGTAAGTCTTACTATTGTTATCCATTGCTCATAAATTAGAGTATAGATTTTGTGTTCTTTTGTATTAGAGAACAAGAAAGCTAATTCAGTGGTCTTCAGGGGAAAATCCATACTAGGAGAAAAGCAATGTATTAGCTGCTGACAACTGATTTAATAATTCTATGATAATTAGACAAAGGACCCAGTGAGGTTGGAGGGAGTTTTCAGTAAGCCCTTATTTCTGGGAAGAGTGCAGAGCAGTTTTTGAATAGGGCGGCTGTTTCCAGTGCAAATAACAGGTTGGCACTCATTATTTAAGGAGTTTGGTACCCATAGATTTGAATACCCATGGGTTCCTAACCCACAGGGTGGGCCACCTGTGGCTCTCAGAAGGGCCTCCAGAACTGACCTGCATACAGATGTGAATAGCGCACAGGTCAGAGCATAGCGGGTTGGCAGGGATTTGAGCACAGCTCTGTTCAGGCTCAGAGGGTCCAAGTGGTGCTGAAATTCATGGTTTCAAACATCCATCCATAGGGCTACTGGGAACAGAACCTACACAGATAATGAGGGCTGACCTGTAATTGGACCACCTGACCAGGGCCACCTGACCAGAGGTGGTCAAAGTTCTTTCTGAGTCTCTGCCAGAGTGACCTGTGCTGCTATCACCTTAACCTGGTGGTGCACCAGATTAATAGGAACATTAAACAATACCTCTCCACCCCTAATCATTTCACCTAACAGATGGCTTCTGCAATAAGGTTGAGACAGATGTACTGTTCCAACAGAAGCCTGACATAGTAGACAGGATGCAAGATTTGATAGGAAAAACGGTGGACAAAAGGTAGATATTGATGATAATTTGGGGGGGGGGGGGAAGAGAGAAGATCCAACTAATTTTATCTGACATGCTATAGTCATGAAAAATACTACATAGTTGGTTCAGAGACGATCAAGCTTCAGACCAACCCAGGAAACTTATTGAAACGTTTTTAGGGTCTATTTTCAGCGAATGTGCACAGGACTGCAGTCTTTGTCACTTTTGAGTATCAACTTTGAGACACAAATGATGACTTTTAAAAAAAATTAGACTTTCTTTTGGTTCCAAAGGAACATTATGCTAGTTTATGCCAGTTAGCTAATCTTCCCCATCCAGTCATATTCACACAGGCATAACACAAGAGTGGCCATTTCCAGTTTCCACCAGGAGCCATCCTGCTTATTAGGAACATTGGCTAGCTTCTTAAGAAGGTGCTGCACCTCGTGAATCTCCTTTAGGCTGACACATAATGGGCTGCCCAGGAACTGGTTCAAGTCTCTCTTGGAGAGGAGTCGGCTGCGAAGGAATCGGCTACTTCAAAGAATGCAGAATGACCTACAGTTCCAAGCGGACACCGAGTTGCAATGCAGCAGTTACAAAAGCAACAGGACATACGTTAAGGACTGTGCAAAACAGGAGGCCATGTAAGCAAAACAATCCTGACTTGGCTGGGGGGAGGGGGAACAAGATCCCAGAGGAGCAGGGTCAAGAAAGAGGGTTTAAAGAGGAACATTGCAGACCTGCACAAAGATTGTTGACCCAAGATGAAGGCGTGTCTCACCTCTGGGTTTTGGGACTGTGCTACACAGTGGCCCAGGGATTTAACTAAATGGTCTTTTTTCAGACAGTGTGCAACTGGCTGAAAAAGAGGGCAGGCACAAGAGGGGAGAGGGTGTGCCCATGGTCCATAACTCCCACTCCCAGAAGAGGACATCACTGCTTTACTTCCCTCTTGGCCCTTAGAGTCCACAGTGGAGAGTCCTGCTGAAGCCAAAGTGAAACTTAGCTCTTGGCTGGCTGGCTAGCAAGAAAGTCAGTGTCTTGCTATCTGCTTTGGTGGCTATATTGTTCTGCATTAAAAGCTGGGAAGCACCAACTGTTGGGACAACAAAGGCTAATATCCCAATCCAATCCCAGCCGCCAGTGCAATGGCACAGTGGCGCTGCAATGGCCACTGCTGTATCCTGATGGACAAGCGAGGCAGCCAGAGGTCTCCTTGGGGTAAGAGAACATTGGTTTAGCTCAGTTGCTGGTGCAGAGTCAAGTAACCTGTGTAGGGCTTTCAGACACAGGAGGTGGGGATAGGACTCAGCGGCAGCCTCTGCTGTCATCTCTGCTACCTTCTGGGCCTGAACTGTCCCCTTGGGCCACCCTCTCCCCACTTAGTTCTCCCCCTCCCTGCCCTCCCAGAATACCTCCTTGCTGCTCAGTGGCCTATTCACCCCTGCTGGCTCCTGGTGGCCATCTGAGTGGCACACTCTGCCAGTACTTTCTCTCTACTGGCCAATGGGAAGAACCTTATGGCACGATGGCCCTTGTCTGGTCAGTGAGTGCAAGAGCAGCAACATGCAAGTGTTGCGAGTGAAAGAGTTGCCAACTGGCCTGATGTTTCAGTCCAATATACTTGCATTTAAGGAAAACGAGGGTCATCTGTCCAGCACTACCTCTTTGGGTGCCTCCCTCCAATGGTACGCAGTTTCCATTTCCAGCCAGAAATTTAGCAAGCAGTTAGGCTGAATCTGCATTCCCTTTCTGCTTCTCTAAAGCAAGGACCTTTGTCCTATCTATCTGAAATGTGACTGTCTTGCTGAGTGCCAGTTTGACAATTGCATTGATTGACTGGGAAAAACCAAAGTTGGGGCCATCGATCACAAAGCATGCTTTTGTTTGGTTTTCACATAAAGCAATGTGTGTGCACAATGCACCAAAACCATGGGGGAGATGTGGGCTTAGGACTTAGTTCCTACTGCAGTCCTATCTCAGTCATATGTTTCTCCCAATACACTATTTATTATTTGAAAAGCTTGGCTTCCAGCTTCCATTTCTGGAACTGGAAAGGCAAGGTCTTCCAACTTTGATAATAAATGGAAACATGCTTTTAATTTGTACTTCAGTTCTCATGGACAGGGGGATGGGTTACAAGCCGTGATGGGTATGTGCAATCTCCTGATTTGAAAAGTAGGCAACCTCAGAATGTCATGTGCAAGGGATGGCACCAGGATGCAGGTCTCTTGTTGTCTTGTGTGCTCCCTAAATCATCTGGTGGGCACTGGGAGATACAGGAAGCTGGACTAGCTGGGCCTGATCCAGAGGGTCTATTCTTATGTTCTTATGGGAATTGGACCTGGTTCTCCTGTTGAAATTAATAGGGAGGAATGGGAAAGAGAAATTATTACGACAAACAAATTCAATGTGTGAGGATTTTTAATAATGAAAATGAATATAGAAACAAAACTGCCCCCCCTTCACAGCCCTTGTGCACATGCATTAACAATGTTCAGACATGTGCTTCTCCATCTTCTGATTCCCAAAACAATAAAAAGAAAGCTGCCCTTGACCACACAAAATTATTTGAGTCTATTTTCTGAAATGCTAAACTGGAAAAAGCGGGGGGGGGGGCGGAATTGGTAGCAGATAGGAAAGCTGACAATGTTTAGGGAGGTTATTTTATTGCATTTGCTTCTCCAACTCCCAGCTGAGCCACCTGCTCATTGACCCGACTTGCGAGGGGGAAAAGGGAGTAGTCAGAAAGCATTTGCAAGCTGCTCTTGTGTATGCAGATTGTGGCAAACCATGTACTGAGAAGGTGTTTAGCAAAGCAAATTGCAAAGCTCAATAGCTCTATCAATTTCATCAAGCAACATTTTTATACCTCCTTCTGAAGCAGTTTGAAGATGAATAATAAAACTGCTGGCAATCAGCTTTAAGGAGCATAAAGCTTGCCTTATAGGTGATTAGTCTCATCAGCAGGGTTCCTTGAAGAAATTAGCCACAGAAGCCCTGAAACCTGATGGCAGTTAAATATATGCTCTAAATGGAAGATTTCTACTACAAACTGTTTTTCTCTTTAATAGTTTTCTCCTCTCTGTCAAGTCCTCTGCCTAGGCCCAGTTCGTACATACTACAGGTGCTAGAATGGGAAGATGTGATCACCGGTTCTACATGACTGTGTCAACTAGCAGTCTCCAAACCATGGACCACTGCATTAAAAAAGCTGTTCCTGCACACAGCTTTCCATTGCAGTGTTCTTTCGTCATGCCTGATCTCCCCTCCCAGTCTCATGCAGGCCATCCATGTCCTCTGGGAAATCAGGGAGCAGAGGCATCTGGGGTGACAGGAAATGGAAGCGGCTGGCTGGCATGAGGCTGGCATGAGGCTGGCCGCAACAAAAGGATGCTGGAGCATGGAACAAAAAGCTCCATGTGGGAACAGCTGGGGTTTGGCATCTGCTGATGTAGACATTAGCATTTGGTGGAGGGTAACTGGATCAAGTAGAAGTGTCCACAATAATACAACACTGAGTAGGGCTGGTCTGTTCATGAAGCAGAATGGGTGGGGTGGGGGACAAAGCAAGGGCCGGCCTTTCCTTCATTGCAGCTGCTTCATCACATTTGTAAAACAGCAAGCAGTGGAGGCAGCCCTCAGCCTGCAGTTCATGTGAGAGGTCGAACGGTCATCCTCACACTGAGAGAAGTTGTGTCAGGCCAGTGTGGGCTCCAGCAATTCTCCATAGGGCCAAAGGCTCATTGGAGACTGGGGGCTCCCAGCGGGCCTGATTGAGAGTCCCCGAGGGCTGCAAGTGGCCCCCAGGCTGGGGTTTGGGCACCCCTGGAGTAGACTATGAACACACTTGGTCATACAAGGTGTTCTGCAAACACAGTCTAGTTCTTGAGACAGCTTCCATCGGGTTCCTATCACGGCGAGTCCACTTCAGACAGGACAGCTCTTCTCGGCAAAAATGACAAGTCAAATTTCAATTAGCACTTCATTTTAATGCTTCAGCCTTTCGAAACTCAGGGTGAACTCTATTAATAATAATTTGAAAAATAATGTTCCACGCTATTGGAAACCAAGTGTAGCAAAATGCAGTAATTTGGGTTTCAGGTCATTAATGAATCTTGCCTTTGTGAGTGCTGTCGTCACGGATGGCTTGGCTGCTGTATGGGACCTGCAGTTGCTAAGGATAATTATAATCCTGGGGGGGGGGATTTGCACACATTTTAGCAATATTGGCCCTCACTGACTATGCCTACAGGCAATTATGGTGTTTTAGGATTGCGGTTAGAGAATTAACATTCTTATTTTTTTGTTGATTCTTTTTTTTTTGTCTTTTATAATATAGGCTCTTTCCTCTAAGAACAAAGAAATACAATGCATGCCAACTAGCCCTCTTAACTTGGCACTGAGATGGGCAGAACCCAAGTGACAATGTCCTTTGTGTCACAGACACTGATTTGGTTTCATGTGAAATGTGCAGATGTTTCTTTGAGAGGAAGTTTGAAATTCACTCCAAAGTTCCATTCATCTGACTTTTAGATGCCAATCCTAGATGCCATGCTAGGAGCATTTATTTGGTGTGGGGAGCCCTGCGCAAGCTTCTTAACTAAAAATAGCCATCGAGACCCACTTCTGGTTTGCGACTGCAAAACCAGACATGGGTTGTGATCATGATTTTTAGTTAATTGGAGGTTGGGGGGGGGGCCCTGCAGAGGCTTGCTCAGGGCTCCCCACACCCCCTGGAGGTTGGTGCTACTTGAAGGTAAGTCAGAAACCTCCCCTTCCCTGCCAGTAGTATGATTTTGGGGATTGTGTCACTGCCTTCTCCCCTCCCTACTCCTTAAAGGGGCATAGATCAGTGCTTCCCAGGCTGGTGGGTTGTGACCCACCAGTTTTGGAACTGCTGACTGAAACCAAACATGTGAGTGTATTCTGAATTAGTGACCTTGACTTCTTTTGAGTATGTGAATGAACCTTTCTAAGCTTGGAGCATTTCATATTATGCCGAACCTGAAATTCCTACCATCAGCTGTAGCAGTAATAATAATAATAGTAGTAATAATAATAACTAGGTATTTATATACCACCTTTCTGGTCATCAAATTACTCCTCTGACTTTATTCAAGGCGATTTATATAGGCAGGCATTTCTAAATCCCTCAAGGGGATTTTTACAAACATAAAGGTTCTCTCTTTCAAGAACCAACAACATTTCAGAATGGATCTTCCTGGTTTGATCTCACTTCCAGCCTCCAGTTCTCCCATGCAGGCTGACAAGCAGCTCCATCTCTCACATGGAGGGCAGCCAAGACACTTCTTGCTCAACTGGGCTTGTCAGCTACTTCAAGGTCTCGCCATTCTCAGCCATTCAGGGAGCTGCTGGTGTCCTCGAACTGGCGACCTTCTGATGTAGATGGAGGCTCTACCTTCTAGACCAGACCTCCTGCCCTCCAGACCTCCTGCCCTCCAGTAATATCACCCAAGTTCATAGTTCCTTTGCTTGGAATCTTGTCTGTCCTATTTGCACTTCCCAGTTGAGGTAGAATGTGAATTGATAGGGCTGGGAAAAAGCTCAAGTTTGCCAGTCCTAATTCAAAGCCAGCATAGTGAGATTTCCATCTTTGCTATTCTTGTGGAACAGCTATTATCACTTATATATAAATTCTAGCTGGTAAAATACATCTTTATCTTATGTATATAATCCCATCAAAGTCCACCTCCATGCTGCCAACCCAACAATAATTCTCTTTGGCTTTAGGACCATTGAACTGAATATGATTTCTAAATACACTCAGAGAAAAGAAGACACTGGTTTGTTATGAACACTTTTTGACAATCATATTGGTGTGGGAATTAAAGTCTTAGCATCACAAGACCAGCAGAGGAGAAAATCCTATTGATACTCATAAGAGGCTGAACCTATGAATACATAACTGAAGTGAGCGTGGTCTAATGAGAACTGCAAAGAGATTCAAGGTGAAGAACTTAGAGACAGCTTCAGATGATCTCTCTCAGTATTTCATATATGTTTTAAAGTGTCAGCTGCATCTTATTAGCTGTAACAAGGTAGTAGCTTAAAAAAAGATCAATAAAATCTATGCTGTGCTGTTAAGAGCTCCAGAAAAGTTGTCTTCAAACATTTCAAATGTTATCAAGTTTTTTTTTCTCTTCCCCCCTGAAGCTCATTATTCAATCTTGTTAATACTCCACATGCACTCATGTGCTTCTTAAGAAGTTGCATGGTTGGATCTAGAGCCTCTGCATGCTCCCTGATTATGTACAAGGAACTCTCTTGTTCATAAGGGCTACCTCATTTATGCCAAGAATGAAGCAAGACTGAATTCAGGCTTGTACTCATAGATCTGCTTCTTCTATGAAAACACATTGAAGCAGCTGTCTTAGGAGAACTGCTTCTTCAAAGTGGGGGCACCCAGGGGGCTTGGAAATGAAACACTGTGAATACGGTTTAATATACAAAGTAAAATTTAATATCTCTCTCATCACCTTTTGACCCTGACCTACAATGGCAGTCGGATTGTCCCTTGTGACATTTGGCTGTGTCACGAAATGACTAATGGTTCTTTTTAATTGTTCTGTACTGATCTGCTGATCCGCTGAAATTCACTCAGCCTGCCAGCCACCCAAATTTCCAATATGAATAATCAAACCAAACAAACAGATCAGTCAGCTTGCATGATACATGGGCACCTGAGAAAAGAATCAATAAAAGAAAAGTTTGACAAATACCTTGTCATCTGAAAAGTGTCTTCCTGCCTTCTGTTCATTCAGAAAGCCTGTTGGAGGGATGGAGCTTCCGCTTTAGTTCACCAAATAGTTTACATATAAATAAATCAATAAACGGTTAGTAGTAATTCTCTGTTCCAAAAGGGCTCACACTCTTAAAAAAAAAAAATACAGAAGAGACACCAGCAACAGCCACTGGAAAAAGAACAACAACACAGTGTTGGGATAAACAGTTGCTTTGTCCCTGCAAAATATAAGAGGACACCACTTTAAAAAGTGCTTGTTTGCCCAGTTAGCAGGGGTGTGTGTGTGTATGTTTTATTTTTATTTCACATTTTTATACTGCCCTTTCTCCAAAGAGCTCAGGGTGGTGTACACATCTGCTCCTCTCCTTCTTGTCCTCACAACAGCCCTGTGAGGTACGTGAGGCTGAGAGAAAGTGACTGGCCCAAAGTCACCCAGGAAGCTTTGTGGTTGAGGGGGGATTTGAACCTGGTTCGTCCGGGTCTAATTCCACCTTCCAAACCACTACACCACCCTAAATGATATACACTACACCACCCTATATGATATATATAAATCATTTAAATCTCAGATATCTGGTCTATAGAACACTGACAGCTCAGTCTACTCAGAAGGAGACTTCAATCAGTTAAGCAGCACTGATTCTCTAGTATGTGTATATTGCAGCATGAGAGAGTAATTTCTTGGCCCTTAAAGAACACGGACTTCCTAGCAATGAACTCATGAGTTCTATTTATGTGTGTAGGAGTGCATGCATGTGTATAAACACAACTAAGGATTAGGCATCATGGCCCCCAGACAAAACCCTATGTAGTGAATAGAAACCTCCCCATTAAAGCTGGTTCTTTAAAAAGGCCCCCAGTGGAGAGAAATCTTTCAAGTCAGTTCCTGCTGGTGCAGGATTTTTTTTTTTTTTTGCCATTGTTTGCATCTTGTAGAAAAAGTTCACATTACCCAAATTGCCTGGGGCTATTGTTTGAGAGGTTTTATAGCTCTTAACTCTGACAATAGGCTGCCAAAAGGTCCTGGAGCTGCTTACTCTAGAGTGAAATATAACCTGGAAATATGTGCAGAGTTTACAAGTCCTTGAGAAACCCGTAATTATGCATTCTTGGACATTTTTGTTACTTGGGGACGTCTTTACTATCCACTCGTCCCTACTTATTCCGAGTGTTTTCATAGCAGCAAAGTTCGTGGAAGTGTGGAGACGGTCGTGTCAGCACTTTTCCTGGCTAACTTGAATTTCTGAGTTTGTAACTTAGCTTGCAAAAAAAAAAAAATGGAAAAAATAAAAGTGGCTTCTGGGCTGAATCTTTGCTTAGCGCATCTCAAAATGGAGTCATATTTTATTCTAATTAAAACTATGACAAGAGTCAACATGGTTATTTTTAGGGCAAACACAGCAAAGGAAGTGACTGTTTGAATGCTTCAGGAATGAGAATTCAGTCTCATGCCATCACTTGGTATTTTTGAGGAATCATTTTCTTGTTTTGTTTTATTTCATCAGCATAAGAGAGTCATGGGGGATGTGTCAGAAAGACAGTTCAAATGCTAGCATGTCAGTGTTCCAAAAGTGAGGGGGAAAAAAAACAACAACAGAAGGCAAAAAAAAAAGCCAAAGATGTACAGAAAAAGAAAACTGTCTGTGAAATTTCTTGCTAATCTTTATTGATTTTTTTTAAAACTTCCTTTAAGTCCTACAGATGTGTTTCACCTCCAGATTCACCTCACTTCTGGCAACAGTCTGTGGTGACGTGGGGATTGATTGATTTATATTTGTATCCCACCTCTTCCCAAGGAAGATCACAGTTTAAAGAGTTTTTTTTTTTCTTTTTTAGAAAAATAGTTGGATAAAAACTGAATTCTCAATTAAGAGATATAGAAAATGTAGGCATTGCCATCACCTCCCACCTGCTTAATCCTAACTGTTAAAAACCACCTTAACAAGAGCCTGTTCACATATTTTTCGACTAGGGTTTCATATCATGTTTACCCATAAATTGAACCCAACCAATTTGAAGAGCTATTTGCAGTGGTGTAGCTGGGCGTGTGTGCGTGTGCGCGCAAAGCACTACGTTTTGCAGGGAGCCTCACCACAATGTGCGAGCAGTCCATTCCTCTCCCCTTAGGAGCTATTCCAGGCAGTGGGAGCAAAATGGAAGCAAATGCCAGAGAAGAGGCCAATGCCTCTGTTTTGCTCCCACTGCCCAGAATAGCTCCTAAGGGGATGGGCAGGGGTCTCTTGCACACCCTGAGGTTCCCTGCAAAACCTAATGCTTTGCACCCCCTCTAGCTATGCCACTGGCTATTTGGAAAAAAAGACCTGTAGCTCAAGAAGTCACTGTTTGTATGCAAGTTTTCCCAGCTTCAATCTCTGGCATCTTGAGTAGGACTGGGAAATACCCCTGCAACTGATGTCCTGAAAGTTCAGGGCTCATGAGATCACAGCTTTCAAAATAACCTTCCTAAGCCATCGCAGGGAAAGTGGAATGAGGATGGCATGTCATTGACTTCCACTCTGCTCTTAAGCTGAGTAGGACACAGCGGAGGCCATTTGGCCCCACTGAACCAGCGCAGTTTAGGATTGTGGTGCCCAACAGTAGTTCAAGGACAGAGGAGGAAAAAAAATTGTACATGTGCAGCATCTATATTTTTTTCTCCCATGTTTACAGGTTATTCTTTTCTATTATTTTTTTTTCCAGCAGCTAATTGTGTCTGTGTTATGGCCATTTTTGAGATGTAGAAATTGCTTTGCACAGTTGTAATAAATGTGTATTGCTTGGTTTTATTTGGTTTGAGATAGATATCTTTGAATGTGTCTTGATTCTACCAGAGAGGGAAATATTAAGAGTAATTATGGATTAGCCTTGTTTTAAGAGCTGAAAAGATGCATACAAAGCACTGCGAACAGAGCGACTGTGGGCTTTCATAATTGATTTCAAAGCAATTGCGGTCAAGAGAGAGAAAAAGGGAATAAAGGAACATGAAATATATTTTTATTCAGACTGAAAGTGCTTTTTTTTTTCTTCTTGCACAAAAGCCAGGCAGTCCTTCATTAATTCAAACACCAAAGTTAGAACTGAAAAAGTATTAAGTTTAGAGGCTACATTTGTGTAGGTTGAGGTACTTTTGCTGTTCTAATCTGAAAAAAGAAAACATCTAGATGCCCATAATTTTAATATCACTTCTTGGCTTGCATAGATAAATGTCCTCTTGGGAGAAGAAATTGGATACAGTGATCCCTCCCTTAATTCTGCTTCCTTTAGAATTGATTTGTTGTTGATTTCATTGGCGTAATTAAGAGTTACGATAGCCAATGGGAGCAATGTCTTCTGGTTAGCATGGGGCTAATCAGTGTCCATGTTTTTCCTCTTTGTGACCATGTCTCCTATCGTGCTTTTTTTCACGCAGCTGTCAACTTTCTGGAAATATATCTCCTGTGTTAAAGGAATCATCACTCTACTCAAATATTCAGGGTGAGATGTAGATAGTTACTGCAAATGGAACATGGGCTATAGCCCAGAAGCACTGACAAATTCTCTTCTTCTCAAGGCACAAGTCAGCACATGATGTGACAGCCTTGCTGATGTCAATCCAGTACAAGGATGGTCAATGCCTAGATGGGAGACCAGTCCCTTGTATTCCCCTGAGTTTTAGAATGGAATAAATGTAGCAGACCATGATCCAAACCAGCAAGGACCTTCCTATACAGTGTTGAAAAATCATCATAGCCCCATTCCAATATATTCATAGATTCATGGCTACCTTCCCACATGAACCTGGCCAGGCACTTGTTTTGTCAACAGAGGCTCTGCTGCACATCCCATCTAATAACCAGTTCATAAGGATGCAGGGCACAGTTCTCTTGGTAGCATCTCCAAGGGTATGGGAACTCCTTTCCCTGGGAAGCCCACCTGGCCCAATCTCAATTGTGTTTAGAAGGCAGGCAAGAACATGTTTCGTTTAGCCTTTCTTTGATTCTGCTCTGTTGCCTTCAGTTTTTTCTTATGCCCCCAAATCTGACTTTGGGTGCTTCAATTTGATTTTGGTTGGTTTGATGGCATTAAGAGGGTAGCTGGTGACCCAATCAACTCCTGTCGAGGGGGGAGGGTGGCAAAATTAAGTGTCTCCATTCCCCAAACAGGTTAACAGATGTACTGAACAAATATACGCCTCTCTGTGAAGTAAATTTTAATCTTTATTTTGTCCAAAACTGTATTACTGCCTGCTTTCTATGTTTTTGAGGTGTGTGTTAGAAATATCATTGGTTCTGAGGATGTTTTTATTTTAATATGTTTGTAAGCTGCCTTGGGTGCCTCCCTCTTGAGAGTGAAAAGACAGGATAGAAATAATTTATCACAACTATAAATGAATAAACCAATGTGTAATCAATCAGAAAGCAAAAACATTAAATGCTTTAGAACAGGGGTTCCAAAAGTGGTGGGTTGTGACCCACCAGTCAGGGAAGCCTAGTCTTTGCCCCCTTAAGGGGTGGGGTGGGGGATGGAGGCAGAATGATCACTTCTTGAGTACTAGGTGTAAAACTGAACCTTCTTTCCCAGAAATATTTCACAGCTCTACTTGTAGGTTCTAAACAAGCCTGTGCAACTTCATCAAGAGCTGCGTTCTCCTGCTCTCTTCTTGAAGCTTTCTCAGAATGAATAATGATGATGATGATGATGATAATGACTTATCAATAAAAGGTTGTCATCCAAACTATTTCTGAAGTCCCCCAGAGATGAGCCAGCCAGCCCGTTCCTTCCAGCTGTCCAGAGAATTGTGCCTTTTATTTCTTTATTTGGCTAGCAGTCCATACCCAGTTTTCTGTCCTTTTCTGCACAAGCCTGAATGTTCTGCAAGTTCTGGTCTTTAGAGGAGTGGAGATTGTGTTATTTGGTATATCTTAAATGTATGCAGTTGATGGTAAATTTGTTTACTGCAACTAAACACAGGAAGAGAAGAAAAGGAAATTGCTAGAATATTCTGCCTGCCAATATCAGTTACCTTCTGGTAATGCTAACTTCTTAAGGTTTAGTATCTGGTTTTTTCAGGGTGCAAAGTCTTTTATCTGTCAACTGGGATTATTACGAGTAAATGATTTGCAGATTAATCTCCATATCAATAATGAAGATGTCCTTTCCAATTTATATGGGGGATATTGATGCAGAACCCTTATTTAGCTGGTGTCTCATTCCTTAATAGAGTCCAGAGATAAACTTGCCGGGGGGGGGGGGAGAATATCTGTCTAAATCAAGCAAACGAATCTTTTCGTTACCAAATTAATAACTTCATTGATGCCATCGGTCTTCCATTCTCACTCCATTACATTCTGAAATTCATGTTCAAATGGCATAGCAAACAAATTTAAATGAGGTTTTCATTTTAAAAAAAAGAAAGAAAGATAAGATTGGAAGAGGGGGGGAAAGCAATTTAACTCCAATAAATTATTTTTAAAATGATTAAATGACGTATTCCATTAACTATAAAAAGGGAATTAAAGGGCATTGGTTTATGAACAGTCAGTCATCTAGAGACCTTTGCAACCCTGGTCAATTGTACCTGTAATAATTGCAAGATAGAACTTTATGGTGTCTCATTCAATATTTCTTTTCTTCTTCAAAGCTACCGCTCTCATCAACGTAATGATTAGAATGTGACAGTGAAAGGACTAGAATAAATTATATTTTGTTCCCAGAGTGCACAAGCTAAATGTTTCAAATGGTTATTTTGCAAAGAGCGCTGCATGAATAGAGATGGCTCTTGAACACCACGGAATGCTCAATGATTCTCATTTGCGACAGAATTTAAGGTCATTCAAATAAAGTACTCCAGGGTGTAGCATGGTCATCTGTATCATTCTGCCAAGGGCCAAGCAGGATTTGCCCACCCATATCTAGTACAGTGTGTGGTTGAATGTATGGCAACTTGTGACCAGTGGCATCACTGGGGGGTGTGTGGGCCACACTGGGTGACATGCACGGGGCGGGGTGATACCACTACTCACCAAAATTTTTTAAATCTTGGTATTTTTGAATAATACTATCATGTTATATATCAATCAATGCATAATTTCACGCAGAATGCAATGAAACAAACTGTGTTGAAATATCACTGTTCTATCAAATGTTATAGCCAAAAAACCAGTGTGGGTGGGGCAATGGTTCATCACCTCGCCCACCACCCAGGATACCGCCCCACCAGCTGCATGGCAGGAGATCCATCTGAAGGGTAACACACTGGCATCCCACGGCTGGCGATGCAAACCCTAGTGACGCCACTGATTGTGACATCTGTGGTTCTTTTTCTGAGCCCATGGAGATCAACCATTGACCCAAGAGGGTGCCCTTTCCCACGGGGACTACTTGATCATCTGTGTCACCCTGTGAAGTGGCAAAGCCAATTTCCTGCAGGTATGGGTTAGGTTCGGTGCCTGAAATTGCAAAGTGATGCTTTCCACACATGAAATGCACCCACACCCTCAGCTTCCTACTACCTTTGATTTTCCATTTTTTTTTTTTTAAAGAATCCAGCAGAATAAATAATTACATTACTGAACAAGCTACAAAGCCAGGATGTTAAAGCCAAATACATTGAAATCGCCCCCCCCCCTTTCCTGGCATCCTTTGATTTGCGCTTGTTTGACAGAGCATTAAAAATGGATGACAAGAAAAATAAATAATAAATGCATTTGTGGTATTGTTGAGATTCATATATTCTCCCTTCACTCCCTCCCCTTCTTGCCTATGTTAGTCAAGTACAGCCATTCTCACTGTTGAAGGCAGAGATGTAACGAACAATCTTATCCATTCCAGTTAGGATAAGTAGCCCCCCCCCTCGAAACAAAACTTCTACTGCTTTGTGACTTCTCTTTTTGCATCTTGTGAATCTTCTCTGTCTTCCTGCTTCTTCTGAATGCTGGCTGCAGTTGGAGATGTTCTACAATTAATTATAAAGTTAGGACATACACAGACAGTCTCAGAGGACTTCAGTAAATGCCTGATCAGAGCTCCTGGACCATGTTGAACTATTTCTAAAGTTGGATAAGAATTCTCTTGTATGTCTGTATGTCTGTAAGTTTTTGTGTGTATGTGTTTGTAATTATAGTTGATGCTTCTAAAAAATGACCAATTCTGATAATAACTTTTTCATCCAACCAGCACTTTTTGGTCCCTCCCTTTACCCTGCTTTTCATTTCCCTGGTTGTTTTCCTAATGCGGGAAGGCAGTTCACATGCATCTAAACCTTACTCTGAACCAGACCATAGCTGGGATAGACCAACCTGATCATATACAATTTTATGGCTTAGACTCTAAATGTTAGAGAGTGCTGCAGTTGGCCATCCACGGCAGGGATTTTAAATCATGGCATATTGTCTTTTATCACACATTGATGAAATTTTACATATATGCTGAGAAGTGCATGGCCGGAATGTCCAGTAGTCCAATTAAAAATGTCTGGGCTTGAAGGCCATAGTCCAACATAATACCTTTTGCCTGATGTTTCACCTCCATTTGTGTAGGGCATTCTCAGAGTTTCCATGGTCCAAATATCACAACCATTTCATCCCGCCCCCCTCCCTGGAAGAAAGCAGTTTTAACTGCTACTGATTGGTAGGCATGTGATTGATCATGGGAGGGGGAATGGAACGGTGGTGATCTTTAGATCATAGAACCTTTGAGAATGCCCTCCACAGATAAGGCAAAGCATCAGGTGAAACACAGTCAGTTGGTCCATGCCTTCGAGCACAGACATTTTTAGTTGGATGATGGAATTTTACTTGCAATGCCCTCCTATGCTAGGTAATGCATTCAATTTGGTTTAATGTAGAAGGGAGGCTGCTATATTTAGGCACCTGTATCTGTGCGCATTTGTAAGGGACAAGAATCTGGAAGCCAAATTACTAGCCATGGATTATCAGAGGACCTGATTGGAGACTATCAGGCATCAAAATTTGAGAGCCAGGATGGTGTCTTGGTTCAGGACTTAGACCTGAAAGATGCAGGTTCAGATCTCTGCTCAGACATTAAACTTCCTGGATGACCATGGACCAGTCACTACCTCTCAGATTAACCCACCTCACAGGATTGTTGTCAGGAGGGAGGGTGGGAGGGGAGAGGAATCATGTATATCACCCTGAGCTCCTTGGAAGAAGGGTGGTACAAAAATGTGAAAAATAAATAAGTTTTTTTCCCCCACTTCTAATCTGGGCCTATCCCAGAATTTAAAAAGTCGGTAAAGAGGTAAGCCGTCAGTAACAGTGCCTGGAATTATTGAATATATACTGAATATATATTGCTTTTCCACAGAAATATTCACAAAGCAGTTTACAGAGAAATTCAAATAAAAGAAATGAAGTCATCAAAGCTGCCAATGTGTATGGAAGAAACTTTGGGTGTCAGTGTTGCCCTGATCCTACATTGCCAGTCTATCACCCATTATTCAGGACACAGGTAGAGGAAAAGATTTGCTTACATTTTAGATCTGTGCTTTGTTGCTCACAAAAACAAAACTTCACTCGTATGCAAATTCCAACATCAAGTACCCTGCTGCGTTCCCCAAGAGACACACAGCCCTTAGAAGCAGAGAAAGAATAAACACCGAGAGAAATAAAATAAATTAGTAGCCATTAAAAAACCCATAACAATCCTCTGCATATGAAAGAGGCTCAGAAATTATTTGATACCAAAGAGCATCAGCCAAGATGAAAAGACTTTTTAAAAGTGTCCCAAGTTTCTGAGTATATTTAACAAACATGTTGCTTAACTCACATCTACAATCGCAGAGGAACATCCCACACATGTCCTATGTATCTTCCAGTTAAGGACTCATTTAGAAGTCTGAGTGCCTTGTGTTTTTTGTTCTTTCCCATTCCACTCTTCTTCCAGGTTTCTTCCAGGGATTTGCTTCACCTTGCAAATATTCCTTCCCCTGCCCTCAAACGGACACAATGTGATAAGATACACACTTATGACGTGTGCATGTCCAGAATCTTTCCTGGTTACTTTTTTTTCAGTGGTGCAAGAAGGAACCATCCTCTGCCTGAAGTAAGAACATAAGAAGAGCCCTGCTGGATCAGGCCAAAGGGAGCCAATCTAGTCCAGCTTCCTGTATCTCACAGTGGCCTACCAGATGCCGCAAGGAGCACTCAAGACAATATGATACCTGTATCTTGTTCCCCCTCCCTTGCATTTGACAGTCAGAGACAGGCTACTTTTAAAAACCTAGATGTTGCATTCAGTCATCATGGCCTGTAACTTGTGGTGGACTTTTTCTCCATCAATCTGTCCAATCCCCTTTAAGGCCCGATGCCACCACCACATTCTGGGGCAATGGTGTAGATCTGCAAAACAGATTTGTAAACTGAAACTTCAAAGTGCTTTACTGCTCTGGGGTCAATGGGGCCTGCTTAGTTCATAGCTAAAAAACAAGCAACAACATGAATGAGTTTAACTTGATGGTTTAAAAGTGTGAAGGATGATTGTTGACAATGCAGGGATACAACTGTATAGGAATGGTGGCTGTTGTGACCCTTTCCCATCTTAATTCCAGCGAACCCTTTCAGGGAGATAAAGCAGGGTAGAAATTTAATAAATAAATAACCTCCCTTTCTTGTTCCCTCTCCTGATCCATTGCCCACACCACCATCCACCTTGTAGTTCAGGCACATAGCAATTTTGGTTTCAGCTTGGACTCTATTTGTTTCTTTGCCCCTCCCCCCATCAGTGTATTGCTAAGTCATGGCACTTCTTTCCTTTACAATATTATAAAATATCCCTTCTTCTCTAGCCTCTTTGCAAACACCTGGATCTGTGCATTAATCTTTCCTTATAACTGTTAGTGTAGCTTTTCTATTCTGTTGACTATTTTATACTCCTGTCGTCTCTGAACTGTGTGAAACTGAGTCTCACCTTTACCCAACACTCTGCTGCAAATGTCATCCTCCCCTATTGTCAGTCTGATCAGGTCATGCCACCTTCTGAAATTCCTACACTGGTTTCATGCCTGTTCCTTGATTCTGCATAAACTTCTTGTCCGTTCTTTTAAAACCAGCCCTGGGGAGCTGTCTCTCTACTCTTGTACCCCGATACTAATCAGTCTATGAACAACAGTCATCCAGCTCCATCACCCGCATCTGACACAATCAGGTGTGTCCTGTTCCCTCAAACATCTTCCCCATTTTTCGTTTGCTACACCTAGTCCTAGAACTGTCTCCCACAATGTCTCTCTGATATCACCACCCACATTCCCTTGCAATCCCTTCTCAGAACCTATGCTTAAATGAAGCGCTTGACCCAACCCTTTAATCCCCTACCATATTGTAACAAAGGCTGCACTCCTATACACACTTTCCTGGGAGTAAGCCACACTGAACACAATGGGCTTACTTCTGTGTAAATATGCAGAGTATTGTGTTGCAAATCTAAGAAAGCATTCATAACATGAGTCTTCCCTTCCATCCACTTTTCTCTCCAGCCTCTATGGTGTTCCTTATCTCTCTTGTAGATTGTGAGGCTTCAGGTCAAGACTTCTGCAAGCTTCATAGGGGAAGTATATCCTGTTACCCTGAAGAAACCTCCAGCCACCTGGCTATGCCAACACATGTTAGGATTGGGCTGCCATGTGCTGTCTTAAAAAGCTGTTGTGCAGAAACTACATGTGATCCACTTTGAACATTTGAAAAATGTGATGTAACTGCATTCTAAAGCTGGCACTGATGCCACTAAATCAGTCTGAATATAAAAATAATAACTTTATAATATATATATATATATATATATATATATATATATAATAGTATTGGCAACCTTCAGTCTCGAAAGACTCTGGTATCGCGCTCTGAAAGGTGGTTCTGGCACAGCGTCTAGTGTGGCTGAAAAGGCCGATTTGGGAGTGACAATCCCTTCCACACCGGCAGCAAGTGCAGTCTGACCTGGTCTGTCTCCCTGGCTATGGGCCTTCCTTCTTTGCCTCTTTGCCTCAGACTGTTGGCCAAGTGTCTCTTCAAACTGGGAAAGGCCATGCTGCACAGCCTGCCTCCAAACGGGCCGCTCAGAAGCCAGGGTTTCCCACCTGTTGAGGTCCACTCCTAAGGCCTTCAGGTCCCTCTTGCAGATGTCCTTGTATCGCAGCTGTGGTCTACCTGTAAGGCACTTTCCTTGCACAAGTTCTCCATAGAGGAGATCCTTTGGGATCCGCCCATCATCCATTCTCACGACATGACTGAGCCAGCGCAGGCGTCTCTGTTTCAGCAGTGCATACATGCTAGGGATTCCAGCTCGTTCCAGGACTGTGTTGTTAGGAACATTGTCCTGCCAGATGATGCCGAGAATGCGCCGGAGGCAGCGCATGTGGAAAGCGTTCAGTTTCCTCTCCTGTTGTGAGCGGAGAGTCCATGACTCCCTGCAGTACAGAAGTGTACTCAGGACGCAAGCTTTGTAGACCTGGATCTTGGTATGTTCTGTCAGCTTCTTGTTGGACCAGACTCTCTTTGTGAGTCTGGAAAACGTAGTAGCTGCTTTACCGATGCGTTTGTTTAGCTCGGTATCGAGAGAAAGAGTGTCAGAGATCGTTGAGCCAAGGTACACAAAGTCATGGACAACCTCCAGTTCATGTGCAGAGATTGTAATGCAGGGAGGTGAGTCCACATCCTGAACCATGACCTGTGTTTTCTTTAGGCTGATCGTCAGTCCAAAATCTTGGCAGGCATTGCTAAAACGATCCATGAGCTGCTGGAGATCTTTGGCAGAGTGGGTAGTGACAGCTGCATCGTCGGCAAAGAGGAAGTCACGAAGACATTTCAGCTGGACTTTGGACTTTGCTTCAGTCTGGAGAGGTTGAAGAGCTTTCCATCTGATCTGGTCCGGAGATAGATGCCTTCTGTTGCAGTTCCAAAGGCCTGCTTCAGCAGGACAGCGAAGAAAATCCCAAACAAGGTTGTTGCAAGAACACAGCCCTGCTTCACGCCACTTTGGATGTCAAAAGGGTCTGATGTGGAGTCATCGAAGACAACAGTGCCCTTCATGTCCTTGTGGAAGGATCTGATGATGCTGAGGAGCCTGGGTGGACATCCGATCTTGGGGAGAATCTTGAAGAGGCCGTCCCTGCTGACCAGGTCGAAAGCCTTCGTGAGATCTATGAAGGCTATAAAGAGTGGCTGTCGTTGTTCCCTGCATTTCTCCTGCAGCTGTCTAAGGGAGAATACCATATCAGTGGTGGACTTGCTGGCTTGGAATCCGCACTGTGATTCTGGATAAACGCTCTCTGCAAGTACCTGGAGCCTCTTTAGTGCAACTCGGGCAAACAACTTTCCTACAACGCTAAGGAGAGAGATGCCACGGTAGTTGTTGCAGTCACCCCGTCACCTTTGTTCTTGTACAGCGTGATGATGTTTGCATCCCTCATGTCTTGAGGTACTCCACCTTCTCTCCAGCAGAGACAGAGGATTTCATGCAGCTCAGTGACGATGATCTCTTTGCAGCACTTTAGGACTTCAGCAGGGATGCTGTCTTTTCCAGGTGCCTTGCCAAAGGCAAGGGAGTCCAGGACCACGTGAAGTTCTTCTAGGGTTGGTTCACTGTCAAGCTCCTCCAGCAAAGGCAGACACTCAATGTTGTTCAGCGCTTCTTCGGTGACTACATTTTCTCTGGAATATAGCTCAGAGTAGTGCTGCACCCAGCGTTCCATCTGCTGCGCCCGATCCTGGATGACCTCGCCTGTGGCAGACTTCAGAGGGGCAATTTTCTTCTGTGTTGGACCTAGGGCCTGCTTGATACCGTCATACATCCCCTTGATGTTGCCTGTGACAGCTGCTACCTGTATCTGGGAGCAGAGCTGAAGCCAGTAGTCGTTAGCACATCTCCTGGCAGTCTGCTGGACTTTGCTGCGAGCAGCTCGGAGGACCTCACTGGGACAGGCCTTGTATGCTGCTTGAGCTCTCCTCTTTTCCTCAATGACTGGTGTCAACTCCTCAGAGTGGGCTTCAAACCAGTCTGCCGTCTTGTTGGTCTTCTTGCCAAATATAGGCAAGGCGGTGTTGTAAACGTCATTCTTGAAATGTTCCCATCTGTTGGATGTGTTTGCATCGACCGGGCCTGGAAGAGATTCCTCAAGTGCTCGTGCAAATTCCTCCACTTTTCTCTGATCCTGGGTCTTGCTGGTATCAATGTGAGGTCTTCCTTCCTTTTTCGTGTGATACAGTCGCTTTGTTTGCAGTTTCACTCTGCTGCACACCAGGGAGTGGTCAGTGTCACAGGCAGCACTCTGATAGCTGCATGTGATCTTGGTGCTGGGAAGGCTGGAGCGTCTGGTGAGAATCAGGTCGAGCTGGTGCCAGTGCTTTGATCTTGGGTGTCTCCAAGAGACTCTATGTTGGGGCTTCGTGTTGAAGAACGTATTGCTGACACAGAGACCATGATGACAGCAAAACTCTAGCAGGCGTTGGCCATTCTCGTTCATCTTCCCAATGCCGAACTGACCTAAGCAAGTGGGCCACGAACTGTTATCAGCACCAACTCTAGCATTGAAATCGCCGAGGATGAACAATGGCTCTTTTACGGGGATCTTCTTGATAGTGGTGGCCAGGTCATCATAGAATTTGTCTTTGGCTTCTGCTGGAGATGACAAAGTCGGTGCATAAGCACTGATGAGAGTGAAAGGTCCTGCTGATGACTGGAGCTGCAGGGACAAAATTCTTTCACTTCCCACAGTAGGTGGGATGATGGACTTCAGCAGGGAATTTCTGACTGCAAAGCCAACACCATGTTCCCTGGTTTCGTTTGGTGGTTTTCCCTGCCAGAAAAATGAGAAATTTCTCTCCTTGACAGATCCAGAAACTGGTAGACTAGTCTCTTGAAGGGGGACGATGTCCATCTGCAGTCTGCTCAGCTCCATGTCGATGACAGCTGTTTTGCATGCGTTGTCTATTTCTTGCAGGTCATCAGAGAAGCCAGGTGTCATTGTCCTTACGTTCCAGGTGCCCAGCTTTAGGGCAGGAGTTTTCTGTTTTCTGTTGCATGGTGCAGAGTTGTCGATCCGCTTGTCGGTTTTCACCCTAAACCCCACGCACCCCATGAGGTTAACGGGCCGTGGCGAGGCAGCACCTTACTGACTGGGGACTGCCCAGCTTAAGGCAGGCAGTAGCTACCCAATGAGATGCAATGATCTCTCCCACCGTCGGAAGCAGCCCCTGGCGTCACGCTCTACGCCAATCGAGCAAAGACTTATAACCAGTAAACTGCTGCTTCCCGTGTTGTGCCGATGCCGTATGGAGAAGTTGGAGTGTCCTCTCCAGTGCGCAAAGCCTGGGTAAAGAAGGCATGGAGGATAGGCTGTTACCCATGCAGCAAATCCCCCCTCTCCACGTCGCTGAAATGGTCCAATGGAAAGGCAGAGGCCAATGTGGTTGGTTCCAGCGGCGTCGCAGGAGTTTCCAGAACGTGACTGTGTTCAGCCATGAACTGCCTGGGACTCCGGCTCCGGATTTTGCCTCGAGGTTGACTCCTGAAGCCTTTTCCATAACTGGATGTAGCCACAAGGCAGTGGAGGTTTGGGATCAGAGTTTTCCTTCTCCTAGATGAGCTGCCTTCCCCCCTCCCACCCCGGATCCTCCATTTCACTCACACATCACTCTTTCCAATTTCCAGGTACCCACAATGCCCTTCCCCTCCCCCCCGCACCTTCCGTTTCACTCACACATCACTCTTTCCAATTATATATATATATAATGTTTTCCCCCCTCAACTGGCATAGCTGGTGAGAAAATTGATTGTCCAGTAACCAACACTTCAGTAGTACATCACAGGCCATCCAGATCAACAAGCCTGCAGAGTTAACAAGCAGTGGTTGTGTTTCAGCTCAGCCTGATAAAAAGCAAAACATAGTGTCAAGTGAAACTGCAGATTAATAAATAACTCTGCTGACATTTTTTTTCAAAGAAATGTGTGTTTGCAAAACATTCTAAGGCTTCTGTGGTTCAAACGAATGACAAAAATGTACACCTGTAGTTTAAAAAGCTCATATTGTAGTTCTAAAAAAAATCTGATGTGACATATACAAGCACCAAAAAATCCCTGTGGATTAGGGTAGGCTCCCCGAGGGTCTCAGAGGAGGAGACTCATTCCAGGTGTAGATGCCACAGGAACCCCTGTACCAGTGGTGTAGCTAGAGGGGGTGCAAAGCACTAAGTTTTGCAGGCACCTGAATGTGCGGTGCAAGCAGCTCCTCTCCCTCCCCTTCAGAGTCATTCCTGAAAGTGGGAGCAAAACAGTTTTTAGACATAAGAACATAAGAATAGCCCCACTGGATCAGGCCAAGGGCCCATCTACTCCAGCTTCCTGTATCTCACAGCGGCCCACCAAATGCCTGAGGGAGCTTACAAGACAACAGACACAACCTGTGGCCTGGTGCCCTCCCCTGCATCTGGCAATCAGAGGCAGCCTACATCTAAAACCAAGAGCTTGCACACATACCTACTATGACTTGTAACCTGTAATGAACTTCTCCTCCAGAAATTTGTCCAATCCCCTCAGTTGCCCTAGAAATGAAGCTGTGGAACCCAGAAGAGTCTCCTGGAAACCAGAAGTGATATCACAAGAGGTGAAGACCATAGAGGTCAGTGTGTTGTGCAAACAAAAATGTTGAAAATCACTGGCCTAGCCAATTTAAACTTACCCTAGAGTCAGTCCTAACTCCAGACACTAAAAAACCATATCTTTTGTGAAGGCTTCTAATTTGGAGGAGACAGCCAGATGCTGTCTTTTTTACCATCTGGATAATCCTACCCTAGCTTTTATATCTTTAATTGCCAGTAACAGCTCATCGATATTAGCCCCTGGAACAGAGGTTAAGGATGGTGGATTGCATCACCCACCCTAAGCCTAGGGTTCACCCACTAACCCTAGTGGCTAAGACCCACTAACTTTCTGCAAGTTAGTTTGGGCTGCTAGTGTGCCTGTATGGCGCGCTAGCAATGATTGCCATGCCAGAACCCCTATCAGCCAGCAGCAGGGCTTTGCTGCCAGCTGATTGGCTGGCTGGCCTGAGGGGGCAGGACAACTGGGCTAGTCTAGCACGCAGGCGCTAGATGGAGCTCAGTTCCGTTCCTGGAAGCGACCCTCTGTAAACCATGTTGTGAACTTGTCTTATTGAAAAGTGGTATGTAAGTATTTTGAATAATGATAATTCCAGACTAGAGGCCACAGTTTGTGTCTCTGAGCTGGGCAGACTTTGGAGACTGGTTTTGCCCCCCCCCCCCCCACTAACCTTACACCCTTAATTCTGCACTATCCCTGCCAGGTGGGACTGACTTGGCTAATACTTCCCCTAGTCCTTCCATCAATTTGGGGTTGACAAACAAACTCCTACAATCATGTGAGAGTGAAAAAGTCCAGTTTGATGGTGAGTAGGTGATCAAAGGTGAACCTCTGGCCAATTTTTGGGGAGGGAGAGAAGGAGTGACTGCCTTCATTGTTGGAACTCAGAATGTCTCTTTTTGGGGAGGAGAATCAATGACAGCACAGCTCCTCCCCAAATGCTGCACCAGCCAATGGACAGACTCTTATTCCCTCCATTGCCCTGAACAGGGTGGGGAATGAGGTAAAGGTGCTCCAGTCCCATAAGCAAACAGAGGAGTGATTAGTTTTCTGCAATGCTTAAAATAGCAGTAAAAAGACACAGTTTGATCTGCAAAATTACAATGCACCATCAGGCCTCTTATCCACCTTATAAATCCACCTCTCTTTATGTTCTGCAGTGATTACCTGCTACTTTTGGCTCCTTCCCCAACATTTTTGGCTGCAGAGTTGGTCAGCTCAGACAAAATCCCAAATATGTGTTTCTATTAGCCTGCTTAGCTCTTCAGTCATGAAACGGAAGCTTTGAAATATATACAGATGTTTATTAGCCTTCCACAGCCATCATCCAGCAAGCAGAACTGTTGAAAGCTTGCATCCTTGTGGCCTCAAGGATGCTGCCTTTAAAGTAATTGATCTTTCTCATTTAAAAAAGAAAAAAAGAAGCTCCAAAAAACTTCACAAGCATTCAAGTAACAGTTACAAACACAAGTTAATACGAGGCCCCAGATTCCCAAGGTACCACCTGTAAAAGGAGCATTGATTTTGACCTTTTGGGTAGATTTGTCTTTTTTTAACAGTTTCTTAAATTATGCACATCAATAATGGGGAAGATGAGGGCGAGAAAGAAATAAGGACCGTTTTTTTCAGAGATTCACATTTGAAGATCTGCCAAGAAAGTGTTTGGTATGCAAAGGAAGTCAGGCTTGCCAGTCTGTAATTCCAGAAAATCCTGACAAACTCAATAGGGATGGATCAGCATCCTCATGTAGGGATGGTACTTCAATGCAGGATGCTTGGCATCTTTCCCACCCTTGCTCAAGTCTCTCCAAATTTCTGCCTTGGTGTCTGGGCTGCAGAAACTGAGCTGGTGAAGGATAGTGGCTGAGGGCGCAATCCAGAAGGCTCTCTCAGCTGGTGCAAGCCCCTTACGCTGGCCGAAGAGTGTTGCAAAAGTGCCATAAGGCACTTCTGTGATGACTCTGGAGCAGGGGTGACCAAATCCTGGCCCAGGGGCCACTTGCGGCCCCCAGGGACTCACAATCTGGCCCACGGGGAGCCCCCAGTCTCCAATGAGTCTCTGGCCCTCCATGCTGGCCGGACGCAACTGCTTTCAGCATGAAAATGACTGTTTGCCCTCTCACTTGAGCTGTGGGATGAGGGTTGTCCCCACTGTTTGCTGTTTCACGTCTGTGATGCAGTAGCGGCAGCAAAGGAAAGGCCAGCCTTGCTTTGTGCAAGGACTTTTATAGACCTTAAGCTATTGCAAGACCTTCATTCATTTATGTAAATTTATTCAAATTTGAAATGTAAATTAATTTGGCCCCCGACACACTGTCAGAGAGATGATGTGGCCCTCCTGCCAAAAAGTTTGGACACCCCTGCAGTCTGGAGGAATGAAGCAGGACATGACTCATTGGGCTGGTGCGAGATTTCTAGGGGGGCCGTGGCATCACTATGGTTTGCATCACCCAGTGTGGGAGGCCAGCAAATCACCCCCATGATGGAGCTCCACCCATGCAGTGATCAGGGCAACACCCTGGGCAGTGGGTGATGATACACCATCTCCCTGCCCCACTATTTTTTTTTTGCTATAACTTTTGATAGAATACAGATATTCCAATGTGGTTTCTTTCATTGCATTCTGCATGAAATTAGACATCAGATGATATATAACATGATGGCATTATTCAAAAATATCAAGATTTTAAAAATTTTGGCCAGTGATGTTGTCATTACTGCCCCCCCATGTGCATTCCCTAGTGTGACCCGTACCCCCTGCACCTCAATAGCGAAGCCACTGATCGAGAGCAGCCTGATTCAGCCATCACTGCTGGTGACAGATTTAACAAAGGGCAAACATGCTCATTAATAAGAATTCTTACCAACCAAATGTCACTTTCAGAGGACATGGGGGCAGTATAGCAAACACATGATAGCCAAGCACATTAAGATGGCTTAGTGTAGCTTGCTGTTGACAGGGCACTGCCCGCAATTGCCATAAATATGTATTGAGAGGTGCCGGAATTGATGTGGCTTTCCAGCAAAGATAAGGACTTTTGAATGTAACCGAGCATGCATTCTCCTGATTTCAATGATAGGATTTTTCCTTCCGTTCTCTGCCAATATCTATTCAAAATGGCCTGTAAACTGCTCCATCCTCTGAGCCACCCAAATTATTCCAATCCATTTTGGAATACAGTATCATTTGCGACTCCCAAATGATGTTTGCATACAGTCGCTCAATGCATTTTCATCCTGGTCTGGCGTTGTTGTGTTTACATTGTGCTTGAACCAACTCCGGATTGCTGAGTCATGACCCTTGGGAGGAGGCCATGAAATCAAAGCAAGAAGGGACAAATGCCTTCTCCACTGAGCACTGTGCCAGAAAAACAGAACAATAAGATGGACATCAGGCATTACATGGTGTCCTTTAAATCCTGTTCATTTGGGGTTCATTTGGGCTCAGTAGAAGCAGGCATGTTTTGTAAGCAGAAGCTCTAATGTTCAGGCCCAGGTAGGGGCAGAAACCCCTGAAGATCTGTTGCCAACAGAGATGTTGAATTTCGGACAGTTCCCTTTAGTTTTCAGCACCATCCCTTTCTGGTCAACTAGAAAAGATGCTTTGGGGGGGGGCATTTTGGCAGGAGAGCCCTTTTAACAATGATCGTCAACAGGACTTACTCCTGCGTAAGTGTGGGTAGGATTGCAGCCTTTGGGATGTTTGGGGGATTTTTTTTTAAACAGATCAGCAGCTGCTTGGGAGGGTTCAGAGGGTTTTCCTTTATTTTAAATACATTTTTAATCTTATTCATATTGCAAACTTTAAATTTGCATAATTAATTTGATTTGATTTTGTCATGTGGATGTTCAAAAACTTTCCTGCTTGAGGATGTCACTTCTGTCCATGACATCACTTCTGGCGGGTCCTGACAGACTGTCAATTTAGAAAGTGGGTCTGAGGACCACTGTTCTAGCATAATGGCCAAGGGATTGAGTTATGAATTAGGAACTTGATTTAAATCTCCAGTTCTTGCTTAGGCCATGAACTCACAACGAACCTGTAGGTAATTATCTGTGTACAACGAACACAGATGGTTGATTTCTAAAAACGAAGCCAGGTATAATAATTCACATGGAAATGCATGCTCCTGTGTATATAGGCAGCTGCACCTGGGTAACAGCTTCATGTGTAAACAGGTCTACTCATGCCAGCAGAATCTCTTGAAAGTGTACCTTGTGGGTGGCAAGCTGGGCTACACAGCTGCAAACTGGAATGAAAGGAATAATAAATCACTGGTGTGAGTCACTCGGTTTAGTTCTCAAACTGGGCAGAAAGTGGGGACCTTTTTGGAAAGCTGGCATTTACCAATTTGGTGGTCAGGCATAAAGGAGAGTCTGGCCAATGAGTAAGGCACTCTGTTTCTGAGGTCACACAGTGCAATTGCTTTATGCATTGCCACACCTGACACTCACAATTGGATTTGTGTGGTGCCTTGGCAGGTGATCCAGTGAAGGACCCAAACAAGATCCAACACCCGAGAGAAGCTGGCAAGTACGGAGCTACTCAGCTAATGGCAGCTGGAAATGCACTCTTTCATGGTTAAAAATGATTGTCATGTATACCATATATTATGGTGTGTATATGTATGTAATCTATTATAATGGCTGAACTGCAACTAAGAAGCACTGAATGAATAAAGGTGGCTTTTATCCAGGCAGATGCATCATGAACAGTGAAATGAGCTGCATTCTTTTTACAGGGAAGGGAAAAAAAGAACTTTCTGACACAGTTATATCCAACTGCAATCAGTTTTGCAGAGGTAAGAGAGCTGCACATCTGATTTCCCGGGTAGTCATTTTTTTTCTGTCAAGTCAGTAAAAACTTCATCTCAGAGGTCTATTTGTCTTCTCTATCGATATCTTGCTAAAGCCCCTCACCATGTGACAATAAGATTAAAGCCAAAACATGATCATCCACAAAGCAGGTGGAGGCTGTTGGGTCTTACTGAATGCCAGATGTTTGCAGAAGGTTGAATCTTTTCCAAAAGAGATGCAAAAAAAAAGACCTCTAATGTTTTGCTTCCTGGGGACTCTAAAGGTCAAAGTGAGTGAGTACAGGGAAAAAAAGGCATCACTCTTCTGCTGGGAATGGGGCTTGGTAATGGAAAGAACTTCCCAAGCTGCTGACTGTGCAGAAAAGTGGAGTGTGGAGGAATCAGCTGGAGGAGGGAGATATCCTTGAGAAGATGGTCTGAAGTTTGGTTTGCAGCTGCTTGTGAGAGCTTGGAAAGCACAAGGGACATACCTGGAGAAATGGAGATTCTTTGAGATTGTCTCCTGCAGTGGCATAGCTAGAGGGGGTGCTAAGTACTAAGTTTTGCAGGGAGCTTCACCGCGGTGTGCAAAATGCCTCTCCCTCTCCCCTTCAGAGCCATTCTGGGTGGCGGGGGGGGGGAGCAAAACAGAGGCTCCTACTGCATTCGCCTCCATTTTTGCTACTACTGCCCAAAATGGCTCCGAAGGGGAGGGGCTGCTTGTACACCGCAGTGAGGCTCCCTGCAAAACTTAGTGCTTTGCACCCCCTCTAGTTAGGGCACTGGTGTACGCTGTGATACTTCCTCAATAAACCTTTAAGAAAAGAAATAGAAAATATCTGCCATGTCGCTCCATGCTGACAAAGAACACAAGCATTGTATGTGACAAGTTAAAGCTGCCTTTTCCCTTCCAAGGTAGAGGTGATGTGTCTTATTTCTTCTTAGCTCTTTTCCTAATTAAAATAAATAAATAAATAAAATGGGAGGGGTCTGTTTCATTTGCAAAGAACAGAAAAGACAAAGGAACCTGGAGTGTAAAAGACAAAAGAATCTACGGTAAGCTTGAAGAAATGCCTTGCAAACAACTGTCAAAATGAAAAGCTCTTCAGTAATTGAAGAGTCCTGGCCGATGTGACTTTACAGCGACACAATAGAGAGGGCAAGGGGAAAAACAAAGAAAGTAGCTCTTCATTATGCGGGACCGTCTTGCAAATAGTCCCTCCAAAGTACAAGCAATTTGAAGGCCTGACATTTTCCATTATAAGGGTAGAGAGTTCACCACGGAAAACACTGCATTGCCTTGGCCCCCCTTCCAGCCATGCAATTTGGGTTGGATGGCTAGGGAACTCATTATCAAGACTCATTACATCATTACATTTTATTATGCTATTATGTCCCCTTGCATGCCATTGCAATGTGATGCAATGCATAAAAAGGGGGGGGGGCAATGGAAAGCCCTGATTGTGGGGCTCGATACAAAGAGAACTCACTTGGAGACCTTCGGGGAAATTGACGATCAAATGTCTCCAAACCCCGTGGGTTTTACATACGCTTATATTAAGACAACAGAGCATACTGTCAGGCTAGCCTTTTCACCCGACAGGGCAGTTAAAGCCAGAACCAATATGGAAAAGAATTGGAATTGGGAACCTGAAGACTTACAATTCAGTGTAATATAAGAGCATTCTGCATACTTAAACATTTAAAAAAAAAAACTCTTCTAAATTTAAAACAAGCTAGCTATGAGCTTGATATGCTAGTTTAGTCCTGGCAGAACCGCTTTATGGATGATACCACATGTCATTCTTGCCAACATTTGTAATGAAATGTGTTATTCCAGATACTTCCTGATCCCCAGCGGATCAGTTTTAAATAAATAAATACTGAGATAACGTTTATGAGTATTCTGCGCATTCTATACATTTGTCTGAAAATGCGTATTCAAAGAAATATTTTGCAACATTTTATTGCACCAGCTGTTTGAGTAGGAAACATGGCAGTACGTGGGAGGGAAGTGCTTAACACTTATAGCTCAATCCTATATCTGTTTACTTGGAAGTAAATCCTACCTACTTCCACGGTGCTCAATGGAATGGGGAGCTCAAACCTAGTCTGCACGAAAAGAGGCAGGCAGGCTAGCCTGCACTGTATGCAGCGCAGGGTTGGAGGTGGCTGTGGTACAACTTGGGGCAAGGGGATATTTTCCCTTTATTTTGAGCCCTGCCCCAGCAAATGGGGTTACTCAAATTTACGCCAGCTACGTTGCTGAAGCAGATCCAAGGAGCCCGGTGTTAGGCCAGGCTGCTTAGAAGGGGGGTTAGCACTGACCTAAGTGATGGAGCGCTGTCCCACTCCCTCCCGCGTCCGATCTGTCCACCAGTCCACTTCCTGCTCACCCTCCCCAAACCCCCACTGCACTGGCCTACCACTTGGCAACCTTCAGTCTCGAAAGACTCTGGTATCGCGCTCTGAAAGGTGGTTCTGGCACAGCGTCTAGTGTGGCTGAAAAGGCCGATTCGGGAGTGACAATCCCTTCCACACTGGGAGCAAGTGCAGTCTGTCCCTGGTCTGTCTCCCTGGCTATGGGCCTTCCTTCTTTGCCTCTTTGCCTCAGACTGTTGGCCAAGTATCTCTTCAAACTGGGAAAGGCCATGCTGCACAGCCTGCCTCCAAGCGGGCCGCTCAGAGGCCAGGGTTTCCCACCTGTTGAGGTCCATCCCTGAGGCCTTCAGATCCCTCTTGCAGATGTCCTTGTATCGCAGCTGTGGTCTACTTGTAGGGCGCTTTCCTTGCACGAGTTCTCCATAGAGGAGATCCTTTGGGATCCGGCCATCATCCATTCTCACAACATGACAGAGCCAATGCAGGCGTCTCTGTTTCAGCAGTGCATAGATGCTAGGGATTCCAGCTCGTTCCAGGACTGTGTTGTTTGGAACTTTGTCCTGCCAGGTGATGCCGAGGATGCATCGGAGGCAGCGCATGTGGAAAGTGTTCAGTTTCCTCTCCTGTTGTGAGCGAAGAGTCCATGACTAGCTGCAGTACAGAAGTGTACTCAGGACACAAGCTCTGTAGACCTGGATCTTGGTGTGTTCCGTCAGCTTCTTGTTGGACCAGACTCTCTTTGTGAGTCTGGAACACAAATTTACCTTTGCTGGGGCTTGTGCTGGCACATCCTTGTGCCTGCCTCCCTGACTCCTGTGGTGGTGTGAATAGGCGTTATAACACATGTGCAACAACCAGAAGCCGGCTTAAGAGACTTGCATTGGTTTAAGCACAATTTAGGATTGTGCTAGTCTTACTCTCGGCTAAGTGTATAGGATTGCAGCCTTATTCACCTAACATATTCTTTAATTGCCTCTCCTTTTTGCTTCCTATCTCTTTGAAATATTTTGCACTTTCTAAATTGCAAAGAACTCGATCTGTATTTAATGTAGTCCTTACAACAACTCTGTAAGATAAGTATTATTGTCCCCATAATATAGTTGAGGCTAAAGACAGAACAGATTACCTAAGGCTGCAGTCATAGTTACACAGTTAACTGGGAGGGAGCCCCATCAAACACAATGGGACTTATTCCTGAGTAAGTATGTATAGGCTTGTGCTGTAATGCTAACTACTAAAAACACCTGGCAATGGTGGCGTTCCAACTGTTAACAGCCTTGATTCTTAGCTCAGTCTCTTAACTCCTGCAGTACACCTACTCACTTGCTAATGCCTTCTCCATGAAGTGTTTCATGATACTTGCAGAGAATGAAGTGGGAAGTTCGAACACTCCTTTCAAAGCTACGTTGTTAAAGTGGGACTCTGAGGAAGTTCTGCCAACGTTCAGTAGCTGGTCATTGTGGACGGTATTGAAGAAACTGGCAAGACCTGCTTAAAATTCTGAACTTGACACTGATTTACAAGACACCTTCATACTTCCTTTCAGCAGATTCATGAGCCTAAGGAGAGTTCAGTTAAGACACAAAAGGAACGTCTCGTGCCAAAAAAAGAATGTATTCTGTTAAGCTGTACCTTACAGCTTACCTTCTATTCTGATGAAGCTTTATCCCTTAGCTAACAGCTTCGATGAAACAATGTTTCGCCAGGTCTCCAGGCATGATTTTATATAATAAAGGGTCCCCATTAGGCTTGCTTTTATAGGGGAGACTAATAGGGAAAAAGAGGTTAGAGGTCTTTGATCTGATCTGATCTGAGGCCTACAGCTAAGTGAGCTTCTCTGACATCTCTTCCAGTTAACTTAAATACAGCAGAAATGTGTGACTTGAATGAAGAGAGAAGTTGTCTTTCAATGTAGTTTCCCATATATTCCCCAGTGTGTATGTGTTGTACCAACTTTGTTAAATTTTCTCACCATCTTACCTGGGATGTTTGCAGAACTCATACCCATCAACGTAACCCAGTGTTTTCACATTCCACATATGGAATTCCTGTTCAAAACTTTCCTGTCCCTTTATTTACAGAACACTGAAAAATGGAACATGTTTCTGGTCACTTCTGCAGGCCACTCGGAGTCCCGCAGGAGTCAATAGAGTGGGTCACTGTCCTGGTGCAACCCAAAAGAGGTCTCTGGAGTCTTCCAAGAAAGTTTTGTGGTGCTAGAAGGAGCACTGTGTCATGGCTCAGCACATGGATTTGCGACCCACCACACATTGGGTTGAGACCCACCAGTGGGTCGCAACCCACAGTTTGAGAAATGTAGCATTAGATCCTCACTTGCTCAGGGTTCCACAATACCTAGGCATTTAACATCTAAAACTAGACTATGCCTAGGTGAATTTTGATACATTGATGAACAAAACGCACACAGCCTTAATTTTCTCTCTCTGTATCTGCAAGCAGCACATTAGGCCTTATTCTTCGTTATCAAGTGATAACCAATTGCGCATAGGTAGAGTTTCTGACTTTACTCAGGTTAGGCTTGGGAGTAGAAGCAGAAAAGTCCTCCTTCGGAACTGGTATGCAATTCAAAAATAGCTGCTTGGAAGCCTTGCCCTTGAGTCATTCCATCTCAGGCAATCCTGTTTCAACTTGCATTTGCCATCCTCCGCTGCTCAGGACTTAATGCTCTGCACTTACAAGTTATTTACCATTTCCGTTGCGCCCTCAATAAAATCAAAGATTGGTTTTCAAACTTGTGAGGCTGAAAGTGATTGTAACTGACTGGAGAGACACACCACCTAATATGTGTTGAAACCAGAACATAGGTACATCTTCACAAGTCTGTGTGGGAGGTACTGCTGCTGTGGGGAAGGATTTCTCTGTATTGCTTGTATCTTCTACAAGAGAGGAACACCTACTGAACCCAGAAACCTGGTGGAACGAAAAGATAAAGGGCAGGCAGATCTTGACAATATTTTGCTTCAGTCCCACCCCACCATAGTTCAGTGGTGAACTATACTTTCCATACAAAGAGGTGGAATTGCAAGGGTCCACTTTTGAGCATGTCTTTACCGAAAATCGCCCCTTGCAAGGGTTCACTTTTGAGCATGCCTTCACAGAAAATCACCCCATTCCCATTCATTAGTCTGCTGCATTTGGTCTTCATTTGGTTGCATTTTGGCATAACTGATTGGACTTTTTCTGGGTACTGTACCTGCTCCTGCTTTTTTTTTTTTTTTTGCATTGCCTTTTATCACCCTTTTGCTGCCATTATGTGTTTCTCTTCTGCCTTGCATTTTTTTTTAAATCGTGTTCTGCAACTGTATTTTTCATTGCATTTTGTAGGCTGTAACAGGCACGGGAGTAAAAGCTGGGTAAACATGTTATCCAATAAATAAAACACCTGTTGCCATTGTCGTTTTATGTCAGAGAGGCTGAGGTCACTGGACTGGAGTGGCAAGATAGAAATGGTTTAAAAAAAATAGAAAAATGAAAATTGGCGTTTCACTCCAGCCACTGACTATGTGGTTTCTGACACTTGACAGTTATTTAGAAAAGGCTTTCCCCCTTCAACCGGCAACAGGGAGTTACTGCCAGCTGATTGGTTGGCTAACCAAAAGGGGGGTGGGACGAGAGAGCTCCTCCAGCATTCATGTGCTGAAGGAGCTCAGTTCGTTCCTGACGAGTGACGGGATCGGATGTTCAGCCAGGAGCGGGAAGGAGGCTTCCCTGAGGATGGGGCTTGTGTGGCAGGACGCGTGCTTTCAAGCCCGTCAGTGCCTTCCACCCCACACACGGGCTTGGGCGGCCTCGCGAGCAGAGCAGGAAGTGTGAGCCTTCAGCAGCCGAGGCCGCAGGCTTTGCATGTCTTGCAAGTGGTGGCAGTGAGAGCCTCCTTCCAGTCGCGCCAGGTGGCTGGGCGCCTGGGGTGTGGCTGCCCCATGGAGCAGACCAGGCGGCAGAACCCTCTTGCAGCCAAGGCTGCAGACTTGGTGCACCCCGTGCGGGGTGGCATCAGGAGCCTCCTCCAGCCACGCCAGCTGACTGGGAGCCCAGGGACGATCGCCTTAGGTGTTGGTGGCCATTTTGGGGGACCACGTGGTGCTGTGTGGCCGACAGAGCCCGGCGACATTTTCCTTCTTTGTGCTCTGCCCCCCCCCCAGTCTTTGATCTTCCAGCCTGATAACCAGAGTCCCTGTCAGGGGCTGCTGTGGGGGGCTTAATTGGGGGGATGTAGTTCACCCCCCATTGCATACTGGGTTTACTTACTGCCCTCCCCCCTTCATTGGCAGGTAAAGCCTGATTAGAGGCTGTGTGAAGGTTTCTTCTTGGAGGGTTTCAGCTCCTGCTGGCTGCCCCCTCCCCCACTGTGTTTGGGGGGATATTTTCTGGGCATCTTCGGTGACAGCAGGGCGATCCAGAATACCGGTGACAGTGGAGAAGTCCTTTGTCAAGGCTATTGTGCCCTCCTCTGGGGGTTACTGTAACCTACTGGTTAAAACAAGAACACAGAGGTGGTGGGCCCTTGTCTCATACACTTCTTGGGGGGGACATGGGTAAAAAGACACAGAAGTCAGGCAGTAAGGCCACCAGAAGACCTATTCCACTGCAGCTGCCCCATCCCCCCTCCTTCTTCCTTAGATGAGGAGGATCAGATGGCAGAGTATCCTGCCTTTAAGGCCCATTACGAAGCCAGACAAAAAGAAAAAACACTCAGGAAAGCTGGTCAGGGTGATGGGGGCTCAAGTTCCAGTCTGGCCCCTGGTCCTTGCAGGTCCACCAGAAAAAATAAAGGTGCATTGATGGGTGCCTCTCTCCCCCCTAAGCAGGTCGCTGCCTCAGCTGGTGCGCTGGTCACTGCCAAGGAGGGTGACCCACAAGAGGGCAGCTTCCCTGAAGTTGAGGCAGGCAACCCACTTAAAAAACCAAGACCGCAGGCCTATAGAGGCAGTGGGGAGCAAGGTGAGCCAGTGTTTGACTTTGACCAGAACCTGGAACCGGTTTGGGATGAGCGGGAGGACCAAAGCTGGCCTTCTGGCTGGGCTGTCCCAGGCAAACTTGGTCCCCTTGGGGGCCCCCTACTTTCTGGCATGGTCCTACCTATCCACAGTACCCTTGGGAATTAGGCTGGGCATGTCCATACACCAAGGCAGGGAGGGCCCCTCTGCCTTATTTGCAGTACCCAGCTGTGCATGAGCCTGATTTTGAACAACAGGATGTGGATTGGGGGGGTTGATTCTCTGGGCCTTGTAGAGGAGAAGGAAAAGCCCAAGATTTCATATGACACTATAGCCATCCCTTTGGGTTTGCACCTCGCCTTGGCATTTAAGGAGAAGATATGGCGAGGTGACTTTATAGGCATGTTTAGCCTTTTACAGAGCCAGAGCTTACCCCCAAAGTGGGTGATCCCGTGCAAGTTGTTGAAACTGTTAGGCAAAGAAAAATTGACAAGAATTGGACTAATTGGCTCAACGGTTTCATTATATATGCCGGGATCACTGTCCAGATATTCCCTAAGAAGGCAGGGAAACTCTTTTAATACCTGGACATTGTTCATTGTGCTTTGCATGACCATGCTGGGGCGGCTTGGATGGCCTATGACCATCATTTCCGTATCAGGGCTTCACATGACCCAGCTCTCGATTGGACTATACCCCAGTGGGAACTCTGGGTGCAGTTGGTTCTTCCTGCCAGGGCCACGCTTGGTGATAGGGCAGAGAGTGGGCATTTAATTGCGCGTAACAGAATGGAGCAGCATAAAGCACCAGGCGGTGAGCAGTGGGTTCAAAACCAGCACGCATGCTTCGAGTTCAACGCTACTGGGAAATGTAATAGGTAAGGCTGCCCCTATTCCCATGGCTGCGGCATGTGCGGAGCTAAGCACCCAGTCACAAAATGCCCCAGGCTCAGTGGTCCCCGGTCGGGTTTCGACCCTTTACCCAGGGTGGGAGAAAGTCCGGCGGCGGACCCCCATTGGGTGTTAATAAGGGGCCCAAAGCCGATTAAGATCTCATCCTTAGGCTACTGGCTGCAATTTTATAATGATAAACCTGCAGCTCAATTGTTCTTGGATAGTTTTAAGTTTGGATTTAGGATTCCTGCGCCGCCGCCGGCCAGTCACACATTTGCTTATAACCTCCAGTCAGTTAGAGGCATGGAGGATGTGGTGAGGCGTAAAATAGCCAAGGAGGTTGAGGCAGGCAGAGTAGTTGGACCTCCATTAAGTAACCTGCAGGTGTTACCTTTGGGACTGGTACCCAAAAAAGCCCTGGGTCAATTCAGGCTGATTCACCACCTGTCTTTTCCAGAAGGTGCTTCTGTAAATGACAGGATACCCACCCACCTGTGTTCAGTCAGATACACTTCCTTAGATGAGGCTGTTAGCCGCCTCAGGAGGTGTGGCCCTGGGGCTTTGATGGCCAAGGCAGATATTGAATCTGCATTCAGACTTCTGCCTGTGCACCCTCAGGATTTTTGCCAGTTGGGTTTTCATTTTGAAGGGGGTTATTACGTGGACTGGGTACTACCGATGGGATGTTCAATTTCCTGTTTGGTCTTTGATCTGTTTGGTTCATTTTTGGAATGGACATTACACTTTAGGACGGGGCTACAATCCACTGCCCACTATCTCGATGATTTCCTTTTTATGGGTTCCCCATTGACTGGTGACTGCGCCGGCTTCTGGGTGATTTCACTGCTCTGTGTGGGCAACTTGGTGTCCCTTTGCTGCATGACAAGATGGAGGGCCCGGTCAATAAGCTCACCTTTTTAGGTATTGAGTTAAACTCGGTGGCACAGACCAGTCGCCTGCCCAGGGATAAATTGAACAAATTGACTGGGATGTTAACTGAGGTCCCGTAAGTTAATGTTAAAAGAATTGCAAAGGCAATTGGTTGGGCACCTTAATTTCACCTGTAAGGTCATCGCCCCTGGTAGGGCTTTTGTCAGGTGACTATGCAATGCTATGGTTGGGCTTTGTCATCCGTTCCACAGACTTCGGGTGTCATCGGGTATGAGGGAAGATTTGAAACTCTGACTGGAATTCTTGAAGGACTTCAATGGGATCTCATTTTGGAGGACTTCACAGTTAATTGAAGCTGAACTCCAGGTTCACTCAGATGCTGCGGGAGGTATGGGATTTGGAGTGTTCTTTAGAGGACGTTGGTGCGCAGCTCCTTGGCCACAGGTTTGGGTTCAGGAAGGGATCACCAAGGACTTGACATTTTTAGAACTCTTTCCAATTGTTGTGGCAGTCCACTTATGGGCAGGAGAGTTTGCCAACTCTACTGTTCGCTTTTGGTGCGATAATCAGGCCGTGGTCCACATAATAAACATGCAGACCTCCAAATCCCCCCAGGTTATGAATTTGGTTAGAGTCTTTGTTAAGCAGTGCCTTGCTATCAACACTGTTTTCTCAGCCAGACATGTCCCTGGGATTGAAAATAGCATAGTCGATGCTCTCTCTCGATTCCAGGAGGAGTGTTTCTGGCAGCTAGCGCCCGAGGCCAGTCAGGATCCCGAGCCCATGCCCCATGGCTGTGGGACCTTGGTACGAGAAGGCCCAGGAAGCCATCTGGGCATCGTTGGCTTCATCTTCCTGAGCTAGCTACATGAGTAAGATCCATGAGTTTTGTGATTTCTGTAGGTTAACTTCAGTGCCAGAACAGGGACCATTCACACCCCATACTCTTATGCAGTTCCTTTTGGGACTACGTGATAGGGGAATGTCCTGCAAGTCTATGTCCATTTATCTTGCTGCCATTTCTTTTCAGTCAAGGGCCTGGGGAATTCAGGACTTTACCAAAGAGTTCAGGCTGCAGAAAATGGTGGCAGGGCTAAAAGGGAGATTCCCAGCAGGTCCAGATAAGCGCCAACCTATTACACCTACTATTTTGCATAGGCTGAGTATGGAGTTTCATGCCATGTGTTCCTCAGCCTTTGAGCCCCTGTTGTTTAGAATAGTGACTCTTGTAATGTTTTATGGGGCTTTTCGTCCAGGTGAGGTGTTGGTTAGGTCAAAGCTTGCCTCCCCTTATAGAGTACTTCAATGGAGTGACTGTGTTTTGGAACATGGGATTTTGTCCCTTCATTTGAGGGTGTCCAAGACAAACCAGATGGGGCGTGGGCAGTGGATTCAGCTTAAACGGCCCCCAGGCCAGGGTTTGGGCACCCTGCTCTAGAGTCACCCCTGCTTTAAAGTCGCAACTACTGTGAGCCCGGAACATGGTCCCCCTTCAAACCTTATCAGAGTATTCTGCCTGTGCGCCGTGCAAAGTCCTCCTTGTTCAGAGGACAGGGAGGCTCTGGGTAGTTGTCACCAAACCGATCTAGAAATATGCATAAAAATAATTGAGCAGGCATCAGAATGCAGCCCAGTTCAACCTCTTTGGGGCTCAGTGAGTTCCAGTGAGAGACAGAATGCCCCCAAAGTCAGTGGCACGCTGTATCCCCAAAGTAGGTGCCTGCACTGAAGGAAGAGTTTATGGAGAGAGAGGACCCACTGGAGAGTTTGCACTAACCTACTTATGGCCCTTGGGGACTCCCAATCCGGCCCACAGGGAGCCTTCAGCCTCCAATGAACATCTGGCTCTCTGGAGACTTGCTAGAGCCTGTGCTGGACCGATGCAACTCCCCTCAGCATGAGGGCGACTGTTTGACCTCTCGCGTGAGCTGTGGGATGAGGGCTCCCTCCACTGCTTGTTGTTTCAAGTCTGTGATGCAGTAGCGGCAGCAAAGGACAGGCTAGTCTTGCTTTGTGCAAGGACTTTTATAGACCTTGAGCTATTGCAAGACCTTCATTCATTCATATAAGTTCCATCTCTAATATATTCATTTATGCAAATTTATGCAAATTTTATTTCCCCCTCCCCCCATCGACACAGTGTCAGAGAGATGATGTGGCCCTCCTGCCAAAAAGTTTGGACACCCCTGCTCTAGAGGAAGGCAAACTGTGGAGGCTACTCATAGTTGTGAAGTACAAGAATATTGACACATCATTTTTCAACACATAAAGTTCAGATAGTGAGCTCAAAATAAATAAATAAATAAATAAATAAATAAATAAATAGTTCCCCATCTCAAATGAATGCACAATCTAAAAGGTGCAGAAGAAATACCTGCAAACAGCCACTGGAAGAGATGCTCTGCTGGGTGTCACAGGGCTCTTTACTGTTCCTATTGACTGTAAAGAAGCTCTGCCCCCCCCCCAACTGTTCCCCTGTAATAACAGGAGCCTCTGAATTCAGAGGAATGTAGATATCTGGCCCCCATTTTGCAAAGTAATGGATGCCACACTGTTCCTGTAAAACAGATAATTTGGTTTTGTTCCCCAACACTTCCCCATTCACAAAAGCCACCCGAAAAGTTTAATCTCTGTGGCCACGTTCATTTCCTTTGCGGAATTCAGAGCCAGAACATTTTTTAATCAAGCGGCATGAATGGAATATTTAATGAAAGAGCTTAACCTTAGATCAATGCAGTCGATGACCTGCTCTGTTTATTGTGCTCCGGAGAACAGGAACCTGAATCAAACTTGATAACAAAAATGAACAATAATATAGAGCCAAGCCATCAGCCTGCATAAATTGCAGCAGCCCTATCGAATTAATTGAAGTTCTATTGATTTAGCTGCTTGAAGGTCTGGGCCTTTTGTTCTGTAATTCCAGATTCCAAATATTGACAAAAACGGGGAGGGAGGACGTGAAACGTGTTGCAGTCAAATATTGACCCAAAGTCATTCACTAATTTGTTCGGTTTTATTTGTGCCATGGTCACACAGCTGCAGCTCCAGCCTGCAAAAGCAAGATTTGGCTTCCCAATGGAGCTTCTTTGCATGACTATGTCAGTGATTAGATTCATACATTCACTTAAAACAAGTTATGGGAACCTGGAGTGAAGGAAAACAATGTAAAGGCAGAGGTGCTTGTAAATCAATAAATATTACATCCACTTTTCACAGTAAAGCTCTACCAGAGGGCATGGGATTAACACAAGTTATCAGAAGGTTGAGTGGAGGAACAGAACGAAGCTGAGTGTTCAAGCCCATAACGTGGGTATTGATTTGAAACTGTGAATCCTTTTCTAATGTTGTGCTGCTTGATGTTTACTGAATGAAGCCGTCTTTCTACCCAATATCCATATGTTTTTGTGGAAAAGATAATGTATCAAATCTATGTTGCAATCTTTTACCATGCACTCCCCAAATAAATACAGCCGACAACAGGTATGGAATTAAAATGGGCCACTTTATTGAATACAAAACATTGCGACAGGGCAGCAAAAGGGGTAAACAAAACCCATCCCAAGTGTGGGGTTCTACGTGGGGGAAACAGCCCTAGCCGTCTTTGTTCCCCGATCTCATAGGGCCTCCACTGACTCCAGGCGTAACTCAGTTGTTATTAAGCCTTCCTTTCACCGTCACCCAAAGAGGGTAAGTCAGCCGAACTGCTATGCCTTCAGGTCACCCCTGCAAGGCCCCCAAGTTCAGACAAGGGGCTAGCCAGCCTGCCTCCTTGAGCTGGTCAAGCATCATGGGAGCGGTTCTGGTTCTACTAATTGACTTTAATTTCAATAGCCATAGCTATTGAACCCAAAACCCATGGTTTTAACCCAAAACTTTGCCCTGTGTGTCTGGGGAGGGGTGTATGTCAGCAAATTGCAATTTTCAAGTTAATAATAAATGTGTGACCCTTGTTAAATCTCATCAAGGATTCTTACCTTCATATTCCTAGGTCAGTGGGCCATGCCCCGCATTTGTCAATGGCACCATTTTTCAAATATCCGCTTCAACATCATCATCATCATCATCATCATCATCATCATCATCATTTTTTTTAAATTTGTTTTGCCATTTGCTGTAAATTTCTGGATTTTAATCCATCTCATCCTCATTGTATTTCTTCATCAATCATAATCACTTCTTCCCCTGTAATTTGAGCTTTGATTGCAATCAGTTCTTCTGTACTTGGTGGGTGGGGAGAAGAGCCAAAGTATGAGGAAAGGACAGCTACCGCTGCAGTCCTTCGCTGCTCTGATCTTGCACAACTGATCTGTACTACGGAGTGAGGGTTTGGAATGGAACGGAAAAACGTATCTTCAAGATTCAACGCAGGGCTAAACTCAGTGCAAAAGTTAACTTTATACTGAAAACTCCTCTGGGTGATGATCTGTGGCTTAGATCACTCTATAAGGTATCATGTACCCCAACGGCATGAAGTTAATTAAAAGTCAATATCACAATTTGAGGTAAGATCCATTGCCACAAACAGATATTTATTTATTTATTTATACATACAGGTATTTATATACCGCCTTTCTTTGGTCATCAGATTCCTCCTCAGACTTTAATCCAAGGCGGTTTACATAGGCTGTTCTAAACCCCTGTAGGGATTTTTACAATTGACTAGTTCTAGTCTTTCATAGTCTTTCTCCCCTGGGGGCTGGGGATAAGAATAGGCCCTCAGTTTGGCTGTACTTGTCGTAAGAGGCGACTAAACAGCCTCCGGGTAGATGGGGCTCGTCAGCCTGGGAAGGCAGCTCATCTGAGAGAAGGAAAACTCTGATCCCAAACCTCCACTGCCTTGTGGCTACATCCAGTTAAGGAAAAAGCTTCAGGAGTCAACCTCGAGGCAAAATCAGGAGCTGGAGTCCCTGAGGCAGTTCATGGCTGAACACAGTCACGTTCTGGCAACTCCTGCGACGCCGCTGGAACCAACCGTATTGGCCTCTGCCTTTCCATTGGACCATTTCAGTGATGTGGAGAGGGGGGATTTGCTGCATGGGTAACAGCCTATCCTCCATACCTACTTTACCCAGGCTTCGCGTACTGGAGAGGACACTGTTCCAGAGCCACCATTCAGAGCGTGATACCATAGTCTTCTGAGGATGCCAACAGCTAGTCTTTCATAGAACTCCTCGTTCCTCTGACTCTGGATTTAATTTTGTGCGGTACGCAGGACCTGGTTAGAGATGTAAACGTTACTGAGCCATTGGGGAACAGTGATCATGCTGCGATCCGTTTTGACGTGCACGTTGGGGGAAGAATACCAGGCAAATCTCTAACAAAAACCCTTGACTTCCGACGGGCGGACTTCCCTCAAATGAGGAGGCTGGTTAGAAGGAGGTTGAAAGGGAGGGTAAAAAGAGTCCAGTCTCTCCAGAGTGCATGGAGGCTGCTTAAAACAACAGTAATAGAGGCCCAGCAGAGGTGTATACCGCAAAGAAAGAAGGGTTCCACTAAATCCAGGAGAGTGCCCGCATGGCTAACCAGCCAAGTTAGAGAGGCTGTGAAGGGCAAGGAAGCTTCCTTCCGTAAATGGAAGTCTTGCCCTAATGAAGAGAATAAAAAGGAACATAAACTGTGGCAAAAGAAATGTAAGAAGGTGATAGGGGAGGCCAAGCGAGACTATGAGGAACGCATGGCCAGCAACATTAAGGGGAATAATAAAAGCTTCTTCAAATATGTTAGAAGCAGGAAACCCGCCAGAGAAGCGGTTGGCCCTCTGGATGGTGAGGGAGGGAAAGGGGAGATAAAAGGAGACTTAGAGATGGCAGAGAAATTAAATGAGTTCTTTGCATCTGTCTTCACGGCAGAAGACCTCGGGCAGATACCGCTGCCCGAACGGCCCCTCCTGACCGAGGAGTTAAGTCAGATAGAGGTTAAAAGAGAAGATGTTTCAGACCTCATTGATAAATTAAAGATCAATAAGTCACCGGGCCCTGATAGCATACACCCAAGGGTTATTAAGGAATTGAAGAATGAAGTTGCAGATCTCTTGACTAAGGTATGCAACTTGTCCCTCAAAACGGCCACAGTGCCAGAAGATTGGAGGATAGCAAATGTCACGCCTATTTTTAAAAAGGGAAAGAGGGGGGACCCGGGAAACTATAGGCCGGTCAGCCTAACATCCATACCGGGTAAGATGGTGGAATGCCTCATCAAAGATAGGATCTCAAAACACATAGACGAACAGGCCTTGCTGAGGGAGAGTCAGCATGGCTTCTGTAAGGGTAAGTCTTGCCTCACAAACCTTATAGAATTCTTTGAAAAGGTCAACAGGCATGTGGATGCGGGAGAACCCGTGGACATTATATATCTGGACTTTCAGAAGGCGTTTGACACGGTCCCTCACCAAAGGCTACTGAAAAAACTCCACAGTCAGGGAATTAGAGGACAGGTCCTCTCGTGGATTGAGAACTGGTTGGAGGCCAGGAAGCAGAGAGTGGGTGTCAATGGGCAATTTTCACAATGGAGAGAGGTGAAAAGCGGTGTGCCCCAAGGATCTGTCCTGGGACCGGTGCTTTTCAACCTCTTCATAAATGACCTGGAGACAGGGTTGAGCAGTGAAGTGGCTAAGTTTGCAGATGACACCAAACTTTTCCGAGTGGTAAAGACCAGAAGTGATTGTGAGGAGCTCCAGAAGGATCTCTCCAGACTGGCAGAATGGGCAGCAAAATGGCAGATGCGCTTCAATGTCAGTAAGTGTAAAGTCATGCACATTGGGGCAAAAAATCAAAACTTTAGATATAGGCTGATGGGTTCTGAGCTGTCTGTGACAGATCAGGAGAGAGATCTTGGGGTGGTGGTGGACAGGTCGATGAAAGTGTCGACCCAATGTGTGGTAGCAGTGAAGAAGGCCAATTCTATGCTTGGGATCATTAGGAAGGGTATTGAGAACAAAACGGTTAGTATTATAATGCCGTTGTACAAATCGATGGTAAGGCCACACCTGGAGTATTGTGTCCAGTTCTGGTCGCTGCATCTCAAAAAAGACATAGTGGAAATGGAAAAGGTGCAAAAGAGAGCGACTAAGATGATTACGGGGCTGGGGCACCTTCCTTATGAGGAAAGGCTACGGCGTTTGGGCCTCTTCAGCCTAGAAAAGAGACGCTTGAGGGGGGACATGATTGAGACATACAAAATTATGCAGGGGATGGACAGAGTGGATAGGGAGATGCTCTTTACACTCTCACATAATACCAGAACCAGGGGACATCCACTAAAATTGAGTGTTGGGCGGGTTAGGACAGACAAAAGAAAATATTTCTTTACTCAGCGCGTGGTCGGTCTGTGGAACTCCTTGCCACAGGATGTGGTGCTGGCGTCTAGCCTAGACGCCTTTAAAAGGGGATTGGACGAGTTTCTGGAGGAAAAATCCATTATGGGGTACAAGCCATGATGTGTATGCGCAACCTCCTGATTTTAGGAATGGGTTAAGTCAGAATGCCAGATGCAAGGGAGCGCATCAGGATGAGGTCTCTTGTTATCTGGTGTGCTCCCTGGGGCATTTGGTGGGCCGCAGTGAGATACAGGAAGCTGGACTAGATGGGCCTATGGCCTGATCCAGTGGGGCGGTTCTTATGTTCTTAAACTACAATTCCCAGGAGGCCTTGCAGGTCTTCTTGTTATCTGGTGTGCTCCCTGGGACATTTGGTGGGCCGCTGTGAGATACAGGAAGCTGGACTAGATGGGCCTATGGCCTGATCCAGTGGGGCTGTTCTTATGTTCTTATGTTCCAGCTGGATTCCTTCCCGGTCTGCCCTCTCTCTGGCCCTTCGCCTCCCACGCTCCACTTGACGGCAACTCCTCTCTGCCACTGAGGGTCAGCTCATCAGTATATCAGCGTGTCATCAGTTCTCGGGTACTTCTGGTTGTTTTGAACTGGCAGCCTCAGATCTTCAGGCATACAAGGCAGCAGCTCTACCAGCTGAGCCAGACCTCCTGCCAGATATTGAGGTTTACATCAACAGCAGATGCAGTTCCTCATACAGAGCCTGATTCAGTTGTGGGATTCATTATCGCTAGTGAATGTAGTTTTCAGTGATTCACATTCAGAGGGTATAACTCTATTAATGGTGGCTAGCTGTAGTGGCTATCAATCAGGCCTCCATGTCCAGCTGCTGTAGGTTTCTGATTGCTGAGTATTAGCTTCAAACAGAAAATGTATGGGATGGGAAAGGTGCGCACTGGAAATGTTGTACTTATGGTTCCTAGAACCTTTGACTCAGCACTGCAAACACACTCAATGCCATCCAGACCCCTGGGAACCATGGGAAATATAGTTTCTGACAAAAGATACCTTGAATCACATAAACTAATCTTTTTAGGGTTCTCAGCTTCTCTGATGGTTGCTTGAATGTGCTCCTCTCTGTCCTTCTCCTGCCCCAGTAAACTAGAACAAGAAGGAAAAGGAGGAGGAACAGATAGGAGAATTTGGAGCCTGAGGGCCCAATCCTGAGCTGGGCCAGCACTGACACTGACCTCCAGCACCAGTGTTGGGTGTTGCAAATGTGTTGTAAACCATGCCCATGTCACCCTGCACTGACTAAGCACAGGCACTGACCCAGTGCCAATCAGCACGGAGCCCAGCACTGGCTGGACTCCTCCTGGAGCTAAGTCAGAGCTCCAGGTGGCAGTGAGGGCTTCCGAGGCCGGCATTCTGGGGTGCGAAGAGGAATCGGAGCTGGAGGGGGCAGGAATAGCAGAGCTCTGCTTCGCCGGATCCTGAACTTGGCCCTTCCAAGTCTCTCAACTCTGCGCCAGTAAAATAGCCAGTGTAGACTTGAGAAGCCCCATTGTGGGGTTTGGGTCTTTCACCAGGGGAAGGGGATGGAAGTCTCTTTCCCTTGAGGAGATCTCCAGCAGCTGCTGCAATGCCACAGGATGCAACAGTAGCATCAAGCACCAGTGTCACCTTTAGGATTGGGGTGTGAATTGTTTTGCCAGATGTCAAGAAAATGCCTGCCCCTACACAGTAATCAGAACTGCTGAGGCAAAACTAATTCTTTATGTCATGGTTACATTTGAATAGGCCCTCAGTTTGGCTGTACTTGTCATAAGAGGCGACTAAACAGCCACCGGGTAGATGGGACTCGTCAGCCTGGGAAGGCAGCTCATCTGAGAGAAGGAAAACTCTGATCCCAAACCTCCACTGCCTTGTGGCTACATCCAGTTATGGAAAAGGCTTCAGGAGTCAACCTCGAGGCAAAATCCAGAGCCTGAGTCCCTGAGGCAGTTCATAGCTGAACACAGTCACGTTCTGGCAACTCCTGCGACGCCGCTGGAACCAACCGTATTGGCCTCTGCCTTTCCATTGGACCATTTCAGCGACGTGGAGAGGGGGGATTTGCTGCATGGGTAACAGCCTATCCTCCATACCTACTTTACCCAGGCTTCGCCCACTGGAGAGGACACTCTGTTCCAGAACCACCATTCAGAGCGTGACACCATACTCTTCCGAGACTGAAGGATGCCAACAATGGTTACATTTGAGGGCAGTGTGGTCAAAGCTTGTTGGAAACCTACCAAGTGGTCCCTCTCCTTGAGATTAGAGAAACTGAAGCTCTAATTGCCTTCCCTGGATCTCATCCCTTTGCTTGGCCAGTCTGGCTCAAGATGTGAGGCCACACACCAGGACAGATATAATTATTGGACTTTTCTACAGCGGTCAGCTGTAGACACCTGCCCTGATGTGACATTACAGCCTAGGTAGGGCTGTAGAGAGGAGGTTTCCAATACAGTGTACCCTCCCTTTACAATGAACTCTCAGGTGTAGAACAATCCTCACCATACAATAGGTTATTCACTTTACAATGGGCTCATGACTGCTGTCAACAGAACATCTTGGGTGATAGATAGTCCGATCAGAAATGCAGATGCATTTGGTAGCCTCTCAGCCAAGAGCAGCATTTTAAACATTGTGGCTGCCTGTACTGAGGGAAGGATACAGCCTTGTAATTTGTAATTGTAATTTAAAATTACAACATTGTGTAAACTGATAAAAGGAGGCACCTTTCAAAAAACCATTTAGAGAAGGAAATAGGGGCAGAATCTCCCACATCTGAGATATTGGAATGAATTAAACTGTGATATTGGGTTCACATTACAATCTTTTCTCAATATTCAATGTCTCTGGAATAGATTGCCATTGTAAAGTGTGGGTCCACTAAACACAATTTGCCCTGGAGCATCTAGGAAGTGGCAGCATCTTATAGGGAGACTAAATACCTTCCACGCTTCAGCTGTTCCCCCTCCATGTGCAATATTTTTGGCCCTTTAATATTTCTTTCCCAGCAAGCAATGCATTTGGAATTCAGTGTGTGTTCCCTCTTTGATTCAAAAATCCACAGAGGCAAAGAATATTATCTCCTATGGGCATTCTCTCCTAAGATACCAGTCATCCTAAGTATAAAAATTATTTCTGATTGGAACACACACACACAGTTACTTCATCTGCCGGCTGCCCCTGTTGTCACCGTTAAGAAAAGAGGATTGTCTTAAAGAAAAACAAAACCAAAAACATCCTTCTTTCCTTCCTTCCTTCCTGCTTGTCTTTATTCCATTCCTGGCATGATAACTGACATCCTACGGTACTCTAAATAAGCAGGTTAGCAGTATAATACCAGGCATATTGAGGTGAATCAAACCCATCTTCGAATGAATGAATGGTAATGAGTGTGTCCCTCCTGGCATCATTTCTGGAATTAATAATTTGTAAAATTGTGGTGGGGTGCAGAAGCAGCATGAGAGACCCATTTCCTTCCTCCTTTGTCCAGTCTAAATGCAAATCTGAACTTTGTTGGCAGTTCATTTGCATATTAATGCATATCCTATTCCACTCCAGAGAACACTTTAGATTTTTTAAATTAAGGTGGGTGGGCGGGTGGGCTGGCACAAATGGGGGTCATTCTGTTACGCCAGCCAGGGCAATCGAAGACACCTATAATCAGAGAAGGCAAATCGCATGAAAAGTTGGTGGCAACCTGGTCATTAGTTCCTTGCTCGCCACTTCCCTTGCTGGTTGTTTCCATGCGATAAGGAGATGATGATGGCGACCACCACACATTCAGGAAAAAAAAAAACATTCCTTGGAACCGGCTGTGAAGCACAAACACCGCAAAGTTTGGAAAGGGTAAGGGTGCACACTGGTCTAATTAGCGATTCTTCCAAGCCGCTCACAAAATGTCAGCTACCAGTTGGTAGAAAATAAAGATGTAATGTGAGCGGTAACAAATTAAATGGTGGCTATTTGCATTGGAATGCTAAGATAATGATCTGAAATTACGATTGTAAATATTCCCCTTGACAGTTCTAAATTGGACTTAAAGCTAAGAGTACTCCGGATGAACTTTAAGTCACAAAAATCACTTGTAATGCTTTATTCGCTGTTTTTGGCGTTGGCACCGACTTCCTGAAAGTTAATATATCTCTCTGTTTGTTCAAGCAATTTGGTTATTGTCACATCAATCATGGAGGTTTAATGAACAACCACGGGGACTGTTCAGCTCGTTTTCCAAGCCTAAGTGAAACAAACTTGATTATTACTCATCATTCTAATAGTCGGTGAGATGATAAAACAGACTATGAGAACTATTGAAGGGTCTTTTTTCTCCTTTTCCTTTTCCCCTTTAAGCAACATCCAAAGGCAAACATTTGTAGAGCCGATGAACACTTAGATACGTTTTCTCGTATTAGCTGTGATTTAGAGTCGGCTGTTCGCATTCGAAATGGGTTAGAGAGAATTTATTTGCATCAGCCTGTGCCTCTAGATTTGTGCTACAACTGGCCATTTATATCAAGTCAAAGGGAAAAGCATAGGAAGTTTCCATACTGAGTCAGACCAATGCGCCATCTAGCTCAATTTTGTTGACAATGGCTGGCCGCAGCTCTCCAGGATTTCAGGAATCATGTCTGTCCAACCTGGAAATTGAACCTTGTTCCCTCTTGCTTTAACAGCAGAAGTCATCAGAACAGCTAGGCTTGCTATGAGAACTGTTGCCACCTCATCTCCACAGCTCTTTCTACCTGCTGCAGGGAAGAAGAGGGAGGAATTCTGGGCATCTTTAAGATCTGTGGCTCAGAGAAAGAGAAGACCCATTACCCTGTCACCTGACATCAACTACTTTGCTGGGATTTGTTCTGGAGAAGGTGCCGTTAAGGAGAAGAAAACACCAGATGAAATCTGATGGACACACTTGAAAGAGCCTTCAGCGAGAAGGAGGGCTAGTTAAAGTGACAATTTTGTTTGTTGTGAACTGGCTTGAAGACTATTATGGCTGAGTTACAAATGCTTCAAATAAGTAATTGCAAATAGTAGAATTGTCACAGTGATGCTACAAAGCACTCTGCAGACCTTCTAGTACTCTTTGATGTTTCTGTTGCTTGGATAGCTACCAGAAGCAGTCACGATTACAATTTAAAGAAATGAAATTTAAGTTGTTGAGTTTCCCTCACCTACATCATAGAGCCTAATTACAATTAATTGTCCCTCCTCTGAACAATCTTTATTTTTTTTTAAAGCAATTTTGATAAAATAGACAATATCATGTCTTTATATCCTTACATCTTTATGGCCGCAATCTTACCCTGCACCGGAATAGGCAAGTTAGGAGGCTTGTGCTGTATCCAGCACAGGATAGGGGCCAAAAGGGGCTCAGCCAGAGGCAAGGAGAAACTATTCCCCTTACCTCTGGGAAAGGCGCCCTTTCCCCTATGGGTCTCCTCGGACTTGTGTCACCTCTTGAGATGGCACAAGTCCAAGGAGAGCGAAGCAGCTTGGAGTCACTCTGTTCTCCCCAGGAATGGGGCTTGGGATCCAGCATAACTGCTGGATCCCAGCCCTGCCTCCTGCCCCTGCCCCCGAGGTCACACTGAACGACCTACTCCAGCCTTCAGTTTCCCTACTCTGACCCAGTGAGACCACCAATGGGGCAAAGACCTGAGGTCATGTGGGATGGGAAGGCCACTCAAGGTTGATCCACATGCAACTGGTGATGCATGGTTTGGAATGTCTCTTGGATAGCTCCAGCTTCAAGTATTGTGTGTGTGCAGAGTGAGAAGAGAGCCAGCGAAACAGAACAAAAAGGAGGGGTGCTGGTAAAGCAGAATGAAAGTGAATAACCAGGATGTTAATACTTTTATAATAAAATGAGGCAAGGAGTGCATCTGACCAAACATGACAAGAAGAGACTGAGGAGATGCCCCTGAAGGTTACCGTTTTTGACTGCTGAGAAATTTGACCTATTCAGGAAATAGGTCAGCCTGCCATGCGTAAAAAGACACCATGTACCATTGCTGCATCGGCAGGAAATGCTTGCTTGTCATAACTTCAAATGTTTCTTCCACAGGCTCTTGACCACAGGCATGGAAAATGGAATGTTCCAGCAAATAGGCCTGTTGGGATAGGAGAGGCCTAAAGATCATAAGCAGAGATTCAGGCAGTAAATGATTTAGGGGCCAATCCTAACAAGTGTGCACCGGCTCACTGCCAGTGGGCATTGGCACATATGTGCCATAAGGAGCCATGTAGGCTCCAATGGGGGAACATTTCAAGCACTTGTTCTAATTAATTAATTAACTGGCTCAAGCAACTGTTTCTTTATAGACTATGTGCAGTGTATGTGTGACACATAGCATTATACTATATGTGTGAATTATAGCACAATAAATTTGGCGCTACAAATTCTCAAGATAGGATACACTTTTTTGAGATGCCCTGCATAGCGCATCATTCTCTGTAGCAAGACTGATCCCTGCAGACAGGGACATAGCGCACGAGTGCAGACTTGTCCCTTCTCCCCACTGAAGAAGGTATCTCCTATGGCTGAAATTGATAGATTCTAATGGTTGCCCTTATTGATCTTGCAATTCTCACCACTTGGAGTTAGTTTATGGGCCCATTTCATTTTAAAGGAGGACTTGTGTACTCCATAAAATTAAGGCGAATAAGTGCATTCCTTCCACTTTATAAAATCTTTGGCAGTAGAAGACTGGTTGCTATGGAAAGGAGCCGTCTAACTTCTTCCCAGATGATTAACTTGACTGGGGGGGGGGAGAGAGAGAAAGAGAAGGATGCGGTTATAAATGTAGCTTAATCCCCTGTGCAGGGTCTTAAGAAGACTCTATGTAACAGTGATGGAGAATTAAATCAAACTGGGACAATTTGCCAAGCCAATTAAATAAACCATTATATTTGTGTAATTTCACCTTAAATTGATTTATTTTGATCCCAGGCCTGCTAGCTTTTTTTTTTTTTTGCCAGCTTCTGTTGTCAAGACTAAGTAGATTTGTGTGTATAATGGATACTCCCCAATGAAGCCTCCCACAGTGAGTCTTTTCTTCCCAAAGTGGCAGGCAAAATTAGTAACGGCAGACTCAGCAGTTTAATGAGACCATGCAGAGATTCAAGTATTACCCTGTATATTTGACAAAATGTCATTACCTGGCACTTTCAAGCAAGGCCCACTTAAGGATTCCTCCATGCAGTGTCTCCTGGTTAGCAATGGTGCTGGAACGTAGAATTGCCCAGCTTGATAGATGAATTTGGCCAACTAGTCATGATCGGAGATGTAACGAATTGAGCTTCGTTTGGAATTGAAACCCAGCTACATGCAGAAGCCATGTGATTGCAGTTCTGTTGTGACGAATGCCATTTGTTGAGATGCACATGCAAGTTCTAAACATGTGCACCCAGTGTGCAAGAACCCATGGGTGTATCTGGTTCAGTTTGATCTGCGAGCAGCCTTACTGTAATTCCTGATAATAATAATAATAATAATAATAATAATAATAATAATAATAATAATAATAATAATAATAAAACTTTATTTTTATCCCGCCCTTCTCCCAAAAAGGGACCCAGGGCGGCTAACAACATATAAAACAGATTAAAACATAATTTCACAAACAGATAAAAACATATTAAAAAACACATTAGCAGAACCCATAAAAACAGTAGTCAGAAGAGTCAGAATAAAAGAGCATAAAACAGCAGTTCTTAGAGGAATCGGGCCTGTAAAAAAGCAACTAAAAGATATATAAAAGATGTTAAAAAGGCCATAACGTCAGAAGGCTTGGTTAAACAACAAGGTCTTCAGACCTCGCCGAAAGGTCTCAAGAGAGGGAGCCATTCTCAAGTCAAGGGGAAGGGAGTTCCACAACGTTGGTGCCACTACTGAGAAGGCCCTATTTCTTGCCGCCGCCCCACATATCTCCTTAGGCGGCGGCACTTGTAAAAAGACCTTCTCTGATGACCTGAGAGGACGAGCCGGATTGTACGGGAGTAGGCGATCTCTAAGATAACCTGGCCCAGAGCAGTATAGGGCTTTAAAGGTCAAAACCAGCACCTTGAATTGGGCCCGGAAACGAATTGCCCTAACAATAAGGCATTATTCCTCTCACATGGTGCCATGGGGTGATTGGTTGTATATACATAGTTTAAAAAGAAAATCATTTAAGATATATGCAGTATGACCTTCCGTAATGCTGCTTGCTTTTGTCCTGATTTGTTGCAGCATGCTTTCTCCTGGCATGATTGACAACTATTGCAGCCAATGGGAGAAGTGCAACTGGGGAGGTACGGGGCCAATCACCACTAGTTTCCTGCCTTATTTCCAACTATAAATAGAATCCTATCCCTGGCAGTGCCTCCAGGCGCAGCAGCACCAAAACAGCTACTGCTGCGTCCATTGCTACTGTCGGGGCCACTAGAGATCTCCTCCGAAGAAAGAGATGAAAGGAAAGCTCCAAGCCCCACAATGGGACTTCTCAAGTCTGTGCCGGTTATTTTGCCAGTGCGGACCTGAGAACCTCCACGCTGGGTTTTCAGCCCGACATAGAGGATGGGATCCAGCGGAGTCCTAGTCCCCTCCCACCCTGATCCCTCTCCCACCCTCCCCTATCCTGGAATGCCTCCCCCCACTGCAGAAGACCTTACCACTGCCTGGAGCTCTTCCCTTGCTCCAGGTGGTGTCTGTCCAGTGCTGGGCACAGTGCCAACTGGTGCTGGCCCAGTGCTGGCACACCTTGCATGGAGTTGCCGTCGTCATCATCATCTAGGACATGGTTTTTAAAAAATTAGTTCCACGTGAATTGTTTTAAGAGTGTATTTTTATAGCTCTTTCAAAATCTCCTGAATAAAAATTGTTAACACCCTTGACATTTTTATACAAAGACAAAACAAAGCAAAACCTGGTGCTTATGGGAACAGACTGATATTTTATAATTTGCAGCTTTTTTGCCTTTGTCACCTTAAAGAGACATGAAGACGACACGGCAAACAAAAACTCAATTTCTTGATTATTTAGGCTTGGTAATGTATTATTCACACATCCTTGGGTGAAGGAGCTCATTTGTAACTCTAGCAGGCAACTAATCACAAGGTATATAGTCGGCATTAGAGAGGACACTTATGTGTTGCTGTAAACAAATGCAAAATAAATCCATCTCAAAATAGGTACACATTTATGTGCACATCTTGGTATTTAAAAAGCCACATGTGTGTCTTTCACCTGATTCATCTTTCATATCAGGACGCTCCGTTTTTACTGTATCAAAATTACAAGTTATATAGCTTCTACATCGCGCCCCTGTCTTGTCTACACATCCAGGGATCATTGAATGAGGTGGACTGAGATGGTGGATTTCAGGGAGTGCCAGGTCTCAAGCACAGCTGACTGCCCCCTTTCCTGCTGTCGCTCATTCTGCTGTCATTGGATTTGAAAAGAAAGAGGGGAACAGAGTAGAAGGGAAAGTGAGGTGAATAAGGTGAATTGTGGCAAGAGTGTCTCCTGGGAGACACTCTAGCACACTATTCTTCTCTCTTCTGTGCTTCCTCTTCTGCTCCATTCCTCTCTCCTTTTTCCATCCTGCTCCATTCAGCCTCACCTCACCCACTGGGCTGCTTCCCTAAGTAGGTGAGGAGTAGAAGGAGAGGCAGCAACAGTAGTGGTGGGTCTTGATTTTTTTTTTTTTTTTAAGAAGGAAATTCAAATTAGTAGGGGTGGCATCTCTGATGCTGGTACTCTGTAGCTGATTACACAGGCCTACAAAATTGAGGGTCAGAAAAGTTTTCCCCAAACTTTATGGTGGTTTGAGATAAATTTGGGGTGCCAATTCCAAAAATGGCATCCATTTTGCCCTATCACGTCTAGTTTTGGAGATACAGTATAGCCTCATTAGCGAATGGTTCAAGCAGCTTCCTCATGAGGAAGCCATGGTGTAGGCTGCCTCATGAGGAAGCTGCTTGAACCATTCACTAAAGAGGCTATGCTGTGTCTCCAAAACTAGATATGATAGGGCAAAACGGATGCCATTTTTGGAATTGGCACCCCAAATATACCCAGGAATTGGTGTAACGTTTAAGGAAGCAAAATGTGGGTTGGCCTGTGTTATTAAAGGCAGGTTATGGCAGTGAATGAACACTGTCATGTTTACAGCATCTAGGGCTACAGTCCTATGCACACTTAGCTAGGAGAAAGTTCTGTTGAACTCAATGGAGCTTACATCAATATAGGAATGGTTAGCAGTGACATCACTATGGGGGTGCAGTGGGTGCAGTCTCAGGGGGCTGGGCCCAGCCACCTCACACTTTCATTGTTAATCGTGTTTTCAACACTCACTGTTGAGAAAATGAAGTGAATGGGCCCAGAGTGGGCTGAAGATCGCCTAACAGAGGCAGTCCAGAGGAAGGCTTTTTGCACTGAAAGCAACGCAATAACATGGAGGGTCAGGCAATATGATTATGTCATTACATCATCCCTGAACTTCCAGAATGCTGAGTTCCTCCAGGTAAGTGTCATACCGAATGGCACTCACCCCAGTGGCACCTCTGATAGGTAGGCTTGAACTGTTTGAGACTGTGTTTTGAATCAGAACTTTCCTGGTTTGAATCTTGAGTCTGCTATAAACTAACTAGTGCAACTTACTAGGGCTGAGCTCCTCTGCAGACTTACCTGAGAGTAAGCTTTATTGAGCAGTATTATTTTTGTAATACTTTCATAAGTAAGGAAGGTTTATTGAGTAACTTACTTTTGAATAAACAAAAAGGAATGTGCTATAGGTAAGGATGGGTCACGACTTAGGTGACTTGAACTCAAATTGTGGAAACATATTTTTTCACGACTCATATAGAGTCACACATGTCAAAAACTTGGGCACTGACTCAGGATTTGGGGGTTTTAACTCAAAAATGGGGAAAAAATCTCTAATAGACTTGAGTCAACACTCACTTTTGTGTGTGCTTGTGACTCTGTTTTGTGTGTGTCTGTGTGCCTGCTTTTTTTTTTTTTTTTTTTGCTGCTTCCATGATTCAACTTGTTTCTCAAAAACACTCAGACTCAAATCAAAAGGAATCAAAAGGACTCAAAAAATGACTCTGGAAGAGTTGCGATGGCTGCCCATTATGACTTGTGGGCTACTTAAGTCAAGGGGGCAGAGACTCGGGACTTGACTTAAGACTTGGCTCTGTGACTCCAGCACATCCTTAGCTGCAGGTGTCCTTAGACAAGCCCCCCTCTCTCAATCCTGGTTTCCCCCATCGGAAATACGGGGACAATAATATTTATTTAGCTTACATGCTTGCTGTAAAGACAACATGTAGAAACACACGAGGAACACTTTGCACTATAATGCACTAGGTATCTGTTAAATATGATGTTTCTGGGTTTTTTTTTGTTTTTTTACATTGCTGTTTTTTACTGTTGCTTTAACTCAGGGGTCTCCAAATTATGGTTTAGGGACCACATCCAGCATGCCACAAGTTATTATCGAGCCTGTAGCAATTTGGTTTTTCTGTCACAGCATTTGCTAATGTTTGACATTTTCACTCATATATCATTTTTAAGCGCAGGATTGTTTCTTTGTAATTGCCACAGTTCTCTTTTGTTCTGAATCATATCATGCTGATTACAAAAAAGATCCAAGTAAATGTATTCATTCATTTAAATTTCATTCATTCATTTATAAAACTGATCTTTTTGGCCCATGAAAATGTGAAAACTATACAATGTGGCCATCGTCCTGAAAAGTTTGGAGACCCCTGCTTTACATAGTTGATTGTTTACCACATTGAGCCTTACAATTTTTAAATTATAAAGTGGGACAAAAATTTCTAAAACTATAACAGGCAATTTATACCTTGGCTGATTTCAACAAGAAGCAAAACTCCATCCACTCTCGCAATGCAAAATCACAAAAAGTGGTCTAGAATTTCTTATTTGCAATTTTCAGGTGGTTAACATTTTAGTGCGCAATACTGTAAAATAGCCACTCAGAGGTACTTCACACCAGGGAAGAGATATACAATCTCTCTTAAATGTAGGGAGAAATGCTTTGATGGTAAGACAATCAAGGGAGCCTCGATTCAGATATGGGGGAAATGTTGAAGATTTAGAAAATGATAATTGAGGCAGCAAAGAGGTATTTAAAATCAAGCTAAGATGTGAGCATTTGGTATGTCATTTGAATTATAGAGAAAAGGATGTCCAAAGACAATCAAGATTATTGGTCTTTTGTGTGTGTGTGTGTTTTTTCTTAGACTGGTGAATTTCCACTTTGTGACGGTAAATGCAGTGACTTCCATAGTAGAACATTCCAGAAGGGTAATCAGCTTAGTTCATATCAGCAAAACCAATGAAGAGCTTTGGCCCCAATCCTATGCTAGTGGTGCACAGTGGAGGGTGTGCTCTGCTGATGTACCTGACCTTTATGCTGTTGCAAAAGCACCATAAAGCACTTTGTGTTTGCAGAAAGAATAGGCACGCAGGTGAGTGTGGTGCAGGGGTGGGGGGAATACAGGGGAAGTGGAACAGAGCAGGGAGAGGGCAGTGACGGGTGGGTAGATCAGGCCCAGGAGGGGACAGGATTGGTGACACTGGCACACACCATATCCTATCCCCCTTCCTGGGCCTGAGCCACCAACATGGATCAATACGGACTTGTTGCCGGAGATATCACTGGTGCAGTTCCAGGCTGACCTGTTGCAGATGCTGGGGCTTATCCCAGGGCAAGGGGATAAATGGAGATCAAGGAGACCTCCTGCAGTCAAAATTCTTCCATAGGGTACAACACAGTCCATGCCAGCAGGACTGTTGCAGGGGAATTTACTTAGGATTCAGCGGTTTATTGGTCTTCATTGGTTAAGTTTATCTGGTCTTTCCTACTTCCTCCTTCTGACTTCTCAGAGCCTCTTGCGAGGCATGGCATGAATCCAAGTCAAATGGCAAGCCTTGGAAGGTTCTGAGAAGCCAGAAGAAGGAAGTGCTAGGATGACTGCTGCCCCCTTCAGGATATAGCACACACCCCATTGGTATGGCTACATCATAGGTCTAGTCTAGAGGGCTGAGCCTCCATTTGCCTGAAGATAATATCTGAAGGTCGCCAGTTTGAGGCCACCGGCACCCTGCGACCTTGAAGCAGCTGACAAGCTGAGCCGAGCTATTCCATCTGCTCTGAGTATGGGAGGATGGAGGCCAGAATGTGCGACCAGATCAAGAAAGAAACATCTGAATGTTGTGGTTTCTTGAAAGATAGAAACCTTCTTTCAAATTGTAAAAATCCCTATGGGGATTTAAATTTGCCTGCCTATGTAAACCACCTTGAATAAAGTCTAAGGAGAAATCTGAGGACCAAGAAAGGCGGTATAGAAATACCTGTATTATTATTATTATTATTATTATTATTATTATTATTATTATTGCATCAGTGCTGCAAAGTTGGATAGATTTGGCCCTTTGGGATGTGCTAGTGTACACCTTATATGGTTCCAGAGCTTCTAAACTTTGAGCTTTTGTCTTGTTCCAATCACATACAAGCTAGCCATTCTCCTCATCATGGCTCTTACTTTAAAAAAAAAAAAAAAAAACATTTAAAAAAGACTTCTTTCCAACTACCCAGAGAGGTTACAGATTGGACTGGATACTGCCAAACAGCTGTCACATAGCGTGATATGATATCTGCCACCATATCAGTGCCAGACACTTATTGAATCGACTACCGGGTGATAACAGCAGGAAAATATTACCTTCGAGAAGCTTGCCCTGCCATGTTGAATAATAAATAGCTATTTATTTTTTTTTTAAAAGAAAGACCTTAGTAAATTATGGATCTGGGAAAGGAACACTGTGCACCAAGCCACATTTTTGCCTAAGCTAATAATCAAGAGAGCACCTGTTATCCCTATCAGAAGCATCATTAATTATGACAGATTCTGAAAGAAGGAAAAAATTATGTGGATAGAGAAAAAGGCAAAGGAAGAAAGGGAGATAAAAGATAAACCTTTTTAAAAAAAGAAAAATACAAAAGACCAAGAATAAGAAAATCAACTAATGGAGAATCCATTTGTTCAATATAAGATGGTGGGTAAAGCAGTAAATGGAAACTGATCAGAGATAGTTGCTCCATCTCTCATAGGTGTGGTTGAGCTGATCAGGGCAGGCAGAACTGTAATGGGGTTCTAATTGCATCTGGGGTAGGACAACACAGTGACGTTGGCCCCCTGTGTCACCAAGCCGCCCTCTGCCAACCCCAGCATCTGAAATGGTTCCATTTTGGAGCTACAGAAGGGCAGGAAGGCCCAACCTTTGTCTGCTTTTGCTGGTTCTTTTTCTCCATCATCTTTGCTGCTGCCCCATCTGTAAGTCACACCCAGTGCCCCTCCTCAACTGACACCTGGAGCTCCTGCTCCTTCCGCACCATCCAAGATATGCCTCTGAGGAAAGGGCTCAATTAAATCCTCTTTCTGCCTTCTTGCTTTCTGGCTGGCTCTTGGTTGTGCATATGTGGGGTGTGCGGAGACAGCAAAACAGTCTGAGCCACTGTTATGGAAGATCAGAAGATCATCAGGTGGGTGACGTGGTGTTCCGCGATTCCATGTTTTGACAGCTGGTTGACAACTCTGGGAAGGGCAGGGCTGGCTCCACAGCTGTAATCAATCAAGGCCAATGGAGACCTGGGTGGACACCTGAGCTTCATTTGCCCTTGATGAGACTTTGAATGAGCTAAGGAGGTAGCTCACGGCTGAGCTGCATTTGGACTTAATGGGACATACAAGGATAAAAGGCAGCTTCAGAAGGAGCAAAGCTACCCAGACAGAGTGACCCTGACCCAGAGGGAACCAGACCAAGAGGGCTACCTGACCCAGACCTATGGGAGAAGGGGACTGCCAGGACTCTGCTGGAGGACACAGAAGAGAGGACTACCAGGACAGGATTGGACTTGAACTGGAGGCTTTGGACCTTTACCCACTAAGTTAAGTGGCATTTTTGGAGGGAAAGCCACTGGACAAGAGGACTTGCAGGGATCTAGGTGAGAGCAATCAATCAATCAATCAATCAATCAATCAATCAATCAATCAATCAATCAAATAAAATAAAGGTGGACACTTAATAAAAGCAGGATTTTAGCAGGCCTAAACAGGATTTAAATCTTAGTGTGTAAGTTCTGCCAAGCAAAAAAACTCTTAAACCAGTGCAGTTTAAACTCAAATAAAAAAACAGCTTGAGGTTAAAAAACAGTCCAGACTCAGAGAACTGAAGTAGGAGGGTAAGAACCTAGGAAGGGCCAGTTCCCACCCAGGCAAGGCAATTTAGCATAGTCATTGTCCTTTAGGTCATAGCAATTGACCTTTAGGAGTTGATAAGAGCCCCATTAGGCAAATCCTAGCACCCCATTCAGGGAAAGGAGTGAAGACCTCAACTGGGAAGACCAGCCCCTTTTCAATCAGCAAGGAGGGAGGGAGGAGGAGCTAGCTAGGAGTATAAAGCTAGTGCCTGCTACCATGTGAGCCTCTCTGCAGAAGCGTGCATGGCCTCTGGGACACCCAGTGCCTCAAGAACAAAGTTCCAGGTAAGGCACTGCAAGTTTAGCATCTGTGCAAGTTCAGCAGCAGGGCAAGGAAGCCAGGGCCCCAGATACCACCCTTTCTCTTCCCTTGAGGGCAGCAAACCAGTGAAGGGTTTTTAAGTACCCCTAAACAAAAACAAACAAAATAAAAAAGCTATGCAGTCAGACAGCCAGCAGCAGGGTGGGGGCTATCCAGTGTTTTGCATCGAGTGCCACATGTATGATTATATGCCTCTGGGGCATAAGTCATGGGTGTGTCCTCGATGCAAGGAGCTCCAGGCTCTCAGGGAACGTGTCCACTCCCTTGAAGCCTTGGTGGCTGACCTGGAGAAGCAGAGGAAGGCAGAGAAGGACCATGGGGAGACTTCTGGGGACGACCAGGCTTCGTCCCAACCTCAGGTGTGCAGCTCCTCAGCTGCCCGGGTGGGAAGTCTCGGGACTGGAGGACGTCATCCTGGAGAGGAGGGAAACAATCCCTAGGGGGGACCCCTTCTCCAGGGGACAGGCCCGTATCTGAATGTACTCAGGATACTCCTCAGCAGGAGGGGGGTTCGGCGCTTCTTGCAGTGGGGGATTCGATTATCAGAAACATTGAGAGGGGGGTTTGCGACAGATGTGAGGACCGCATGGCAACTTGCCTGCCTGGTGCGAAGGTTGCGGACATCACTTCTCATCTAGACAGGCTGGTAGATAGTGCTGGGGAGGACGTAGCGGTTGTGGTGCATGTTGGCACCAACGACGTGGGCAAGGGTAGCCGGGAGGTCCTGGAGGCCAAATTTAGGCTATTAGATAGGAAGCTGAAAGCCAGGACCTCAAAGGTAGCATTCTCTGAAGTGCTACCTGTTCCACACGCAGGGCCAGCTAGGCAGGTGGAGATCAGGGGTCTCAATGCGTGGATGAGACGGTGGTGTAGGAAGGAGGGGTTTAGATTCGTTAGGCACTGGGGAACGTTTTGGGACAAACGGGGCCTATACAAGAGGGATGGCCCTTGTACTTGAACCAGAATGCTGGCGCACAACATTAAAAAGGTGACAGAGCAGCTTTTAAACTGATCCCTGGGGAAAGCTGACAGGAGCCGAGGAGCATCTGGTTCGGGACTCCTCATCCCTATGGGATGAGGATGGGGAGGTTAGAGAACAACAAGACAAAGGCAGAGTAGGAGAAGAAATTGGGAATGGTAGCATGATGGGATGTGATAGACGGTTTGGCACAATGAGAGGATTCTGGGATAAAGGAGCTAATAAGCAGCCCATCCTGGGGAATTCCATGTACAAATGCTTTTATGCAAATGCCCAAAGCCTCCAAGCAAAGATGGGAGAACTGGAATGTCTGGTGACAAGGGAAAACATTGACATAGTGGGCATAACGGAGACCTGGTGGAATGCGTAGAATCAGTGGGATACCGCAATCCCAGGTTATAAACTCTACAGGAGGGACAGGCAGGGGCGTGTTGGAGGTGGGGTGGCCATTTATGTTAAGGAAGGGATAGAATCCAGCAAAGTAGAGATTGAAGGTGGGTCTGACTCCATAGAATCTCTGCGGGTTAAATTACCAGGCCTGAGGAGCGATGTAATACTGGGGGCGTACTATCATCCTCCAGACCATAAACCAGAAGGGGACCTTGAAATGAGGAAACAGATCAGGGAAGTGACAGGGTTGTAATCATGGGGGACTTCAATTATCCTCATATTGACTGGATCAATGTGTGTTCTGGTCATGAAAAGGAGACTGGATTCCTTGACGTGTTAAATGACTGTGCCTTAGAGCAGCTAGTCACGGAGCCCACCAGAGGACAGGTGACTCTGGATTTAATATTGTGCAGTACTCAGGACCTAGTTAAAGATATCAATGTTATGGAGCTATTGGGGAACAGTGGTCATGCTGCGATCCATTTCGACATGTACGTCGGGGGAAGAATACCAGGCAAATCTCTCACAAAAACCCTTGACTTCCAACGAGCAGACTTCCCTCAAATGAGGAGGCTGGTTAGAAGGAGGTTGAAAGGGAGGGTAAAAAGAGTCCAATCTCTCCAGAGAGCATGGAGGTTGCTCAAATCAACAGTAATAGAGGCCCAGTGGAAGTATATACCGCAAAGGAAGAAGGGCTCGACTAAGTCCAGGAGGGTGCCCGCATGGCTAACCAGCCGAGTCAGAGAGGCCATAAAGGGCAAGGAAGCTTCCTTCCGTAAATGGAAGTCTTGCCCTAATGAGGAGAATAAAAAGGAACATAAACTGTAGCAAAAGAAATGTAGGAAGGTGATATGGGAGGCCAAGAGAGACTATGAGGAACTCATGGCCAGCAGCATTAAGGGGAATAATAATAATAAATAATAATAATAATAATAAACTTTATTTATATCCCGCCCTTCTCCCCAAAGGGACCCAGGGCGGCTCACAACATATTAAAAACAGATTAAAAACATAATTTAACCACAAATAAAAACATATTTAAAACACATTAACATATACCCATAAAAACTGTAGTCAGATAAAAAGTCAGATAAAAAGAGCAAAACGCAGCAAATCAGAGGAATCAGGCCTGTAAAAATACTAAAAGATACAGAAAAGATGTTTAAAAAGGCCATGAACTCAGAAGGCTTCTTTAAACAAAAAGGTCTTCAGGCCTCACCAAAAAGTCTCTAGAGAGGGAGCCATTCTCAAGTCAAGGGGAAGGGAGTTCCATAATGTTGGTGCCACTACTGAGAAGGCCCTATTTCTTGCCGCTGCCCCACGTACCTCCCTAGGCAGCGGCACTTGTAAAAAGGCCTTCTCTGATGACCTAAGAGGACGAGCCGGATTGTACGGAAGTAGGCGATCTCTGAGATACCCTGGCCCAGAGCAGTATAGGGCTTTAAAGGTCAAAACCAGCACCTTGATTTGGGCCCGGAAACAAATGGGCAGCCAATGCAGCCCCCGGAGAAGCAGGCTGACAGAGTCAAACAGCCTAGCTCCAGTGACCACACGGGCTGCCGCATTCTGCACTAATTGCAGTTTCTGAACCGTCTTCAGGGGCAGCCCCATATAAAGCGCATTACAATAATCTAACCTCGATGTCACCGTGGCATGGATCACTGTGGCCAGGTCTGCATGATCCAAGTATGGCCGCAGCTGGCGCACCAGCCGAAGCTGAGCGAAGGCCCCCCTAGCCACAGCCGCCACCTGGGAATCCAGGAGCAGCTGCGAATCCAGGTAGACCCCCAATCTGCGGACCTGCTCCTTCAGAGGGAGTGCAACCCCATTCAGAGCAAGCCGATAGTCCAGTACCTGCATCGAGGATTTCCGAACCAGGAGAGCCTCTGTCTTATCCGGATTTAATTTCAGCTTATTAGCCCCCATCCAGATCCTCACTGCTTCCAGTCAGCGCTCCAGGCCCTTAACTGCCACCCTGGAGTCTGGAGGAAAGGAGAGATAGAGCTGGGTGTCATCAGCATATTGATGACACTCCACTCCAAACCCCCGGATGACCTCTCCCAGTGGTTTCATGTAGATATTAAATAGCATGGGGGACAGAATTGAACCCTGCGGCACCCCGCACCTCAAAGGCCAGGGTGTCGAACAGGCATCCTCCAGCACCACCATCTGGGACTGACCCTGCAAGTAGGAGCAGAATCACCGCAAAACAGTGCCTCCAACTCCCAACTCAGCCAATTGGCCCAGAAGGATACCATGGTCGATGGTATCAAACGCCGCCGAGAGGTCCAGTAGGACCAACAGAGACGCACTCCCCCTGTCCAGTCCCCGGTGTAGGTCATCCACCAAGGCAACCAAGGCAGTTTCCGTCCCAAAGCCCGGCCTGAAACCAGATAATAAAAGCTGCTTCAAATATGTTAGAAGCAGGAAACCCTCCAGAGAAGCGGTTGGCCCTCTGGATGATGAGGGAGGGAAAGGGGAAATAAAAGGAGACTTAGAGATGGCAGAGAAATTAAATGAGTTCTTTGCATCTGTCTTCATGGCAGAAGACCTCGGGCAGATACCGCTGCCTGAACGGCCCCTCCTGACCAAGGAATTAAGTTAGATAGAGGTTAAAAGAGAAGATGTTTCAGACCTCATTGATAAATTAAAGATCAATAAATCACCGGGCCCTGATGGCATCCACCCAAGAGTTATTAAGGAATTGAAGAATGAAGTTGCTGATCTCTTGACTAAAATATGCAACTTGTCCCTCAAAACAGCCACAGTGCCAGAGGATTGGAGGATAGCAAATGTCATGCCGATCTTTAAAAAGGGAAAGAGGGGGGACCTGGGAAACTATAGGCCAGTCAGCCTAACATCTATACCGGGTAAGATGGTGGAATGCCTCATCAAAGATAGAATCTCAAAACACATAGACGAACAAGCCTTGCTGAGGGAGAATCAGCATGGCTTCTATAAGGGTAAGTCTTGCCTCACGAACCTTATAGAATTCTTTGAAAAGGTCAACAGGCTTGTGGATGCGGGAGAAGCCGTGGACATTATATATCTGAACTTTCAGAAGGCGTTCGACAAGGTCCCTCAGCAAAGGCTACTAAAAAACTCCATAGTCAGGGAATTAGAGGGCAGCTCCTCTCCTGGATTGAGACCTGGTTGAAGACCAGGAAACAGAGAGTGGGTGTCAATGGGCAATTTTCACAATGGAGAGAGGTGAGAAGCGGTGTGCCCCAAGGATCTGTCCTGGGACTGGTGCTTTTCAACCTCTTCATAAATGACCTGGAGACAGGGGTGAGTAGTGAGGTGGCAAAGTTCGCAGACGACACCAAACTTTTCCGAGTGGTAAAGACCAGAAGTGATTGTGAGGAGCTCCAGAAGGATCTCTCCAAACTGGCAGAATGGGCAGCAAAATGGCAGATGCGTTTCAATGTAAGTAAGTATAAAGTCATGCACATTGGGGCAAAAAATCAAAACTTCACATATAGGCTAATGGGTTCTGAGCTATCTGTGACAGATCAGAAGAGAGATCTTTGGGTGGTGGTAGACAAGTCGATGAAAATGTAGACCCAATGTGCGGCGGCAGTAAAGAAGGTCAATTCTATACTTGGGATCATTAGAAAAGGTATTGAGAACAAAACAGCTAATATTATAATGCCGTTGTACAAATCGATGGTAAGGCCACACCTGGAGTATTGTGTCCAGTTCTGGTCGCTGCATCTCGAAAAGGATATAGTGGAAATGGAAAAGGGGCAAAAGAGAGCAAGTAGGATGATTGCTGGGCTGGGGCACCTTCCTTATGAGGAAAGGCTACGGCGTTTGGGTTTCTTCAGCCTAGAAAAGAGACGCTTGAGGGGGGACATGATTGAGACATACAAAATTATGCAGGGGATGGACAGGGTGGAGAGATAGATGCTCTTTACACTCTCACATAACACCAGAACCAGGGGACATCCACTAAAATTGAGTGTTGGGAGAGTTAGGGCAGACAAAAGAAAATATTTCTTTACTCAGCATGTGGTTGGTCTGTGGAACTCCTTGCCACAGGATGTGGTGACAGCATCTGGCCTGGATACCTTTAAAAGGGGATTGGAGAAGTTTCTGGAGGAAAAATCCATTACCGGTTACAAGGTATGATGTGTATGTGCAACCTCCTGATTTTAGAAATGGGCTATGTCAGATGCAAGGGAGGGCACCAGGATGTATGTGTCTTGTTATCAGGTGTGCTCCCTGGGGCATTTGGTGGGGCCGCTGTGAGATACAGGAAGCTGGACTAGATGGGCCTATGGGCTCATCCAGTGGGGCTGTTCTTATGAGTGTGTGTGTTGGAGCAGTAAATTCTTGTTAATTGCTCAACTGATAAGGAGTTCTGCATTTCTTTGCACACCACAGCTGTTGTTCTTGGAAAAGGTGTTAATTAGCCAAAAAGTGGGCATCAGAAGAAATTTGGAATATTTGGACTTGACAACCACTCAAGCGCTTAGAATGGAATAAGCAGAAAGTCAAGGGTGACACTTATACATGAAAGTAGATTATGATAGCAAATCACTCCTGTTAACCACAAATGATATTTTGAGCCAGTTTCTCCTACAGTCTTTAGATTAAGGGTGGACAGACATTGGGTTTGATGGGAATCTCCAAAGTGTTGGACAAATCATGGCCATAGTAAAGGGAATCTTCAAACTGGTGGAGAGCAACATAGAAATTTGAAGAGAATAGTTCTGGTTTCTTGTGGCTTTAAAACCTCTCTGAATCTTCCAGAAACTAGACGTTGGAGAAGCTCACTGGCATTCCTTATGATTCCTTATCATTCCCAGCCCTATTTAGAGATGCCAGGGATTGAAGCTGTGACCTTCTGCATGTAAAATGAATAATCTTCGACTGAGCTGCAGTTCCATTCCCTCTCATTCCTGACCACACCTTCCCTCCAATTGGATCTGGGCCTTTGAAAGCTGTTTTGTAGTTTGACTGGACTTCCCACATAAATCAACTTGTAGTCTATTGTTGCTGTTATGTGGTTTCGCTGTGGCTGGAACATCGGCAGCACATTTATTTTTCCCCACCAAAGGGAATTGTCTCTCGAATGATTTCACAAAGGCACAGCCACTCTTTTACTAAGAAATAAATTTACAAGACTAAAGCCATATCCTATTTTGAAATCCCCCCCTTTGTTGCAAACTGATAACAAAAGGCACATCTTTAAATTAGTAAGGTGCGACAAAGCAAAAAAAAATATTATTTGATAGTACTGTGGTGTCTGGAGCAGGCAATGTGTAGACTGCAGACATCAAACATGGAAGTGACAGCTTTTTTCATAGCAAAGAAAAGGAAGAAATGTGATTCTTTGTTTATAGATTTGAAAGTACCAAGATGCCTGTGTACACATTTCAATTGACTATATCACAAAAGAATAATTTCTTACATGTACCTAACAAAAAGCTCCCATTCGGAGTCAATGAAAATCTCCTTCCAAGGCTTTCATTTTGAGTACAAGGGTTAGCAATTGGCAGTCCCTGGGATCCAAACTGCCCCCCTGTCAAGATCTGAACCTGTAGCAGGTCTTGCTAGGACCTGAGGGAGATCTTGTGAGGATGCAGGCTGAAAATAACCAATGAACTGTGGTCAGTACAGACAACCAATAAGGAAGCTTCTGAACAACTATAGACTGGAATAGGTCATATGATCTGTTTAAAAAAATCCTTACTCCCGGGCAGGACTGACTCACCTGATGTATCATGGAGTGCAAAATACTGCATTAAATAGGCATTAAATATTTGCAAACCAACTTTCTATAGTATTAAATTCTAGGGAGGAAAAAAAAAACCATAGAATCATAGAGTTGGAAGGGGTCTAATAGGTCATCTAGTCCAACCCCCTGCCTTAGACCAGAAATGGGTCCATGTACCCCCTTCTGCCCCTCCCTTTGGAGGGAAGATCCCAGAACCTGGAATATTATCAACTGCATGGGACCATAAGAGACTCCCTACAACATACACCAGCATTCGCTTTGTATGGACTTTAACCCAATTTGGAAATCAATGTTGGCTGAAAGGTGAAGGATACATGATGAGTTGGACGCAAACAGCATATTGTACTATTCTGCAAGCACTAGAGAGTTTACACAGTGTTATAATAGATAAACTGTGCAGGAATTATCAATCTAGGAGTGTAATTAAGGGAGGGGGGTTGGTGTAGGAGACAGTGCCTAGACCTCTCCTATAGCAATGGTGGATGATTTTCTCCAGGAGCTGCCTTGAAACTGACTCCAGAAGCTACTTAAGACCACCCCATTTGCTCAAACTTTGTGGGCCCCAAAGACCTCCCCAATTTTGACAATCTATCAGGACCCACTGGAAACAGGAACATTTTTGACAGTCTGCGGCTGCAATCCTATCCAAATTTACCCAGGAGTAAGCCCCAATGACTATAATTGTTAAAAGCATATACACAGCAGCCTGTTAAAAGTACAGATATGTAACGTTTCCCCAAATGCAGTCACATAACACGGCAGCATCAAGTCTAGTATATTCAAAATAAAATATTGAAATGAATGGGGACCCACCTGAAACTGGGTCACAACCTACCTAGTGGGTCCCGACCCACAGTTTGAGAAACACTGGTTTAAAGGTATTGCTCTCAATGTTAGACCAGTGGATTTCTTAAATGCTGAATACTGGTTCACTGAGTGGGAAATGTCACTTAGGTTTTATCCAAGCAATGCCCCACTTGGGATCGAATAAGAGAGGATTAACAAATGCTAATGGCCCAAAAAGCCATTTGAATGGAAGGCCTCCAAAATGAAGCGGACATCTGGGCCCGTTGTGAAATGGTTGGGTTGTTCACTCCCTCTCTTGGGCTGTAAGAGAGATGAAGGCAGCATGAGCTGGCAAATTCAGAGAATAAAGTCCCCAGTGCAGCTGAGAGTTGGAGCGGCATACTATAGGCTAAACTGTTAGGTTCTGAGCCTGGTTAGCTTTCCAGCTTTCCTCATAGGCTGGACTCAGATGTGCATTTGATTGCTGTTGCTTGCAGGAGCTTATGGCCACCAGCTCCATCCAAGCGCACCAGCCCGTATGATGGTAAACAAAGCAAATATTATGATGACACATTCTCCAGTTATCTCTCTTCCAAAGGGAACCAGCAACCAGACACTGCTGCACCCATGGGGCCTGAGCACATCAGTACCGTATCAGTACCCTCAAGGGAGGGCACCAGGATGAGGTCTCTTGTTATCTGGTGTGCTCCCTGGGGCATTTGGTGGGCCGCTGTGAGATACAGGAAGCTGGACTAGATGGGCCTCTGGCCTGATCCAGTGGGGCTGTTCTTATGTTCTTAACTACAATTCCCAGAATGCCTTGCAGGTCTCTTGTTACCTGGTGTGCTCCCTGGGGCATTTGGTGGGCCGCTGTGAGATACAGGAAGCTGGACTAGATGGGCCTATGGCCTGATCCAGTGGGGCTGTTCTTATGTTCTTATTGTCAAACCTGCCGCATGTTTATTGCATGTGTCTATTGCAGGTAAAACACTTGTCTACAATAGCAAATGTGAAGTTTTTCTGCACTGGAAATGAATATGCATAGCGGTTGGTGGCACATTTGCTGCCTATGAAAATGAAAGACCATTTTGCATTTTCTGAATCTATAGCTCCAACGTTTCTACCAATTCCCAAAAGCTTGGAGTAGTCAATCCCATCAGGGCCCACATCATCTCCTAATTAATATCACACATTCCAAGCCATATTGTCGATTCACACTTACTCAAGCAACTGTCGTTCCCCTGTTCCCCAGGTGGGAGTTGCTATTTCTGTGGCCTCAGTGGAATACCAACACTAATATTTCTGTAGCAGAAAGCCGGCTCCCAGTCTGCTGCGATGAAATCAACAATATCAAGTACCTTGACAAGCAAGATCTTGGAAAAAGGGAGGGGGGAAGAATTGAACTCAAGCATATTTCAAACTGATACAACCTCCCTGATTAAAGGCACGACAATAGAAAACAATCAATGTGGAGTTTACTTTTAATTTACTTTTTAATCAGCTTTATTTTAATCAGAAAATTGTATCTAGTGAAACTCATTAAATGATATCTGGGAAGAACAAAATGAAAGGAACCTGTTACCGTTTGGTTGGTGGTTTTCATGTAATGGGTCGGGCTGGTCTGTGGCCAACATGTTGCACGTAGAGGAAGAACTTTTCTCCTGAGTAATTAAAAAAAAGTTAAGAAAAGAAAAAAAAAAGATTGTTGCTTTTATAGCACAAATGAAAGAAAATACAGACAAAAACAACCAAATATTGTATTCTGCATTGTTTCCCAGTCATTTACTTTTTCATATATTTTCCAATTATATCAAGGTAGAAAGTTAACTGCACAGAAAATGACATGGTCTGTTACCCCCTTTTAAAATGTGGGAATGCTTAAAACCTATCTGAGAAACTTTGCCATAAAGGAGCAAGGGAGCAGGTCCATAGTGTGCATCTCAATACCTTAGGGCAGTGGTTTCCAAACTTTTAGCACTGGGACCCACTTTTTAGAATGAGAATCTGTCAGGACTCACCGGAAGTGACATCATCAAGCAGGAACATTTTTAACAATCCTAGACTGCAATCGTACCCATGCTTACCCAGGAGTAAGTCCCATTGACTATCATTGTTAAAAGCATATACATGGTAGCCTGTTAAAAGTACATATCTGCAACATTTTCCCAAATGCAGTCACATACCAGTCTAATATATTAAAAATAAAATATTGAAATGAATAGGGACCCGCCTGAAGTTGGCTTGCAACCCAGCTAGTGGGTCCCGACTCACAGTGTGAAAAACACTGCCTTAAGGTGTTGTAGTACACCGTGGGACGACCCTGGTGGCTCCTCCTACCTGTTCTCTCAGACATCACCATCCTGGATCTCATGAAATCTCATAGTATTTGGGTGCCACCCTCTTGGACCGTGCACGATTTCATGGGTTCCAAGAAGGGCCACCCACCTGAGCCCAAAAGAAGAGGCTGTGGGGATACCAGGACTGGTACATTTGGGAACCTCTGCCCTTGAGGAGGGGGCAGTTCTTTTTACAGGGTCTGGTGCATTGATGATAGGAATCTTTTGACTGACTCATGCCACTAGTATTAAGGGATTCAGCCGTTGGGGCTTCTTTCGTCTGGAAAAGACACTGCTTACAAGGGTGACCATAGAAGCAGTAAATATGCTGCTTGTCTACCTGGTGCCCAGTTCTTTCCAGGTGCCATCTACTCTTCCAAGTGCACTGAGCCATCATGCAAATGATGCACGCTGACCATGGTAAGCGGCTGAGAATTGCACTGATTTGTGGGTGGCATTTCTTGCTGTCTTGCATCTCCCCCCCCCCCCCCCGTAAACAACTCCACAAATAACTAAAAGGGCTGTGTTGAAAATATTGAACCTACCATTCATAAGAACATAAGAACAGCCCCACTGGATCAGGCCATAGTCCAGCTTCCTGTATCTCACAGCGGCCCACCAAATGCCCCAGGGAGCACACCAGATAACAAGAGACCTGCAAGGCTTCCTGGGAATCGTAGTTAAGAACATAAGAACAGCCCCACTGGATCAGGCCATAGGCCCATCTAGTCCAGCTTCCAGTATCTCACAGCGGCCCACCAAATGCCCCAGGGAGCACACCAGATAACAAGAGACCTGCAAGGCCTACTGGGAATTGTAGTAAGAACAGCCCCACTGGATCAGGCTATAGGCCCATCTAGCCCAGCTTCCTGGATCTCACAGCAGCCCACCAAATGCCCCAGGGAGCACACCAGATAACAAGAGACCTGCAGGGCTTCCTGGGAATTGTAGTTAAGAACATAAGAACAGCCCCACTGGATCAGGCCATAGGCCCATCTAGTCCAGCTTCCTGTATCTCACAGCGGCCCGCCAAATGCCCCAGGGAGCACACCAGAAAACAAGAGACCTGCAAGGCCTCCTGGGAATTGTAGTTAAGAACATAAGAACAGCCCCACTGGATCAGGCCAGAGGCCCATCTAGTCCAGCTTCCTGTATCTCACAGCGGCCCACCAAATGCCCCAGGGAGCACACCAGATAACAAGAGACCTCATCCTGGTGCCCTCCCTTGCGTCTGGCCTTCTGACATAACCCATTTCTAAAATCAGGAGGTTGCGCATACACATCATGGCTTGTACCCCATAATGGATTTTTCCTCCAGAAACTTGTCATATTCATATTTCATATTCATATTTCATTCATATTTCTGGGGCCCAATAGGGAGCTCGGTAGATCTGTGCCTCAGGGTCTCTAGCAACTTGGTGCCAACACTGACTTACTGTAACTTTGGGCTAGTATTCATGGTCCTGGGAAAACCATTCTGGGAATCTCAAAACTCCACTTCTGCAATATCTCTCACTGCAGTGCAGGAACATGAAAATAGCTCCTGCATATTCTTTGGATATCAAACCATGCAACTTTGACCTTACTGAATATTTTGATACGTAATTATATTCCTATGATTTTTTTTCAGCAGCATTGTGATGAGGGTAACCGCAAGTCCTGACTATGTACCAAAAAATCCCTCTGAACTATAAAAACACTATGAGACCAAGACACACTTCTGATCAAGAGCTATAACAGGAAACATGCCCTTTTGAAGGCCAGCAGATTGTCAGTTAGCCTTTCTAAAGGCCAAGAGCCTTCAAGTAGCCCAGGGACTATGACCTCTTGGATGGAAAACAAAGATGTCTCCATTGGCCGCTTAAAGTGTAACGGGAAGATTTCCTCCACCTCAGTCTGGTGAGTGGAATGGCATTCAAAGACATCATGAATAATTCTGCATTCAAGTGAACAATAGAAATCTCTTTGTGGTGTCCTCTTTTATGTGTTGTGTGTGTGTGTGTGTGTGTGTGTGTGTGTGTGTGTGTGTGTGAGAGAGAGAGAGAGAGAGAGAGAGAGAGAGAGAGAGAGGCAGCTGTTTTGCAATCTGTGCCATTTACTAGAGCACACGATCTGCTTAGCAAGCAGCAACCTCTTCCTTTCGGTGAGAATTGCAAAGCCAGATTCAGAGTGGATTTGCAAGAGGGAAGTGGCATCACTAGGGTTTGCACAGCTCAGTGTAGGAGGCCAGAGAGTGACCCCTATAATGCACCTCCTCCCATGCAGTGGGTGGGGCAATGCCCCAGTAGGTGCACTTGGTGAGTCTTTTGTGAGTGATCATATTGCTCAGAAAGGCTGAAATGCAAAACCACTACTGTTCTGGTCAATGCTCTTCCCGGTGTCCCCAACCCCAAAGCAATGTGTTGGGGGTCAGAGAGGTGGCAGAAGGCACATCCAGGGTTTCTGCAGCACCCTTTCCTGGTGGGGTCTGACATTGGTTATTCCAGTCCAAAAATGCCCAATGACAGTCATTCCATTAACATCAGATTCTCACTAGAGCTTCTGGGTCCTGGAAGTGCCCACTGCCACCTTGTTCTCTACCCCAAAGGTCAGTACTTTCCTTTGGGGAAAAAGGGGATGAGGAAGACTCAATGTTCCCTAAGCACAAAAGACACAATACCTCCTAACCTTGCTTTTCCCAAGTCACATGCTGGTGCCCTTCCTTGTACCTGACATTCTGAGACACCCTACTTCTAAAATCAGGAGGTTGCATATGCCCATCATTGCTTGTAGCCTATGATGAACTTTACCTCCAGAAATTTGTCCTCCAGTCCCCTTTTAAAGGCATCTAGGCCAGATGCCAACACCGCATCCTGTAGCAAGGAGTTCCACAGATGAATCACACGACTTTTTACTCATGCTGTGTTCCTGATTTACATCAGCTTCAATATTCCTGTTTTTAGTGATTGCGGATATTCTTTTCATACATGTTTGATTGCCATTGTTCTGATCCTTTTTTTTTTTTGTAAACTGCTTTGAGGTATGGAGAAAATGCATGAGAAATGAAGTATATAAAGACCTACAGAGATGAAGAATGCTTTTGTGTCTGTTTCGCTGCTCTGTCAACAACTGAGGAAAATTCTTTTTGCTATTGCTTAGCTGCTGTGCTACCCAGCTGTCTTCTCCACCCATACTTGCCTTTCCCAAATTGAATTGCAGAGGAAACATGCCTGGTGGCTCAACTGTCCAAAGCTTCATTGTTGGCAACCTTCAGTCTCGAAAGATTCTGGTATTGCGCTCTGAATGGTGGTTCTGGAACAGCGTCTAGTGTGGCTGAAAAGGCCAATTCGGGAGTGACAATCCCTTCCACACCAAGAGCAAGTGCAGTCTGTCCCTGGTCTGTCTCCCTGGCTATGGGCCTTCCTTCTTTGCCTCTTAGCCTCAGACTGTTGGCCAAGTGTCTCTTCAAACTGGGAAAGGCCATGCTGCACAGCCTGCCTCCAAGCGGGCCGCTCAGAGGCCAGGGTTTCCCATCTGTTGAGGTCTACTCCTAAGGCCTTCAGATCCCTCTTGCAGATGTCCTTGAATTGCAGCTGTGGTCTACCTGTAGGGCGCTTTCCTTGCACGAGTTCTCCATAATCCTTTGGGATCCGGCCATCATCCATTCTCACGACAGGACCGAGCCAACGCAGGCGTCTCTGTTTCAGCAGTGCATACATGCTAGGGATTCCAGCTTGTTCCAGGACTGTGTTGTTTGGAACTTTGTCCTGCCAGGTGATGCCGAGGATGCTTCGGAGGCAGCGCATGTGGAAAGCGTTCAGTTTCCTCTCCTGTTGTGAGTGAAGAGTCCATGACTCGCTGCAGCACAGAAGTGTACTCAGGACGCAAGCTCTGTAGACCTGGATGTTGGTATGCTCCATCAGCTTCTTGTTGTGTCCAAAGCTTCAGTATCGTGCTAACCCTCCTAAGTCTGTTTAGCCTTCACAATTCACCAGCAGCCATTCTCCCTGAGTGCTCATCTTTCTGATTGTACCAGATGGAGCACCTTGTGGCAAAAGTACACACCATCCCATCCCCCTCTCCTGCTTCTTCCACTGAAGTGGGAAAAAATTGTAATTAACTTTTAAAATCCAGCTTGGCTTATCTTGTGCCAGGTCTCGGCTTTGAACCGGGGAGAAGTAAATGTTTTAAACTAGAGATGAAGACTTTCAAGAGTTGTGGGTTTTTAAAAATCATTATTGTTGGGGTTCCTTCCCGACACAAAAGACTTTGATCTGATTTTCTGATACAGAGGAAATTGGGGTTCCTTCCTGACAAACAACTTTGATCTAGTTTTCTGATAAAGAGAAAATGGAGGACTGAGATTACAATGTCAAATGTTGCTGCCGGCCTTGAAAGGTTGTAATAATCTTTGGAATACACCTGATATGGGGAACCAGTGAAGTCGGTGGAATGAAGGGGGATTATGGAGTGACTGGAGATAGAAACTTCAACCAAATCACATTCCAGCCTTTTAATCTTTCCACATTCTGGTTTAAAAAAATACTTTGTTGGCCCTGAGGATAAAGACTTGAGAAGAGGTTGCACCTTTGCAGCTAATCACCAATAATATATCTGTTGAGTTATTTAAGCTTTCCACGGCTGACATCCAAGCTGGGTAAATGCACCCCGACTTAGCACATTCTGCAATTCCTCTGCCCCTTGAGTCTGAATGAGGTTGTTTCCAGCATGTCTGACTTGGCTCATTTTGCTTGTAAGTTCTTAGACCGTCTGGAAGATCAAAAGTTACATATGAGAGAGTAAACTGGAATGTCAATAACTTTGGACTTCGTTTGTTCTGGAACTAGTATCAAAGGCACTAAAAAGCTCCCTTGAAAGGACTTTTTTCCCCAATCTAATGATAGATTGGATGCCATCCATGGAAGGGTGAATGAGCCACAGAAAACATCAAGTGAAGACTGCTGGAAGATCATTCATACAATAATGACCCATACTTTAGTTACTTCTAGATTTTCTTAAGTCAAGTTTGAAGCTTCTGCAAGTGCCATGGCAGTCAATAAGATTCTCTGAGGAGCTCTCTAGTGTCCTTTGGGGCAATATTTCTTGGTCTTTGGGAAAGGAAGGGAATACCAAATGCCTACATGGGAAATTTATCTTCTCTCCCCTTCACAGGGGCCAATGGCCTTTGGCAGATCCACAAACTGGGAGCAAGTCAGGGCAGGGAGAGATGGAGGGAAATAAATTGTCTCCATTCACAAACAAGCCAACCTTCAGCCCCAGCATTTGTTAGCCCATTTTACCCCTTTTTTGCTCAGCCTACAAGTATACTCATTTGATCCCTGTTGTGTATAGGTAATGTTGGGCAGAAATGTCATAGTTGCATGTAATTTGTGTGTGCAAAGGTATGCAAGGGCTCAGAACCAGACCGCACCACAGGACCTGGCAACCCCTAGTACTGATTCTGAAACCAGCACTTGTGTTATCTGAAGCGAAGTGCAGTTGTATGACTATCATCTTAAAGCATAAGATTCTTTTTTCAATATGCTGAATAAACATGTGTAATTTAGTGTAGAAACAACAATGATTGGGTTTCACCTACCCCTTTTGGCAGCCAGACTGGAAAATCAATCTTCTCATCACTGGAGATATGAGGTGGGAGATGTGAAGAATGTCTAATGGTTAGGACATTCCCCACATTCTTCCCCTGAAGAATCTCCTGGCCATTCCACCAAAACCTCTTTTCCTAGATTCTAGTTGTTAAAAAAAAAAAAAAAAAACTAACAATCACCTTAACACATTTATGACTATAAATACAGTTCTAAAATTTCCCCCTCATTATCCACCTGCATCATTGTATTGATGAGAATATCAAACTTTTGGGGCAGAAATCTCCTAAGTCATCTTCAAATAGACTTTGGTGGCCAAGCTGGATTCCGTTGCCAGCAAGGTATATCAATCAGTCATATAAGCTGTCTTTCTACAACACAGGTTCCCAACCTGTGGTCCTTGGACCACAGCTGGTCCATGAGACCCTGAGAAGTGGTCCGTGAGGAGAAAAAAAATCACCTTTGAACACTTCCAGTATCTCCCACGGACCACCACTGAGGGCAAACAATGGTCAGAGCTACAACCACTGAAGTGTCAGTTGTGGCTGTGGGTGGTCCATTCTCTGTCCTCTCTGATAGTCCATGGAGGAACGCTTGGAGGACAGACCACCAGAGAAGGTGGAGACCAGGCCCCCCAGAGCCACATGCGGTCTACAACAATTCCAGTTTTTGCCTCAGTGGTCTGTGGGTTCCTAAAGGTTGGGAACCACTGTTCAGCAACAACCATACTACAATTTTTTTTTAAGGCACAACTAGGTGACTTTGAATAGAGTGGTCTTGAAATTGCAATGAACTGTCCTCTTCTTGAACAAGGCCCTCCGATGCTCCTCATCACCAAGGCATCCCACTGTCTAATGATGCTCGCTGATTGAAAAGAGCCATTTGAAAGCTTAGCCTGTTGAGTAATCTGGCCAGTGGTGCACTCTTCGGCACTTTATAATCAAATAAATGATCACATTTTTTTTTCTCTGCGGACACTTTATCGCTCCAATTACTGATCTACCGAGGATTGTTAATGTGTGTACAAGGTTCTGTAATGAATTGTGTTTGATTTGCCTTATATATTTAAGTTTTTTTGTGCTCTCACGACATTCGAGCTTTGATACACAGACACCCCTGCCCAAAAGAATGCTGTAATCGTTTACAGACTTCTGCACAGCTCCCCACAGGATGCCGGCTTCCTTTATTTACACTTGTATTTTCTATTTCTAAGCATTATCCATAACTTTTAAAAAATTAAAAAAAAAAAAAAAGAATAAGTAGCTCTTTATTACTGAGATATTCCAGGCTTCCTTTTCAATTAACTCCTGCTGGGTTTCTCTATTATGTATCAAACCTAAATATTACCCAATTTAAGACTATAATTCGGTTTTAATGCCTGTTTGAAAAACACGGGTTGTTTATTACGTTGTCTTTCTTACCAATTTTGTCTTAAGAATTAAAAAGGGAGGAAAACAGAATAACCTGATTAGATTTGTTTAAGCACATGGACAACTCTCAACAGCAGAACTACCTGTGCCGTTTAGGCAGGGGTCTGCAATTGAATCCAGTCATTTTGGGGTGGGGGTGAGGAAGGATGAAATGATAGATATGTCATCTTTTATTATTCTGCAGTTGCCCAGTATGATTTTGTCAATCAAAGGTGGAAGCTCCAAGGCCATCTTAAAAAGAGATGAAATGGGGGGGAAAGCCTCCCCCCATTATTTCAATTCCTAATGAATTTTGCCTCCATTCACCCTTTACATGGATCCTGTAGCCAGAAATGGCAGAAATGGGAGTTACAATTATTCCTTTGCTCTGTGCCGTTGTAATATGGGATGATTAAAGGAACAGAGAATGCTTGGTTGCTATGCATTATGATTTACCACTGGAAGGAGCTAGAGTAATGATATTGAATTCCTGAAAAATATATTAGGAGGGCATCAGCACAGTAAAATTTTTTGAAAGGAATATATATATATATATATATATATATATATATATATCTTTTGAAAAGCTGACATGTGGAGCCTTATACATGAAAAAAAACAAAAGGCAATCATTTACAAAAGCTGCCAGATTTTTTCCCCTCTCGTGACAAGAAAGCAAGGAGCAAAGGGAGAAGAAGGAAACCACTCAAAAGCATCTGAATGTTGATATCCTTTGGAAAAAGAACAGCAACCAGGATCACGTGCCGAGAGGCTCCTGAACAGCAGAGGAGATGACAGCTTTTCAGAACTTTAGCACATTAAACTCAGGAGCATTGAGCATGTTTATTGTTGACTGGATAGGGACATCCCAGCGCCTCCAACACATGCCTTTCCTGTGAAGTTGGAGAGAAGAGGAAGTGGCTCCCTGAGAGTGACATGTACTGCTGTCATTCCGAAGGCTGCAGTACAGTTGCGCCGGAAGCTTTGTGGCATTGCCTAAAGACTTTGCCAATTGCTTCATGGGAAGAAATTAAATTGTATGCCCAAGTTATCACTCTCACAATATATATATACAATGTATTAAAGGATTAGTTAGGCACAATATAGAGACCACTACGCTGACCAATCCAACTCTATTCAAGTATATGGCGTTGGCTTCCTCAGGAGGAAGTTGCTTGAATTGCCATTTAAGGTGGCTATGCCATACCCAGTGGCTTTGCTAGAGGGGGTGCAAAGCACCAAGATTTGCAGGGAGCCTCCCTGCAGCATGCAAGCAGCTCCTCCCCCTCCCCTTGGGAGCCATTCCAAGGAAGCAACACGGAGGCATTTGCTTTGACTGCCCACGCGCACCATCCTGCATTCGCCTCCGTTTCGCTCCCACCACGCTGAAGGGGAGGGGCCGCTTGCACGCTGCTGAGGCTTCCTGCAAAACTTAGTGCTTTGTACCCCCTCTTGCGACACCACTGCCCTCCTGTACATTTCATTGCAGAGAAACAGATCCATTGTGTTATACAAAGCATGATTCTGGCATCAGGCAAATGTGTCACTTGCTCTCAAAACTCTGATGCTCTCTGATTGTTGGGATCTACCGACGCAAAAGCATCTCTGTGCAAAGCTGTTCTGCTAAATTATGAGGCCCTTTTGGGGAATGCTATTATCGTGTCTTCCAGGTTGTTGGCTTTCAATAACACAACCTACGGCGGGTCCTGACAGCGGCATTTGGGCTGCTGACTCGTACCTGTCCATACCTATTCTCCTCAATGCTGTCAGAGAGTTTGTACCTTATCCTGCTGGGTCGTCTGCTTCATTCTGTATTTATTTTCAAATAAATGTGTCATGTCCTATTGTGCTTGGTTCGAAGCAGTCACCTGTAAAATGCCCAACCAGCTTGTTTAAAATTGTTCCTTTTAATCAGATGTGTGTGTTTCTCTTGGCACAGCCTCTGATAATCCTCATCAGTTCCCCCCCCCCCCCCGAGCTCTATGCCAGACAATAAAAATTGGTGTGCTTGCGTTTTTGTTTGCTTGCTTGTTTCCAAACTGTGATAGAGCAGTGGTATGCAGCTTGCCCAGAGCTGGGACACACATCAAATCCTCAACCCGCTGGATGGGACCCATTTTCAAGAGGACCTGTCCTCTTCTTTCACAAGGGCTACTTGGCGACTGTTCTGGTTACATCGCATTTGCTTTCCCGATCCAGGTGGCACGAGTGCAAGACTAAAGCTGTCCACCAGGTTACAGTGGCATCAGCAGGTAGCTTCTGTGCACCCACAATGGTGGCAGGCTGTTCATTCTGTGCCTGTGTGCACACTGTGTGGGCAGGCATGCTGATTGACTGGCCAGTGGGTGATCGACTGGTGAGCAAAAACACAACCACAGTTCCTTCTTCTTTTCATTCTCCACATACAGGTGGCCAATCGGTATGAACTGCTACAGTGTCGTCTTCTTTTGTTCTAGACTAGTGGTTGCCAAACTGTGTGCCATGGTGCCTTTGGGCACCACGGCACACTCACGGGGGCACTTCAGGATGTCCCCTGTGGCCCCTCCTACTGGTTCTCCTGGGTGGATAGGGAGATGCTCTTTACACTCTCACATAACACCAGAACCAGGGGACATCCACTAAAATTGAGTGTTGGGAGGGTTAGGACAGACAAAAGAAAATATTTCTTTACTCAGCGTGTGGTTGGTCTGTGGAACTCCTTGCCACAGGATGTGGTGATGGCGTCTAGCCTGGATGCCTTTAAAAGGGGATTGGACAAGTTTCTGGAGGAAAAATCCATTACGGGTTACAAGGCATGATGTGTATGTGCAACTTCCTGATTTTAGAAATTGGCTATGTCAGAATGCCAGATGCAAGGGAGGGCACCAGGATGAGGTCTCTTGTTATCTGGTGTGCTCCCTGGGGCATTTGGCGGGCCGCTGTGAGATACAGGAAGCTGGACTAGATGGGCCTCTGGCCTGATCCAGTGGGGCTGTTCTTATGTTCTTATGTTCTTATGTGCCACCATCTTGGATTGTGTGAAATCTTGAGTGATCCCAGATACCCACCACTGTCGTCTTGGCTCTTGCAAGATCTTGCGAGGTTTGGGTGCCCCCATTTTACATGATGCATGATTTTGTGTGATTCCAGAAGGTGGTACCCGGCTGAGCCGGGAAGAAGAGGCTGAGGAGGTGTTGTGACCCTGTTAAGTTTGAGGACCACTGCCTTAGGCCAGTGTGATGGAAGGGAGAGATGGAGAGTGGCATGGCAACAGACTGCACACAGACTGGTAAAGTGGAAGGAGAGAAAGAGGAAGGAAGAGGAGGCAAGGCAAGAGAGCTGATGGACTGAGCAGTTTGCAGAAGGTGGAGAGGCTTGGACAGAGCGGCCCCTTTTGAGCAGAAAGTTCTAAGATTGATCTCCTCTAGGACCCTATCCTCAGCTACTGTTTGGTTTCTCCTAACCTTTAACCAGGTGTACAAGATGCACTTGTTTCACCAGGTAGCCTGGGAGTGGCCTGGTTATGGAGAGTTCTTGTTTTCATTGTGATGCTCTCTGAGTAGTTTTTATTAATTATGGGCAGGAGGTCTGGTCTAGAGGGTAGAGCCTCCATTTGCCTGAAGATTAACATCCACAAGGTCGCCAGTTCGAGGCCACCGGCACTGTGCGACCTTGAAGCAGCTGGCAAGCTGCAGCTGAGCTGTTCCATCTGCTCGGAGCGTGGGAGGATGGAGGCCAGAATGTTAAACCAGATCGGAGTGTAACACCTTGAATATGTAGTGGTTCTTGAAAGAAAGAACCTTCTTTCAATTTGTAAAAATCCCTGCGTGGATTTAATAAGCCTGCCTATGTAAACCGCCTTGAATAAAGTCTTGAATAAAGACCAAGAAAGGCGGTATATAAATACTGTATATTATTATTATTATTATATTAAAACCAGATCGGAGTGTAACACCTTGAATGTGGTGGTTCTTGAAAGAGAGAACCTTCTTTCAATTTGTAAAAATCCCTGCGTGGATTTAATAAGCCTGCCTGTGTAAACTGCCTTGAATAAAGTCTTGAATAAAGACCAAGAAAGGCGGTATATAAATACTGTATATTATTATATTATATTATTAATTTGTTTCTGATTTTGCACTCAGGTAGGTAGGTACACACAGGGGAAGGTAGGATAAAAATAGAAAATAGACAAAGTTCTGCTTGCACCGCCATCGTGATTGGATGGGATATGATTAAGTCAAGAGTTTTATATTTAAGAAAGCTTTTTAGAATAGAAATAAATATCTATATCTAGGTGTAGCTGTAAAGGATTATGAGCAGAGTAGCATACCATGAAAGAAATTCCCATGGTAATATGAACCATTCCACTTCCAAATGCATGCCAGAGAATTTCATGAATAATGCATTTTCTATACAAATTTCCCATGCATCAGTGATGGCATTTATACTGAATGCCAGAAATCATGTGACTTTTCTTTATGAGCTGATGCTGCACTTACAGCGCAATCCTATGCATTATCTACACAGAATAAACTCCACTGAGTTCAGTGGGACTTACTCCTACGTAAGTGTGCATAGGGTTGAGGCCTTAATGACTTCACTTAATTGCAATCATGTAAAGACAAGATCCTGGCCATATCCTTCCCTTTCCTCCACTAGATTTTTCAACTCCCACCGTCCACAGAAAATGCACAGAAAATTTCACTAGGTAAGATGGATTCTTGACATGAAAACCCAATACTTGTAACTTCCCCCCCCCCAAAGCTAAAATGATAAAATTCCTGACAAATCACACCATCAGAAATGCCTCAGCTTAACAGCAAAAGTCCCACATCAGTCATGAAATTGTTTAATTGGGTTTTCTCCATGTACTCTGTATGGATTTGTAGTAAATAGTGAGTGCATTTGTAAGCACTGGTTGTTCTGTTTTTCATCTCAAATCTCCAGTTTGAGGATGGTTTGGAGTTACGCGCAGGGAGGAGAGGCTTGCATAAGTCTATGTTCTGCATTTGTGTGGCTGTTAGCATGAACACTCATCATCAATACATTGAGTGTTATGCAATTTTCAGAGTTACCGCGTAATCACGGCCTCTTGGACTGTAAATGCATCAAATAACAGCTTTTTGATATGTTGTGAAAGTACTACAATAATACATATGTATTTCTTGTTTTATTTGTTCCTGGCTGCAACTGGAAATGTCTGCCTCTAAGGTTACGCAGATGTTCTCTAGGGATGCACTCGAAGGATGCTATAAATGTCACGCGCCTTGATGAAACGTATTTGGCTTCCTTTAAAACTCTCAGTTGTTTCCCCTGGAAGGGAGCCCTGAAATTCAATTTGGATGTCACTTCTTCAAAATGGAGGTGCTAACTCTAGCCTGCTCTGCAAATCCATCTCAGAAGAGTCCTGCAGGATCTCCTGCTCCTACAACCAGTGGCGTAGCTAGAGGGAGTGCAAAGCACTAAGTTTTGCAGGGAGCCTCACTGCGGTGGGCAAGGGCCCTCCCCCTCCCCTTCAGAGCCATTCCAGATAGTGGGAGCAAAGCAGAGGCATACACCTGACTCCGAAGGGGAGGGGGAGGGCCTCTTGCACACTGCAGTGAGGCTCCCTGAAAAACTTAGTACTTTGCACCCCCTCTAGCTACACCACCGCCTACAACCTACCATCCAGTACCATGTTCTGTGTGCTAGCATGTAGGGCAAATTTAGTGCTCCACATTTTGATCATTAGCTGTAAACACCCCTCCATTTTAGACTTTTCTAGTTATGAGTGCTTGCCCATGTACACCCCCCCCCCCCCAATAAATAAAGCAAGACAAGGTTTTAGGTTAAATTGTGTCACTTTTATTGAAATCAGTGCCAATCAGGCAGATACTGTAAACTCTGCAGTGGGTCCTATTTTCATATATTCTTCCCCCCTTTACTGCAGGCACTTACCTTGGGGATACAGCACATCACTTATTCCCATTTACTGGCATTTGCTGATGATGATCACAGCTTCTCTACATCAACCTCAAGGCAGCTGAATTATGCCATCGCCTATTATCATGGAGGGTTCAATCCTATCTAATTTTTCAGGGCTGATGCAACCAGTGGCACACCTCCCCTTGAGGCGCACTGTGGCAAAGGTCCGTGAAGCCAACCCCCTTGCAGGAGGTCCCCTCACTCACCTGGATCAACACAGAGCCTCGCGCCACTCCAGGACCGAACAAAGAAGTTGTCTGAGGTTTTCTCGTGGTCTTAAAACACGTTTCTGATTGTGTTGGGAGCCTCATTAAGGCTTCCCGGTGGTTCTGGCTGCGTGCAAGTTCTGTGCCCAGGGAATTTGCCCTGTCCAGTGAATGGGAGGTCTGCTACTAGATGCAGCCATGCCAGCAGGGCAAGGTAAGGAAATAGTCATGGAGCCTCATCAAGGTAAGGCAATATTTGTTCCCTTACCTTGTGGCTGCATTGTTGCTGGAAAGTTGGATAGGATTAGGCCCTAAGTTTGTGAGGAAGTTTGCCTTAGGGCCTCAAGCAACTTGGCACCGCTTGTCTGGAAGAATCTTAACTATTTTGGAATGACTATCATGCTTCCTCAATTCTAAATGAACTACCTGCAGGCATGTCTAACAAGTAGAGATTCTTGCACTTGTACAAGACCAATCTTCTGATTTCTAACTAGTATGGGAGTAGGTTAACCATGTTGGAAAACTGTTCAGTTCCTTTGTTTTGAGAGTGAGATCTACAAATGCCTCACCTTCATTTTGTCCAAGTAGTTAGAGGTTTATTGGGTTATCCATGTATATCCATGATGGTTATCCATCAAATCTGTACCAATCTAGTATTGCAGCAAGAGTTTACAAGGAAGGCCTTTTCAAAGGTATAATGAAACACTCAGATAACGATGACCTCCCGGACAAAACACATTGATTATTAGTGCTATTTATTTCTCCTTGGGCTTGTTGCTTGAGCATTTGTTTTATGAAAACAATACTTCATTCTGGGGTAATATTCTTGAATCCATACCTCTCCCCTTGTGCTCCAATGACCTGCATTTATAACTTTAGTCAAAATTGAACTCTGCCATAACCTGTCCATTATTATTTTGGCCTATCCTTGCTTCCGTTACGGTTGATGATGCAAGATCAGACCTCTGGTTTCATTTTCATTAAACTCACAACCATGTGAATAATTCTCTTTTCTCCACTGAGAATTTCTTGCAGGCTCAGTCGTGAAAAGCAAATATAATTTTCATTTCCTGTAATGTAATAAAATAGCCCTATCATTATCTGTCATCCAAAATATTTACTTCTCCACGAAGCCATACAAAAATAGCTCTTCGATATGACTTTTGAAGCTTGAGAAGACTGCCTACCGTGGACCGAAACCAACACAAAAAAAGTCATCAGTGGAAAAACTTCCATTGATTTCAAAGATGTTTGAATTGAACTTTTGTACCAAATGACACTGAACTTTGCCTTCTGTTGCTGTTTTGTCAATGCTGAGATATTACATGGACGCTGCCTAATACAAGATCTCATCCTCAACGCATTCTTGGTCAAATGGGAAAAAAAAAATAATTGCATTTTCTTGCTCTCAACCTCATTACATGATCAATCATAAGACAGTTTTAATCATGATAACACTAGTATCACACATTTGCAATCACAGTGTGATATCTCTTGGAATGTCAGTAGTCAGTTGACCCAATAGATATTGCATGAGTGTGTGTCTGTCTGTGTGTTTCATCATTCCTTTTCAGAGCTATGTTCAAAAGTCTCATCGCTCAGTGACTATAGGAAATGCCGTCCTCAGTCTGTATTTACAGAGGCCCAAAGACAGAGGCAATTTGAGCCAGCTTCCATGCCCTTAAGGGAGGAGGGTGCAAGACTGCATTGGGCTGCTAGGACATGCATTGGAGTCAATGGGTCAGGAACCTGTGCTTCTCTTGAGGCCAACCAATCTAATAGTCAATACATAGCCCAATCCTAAGTTACCCCTGCAAACTGGTTAAGAGGCACTTTTTCGAGTGGGTGCTCCTCTTTTATTTAGCAAGGGGAGAGTACCTGGCCCACTTCACTCCAGCAGCGTCTTTTCTAGTCTGTCTGTCTGTCTGTCTGTTGGTGTTGCCTCTTTTTAGATTGTGAGCCCTTTTGGGACAAGGAGCCATTAGTTATTTGATTTTTTCTGTAAACCACTTTGAACGTTTTGTTGAAAAGCGGTATAAAAATACTGTTAATGATTAATAATAAAATAATAATGTTCATTACTGAAGGGTTGAAGGCCCAAATCCTAACCAACTGACATAGCTGTACCAATGGGGCATGTGTTACACCCTGCAATTGGGTGGCAATCACAGAGGCCTCCTCAAGGTAAGGGAGTTGCCTTAACTCAGGGCTGCATTGCCCTTATCTCGCTGCTGGAAAGTTGGTTAGGACTGCACCCTTAGGGCACAATCCTAACCCCTTATGTCAGTGCTTTCCAGCACTGGCATAGCGGTGCCAATGGGATGTGTGCTGCATCCTGCAGTTGGGTGTCACTCATGGAGGCCTCCTCAAAGTAAGGGAATGTTTGTTCCCTTACCTCAGAGCTGCATTGCCCTTACATCAGTGCTGGAAAGCACTGACATAAGGGGTTAGGATTCTGCCCTTAAACAGATAACATGGCTGACCTTGTTTATGACTGATACAAACCTTTGAAAATGAGGGACCTTCTAGTCTAGGCAGAAATGCTGACACCAAACAGTGGAAGCCATTGAAAAATTGAGAAAAGGGGGTTAGAAAAGAACATGCTCATCCAAAATTCCAGTGGGGAAAAGGCTGTAAGCTAAAGTCCCAAACCAAGCAGGAGGATGGTGAAGGGTACCCAGTACCATTACCCAGGGAAATATTAAACAGAGCAATTAAACAGAACAGGTATGCAAAAAGAAGCAACTTGTTGCTGGTACTGTGCTGGTATGACTGCCATGACTACGGAGAAAGGTGTGATTTGTTGAAGATAATGACGTATATCTCCTGTTCGATGATGGTCAGATGGACACATTTCAACCACTTGGGGGGGGGAGGAGGAATTTCCATACAGCTGAGGGAAATTTGGCTCTCCTTTCATGCCCTTTGCAAAGTTAACTGCAGACATATCCAGTCAGTGGCATAGCTAGAGAGGGTCAAAGCACTAAGTCTTGCAGGCTCCTGAACACGTAGTGTAAGTGGAGCCATACTGGGTGCAATGGCTCTTCCTTCCCTTTTGGCGCCATTCTGGGTGGTGGGTGCAAAACAGAAGCAGATGCTCAGAATGGCTCTGAAGGGGAGGGGCCGCTTGCATGACATGTTCACGCACTTGCAAAACTTAGTGCTTTGCACCCCTTCTAGCTATGCCACGACCTCCAATGATTCTTTTGCCCTCAAGGCAAAAGCTAGAGCTTTGTATGACTATAAAAAAAACAACACAATGCAAAGGTCAAGCTGTCCAAGTGCATCAACACGGTTGTGTAGGTGGGAGGGATCTTTGTGATGGTTTATTCCCCCCCCCCCTTTTAACTTCTGAGACAACTGTAGCCTGGTTTAGTCATTCCCCACCACGCATTTCCCCAATGGGGAGTGAGACCATATGGAGAATTCTTGCCAGCAAATTCAGAAATGGAGTGGGCAGACTCAAGTTGTTGCTGCTTTTTATTCTTGAATATTTATATGCAACTTTCAAGAAAGAAAAGTTCTCAAAGTGGTTTCCATAGCAAAGGATCAAAAACATGTACTTTTTTTATTTAAATGCTTTACTTTGCTAACTCCGTCCTCCCAGTGCAGGTACCTATCCAGTATGGGTAGCTTTTACTTGGTGCGGTAAAACGGGAAGCAAGCACATTGAAAGGCGGGTCTTACTTTTAAAGATACTCCAACTGGACTCAGCAGCTGTTGGTCAGGATGACCAACAGAAGTCCGAGTCAGCATCATGCTGTCCTCCTCTTCACCTCACTTCCTAAGCTACTTCCACTCTCCTGTGCTGGAGGAGGGTTGGGAATGCGTGAGATGCGTTCTCCCCAGTCTAAAATGGTACAGCCCAGGAAGTGCAAGACTATATACAGTATTTTACACTTCTATCATGATGGGCTTCCTTCTTTGCCAGCCCTGGCTGCTTGAAATGAAGCAGGGGAAAGTTTCAGATCAAATGCATTTGTGTGCCCCGCACGACTGCCCTTGCTGATTTTAGTGTGCCGATCTATATGTGATGTCGTGTTGAGTTAACTGTTGGTCACGCACACTGCTCTCTCCATTGATGTACAGGCACTGCTGAATGCAGTTTTCAAACTAATCAGCCTAACTTTGTCTTGCTTTCTTGACAGTAGATAAGTGGACTGATTCAGGAGTACCAAACCTGGACACACTCTAATATATGAATTTAAACTTCCAAACTTGAAACTAAGCAGTCTGTGATGCATTGACACAAGCGGCGGCGCGGGAGCGGCGGGCTACCACCCACGGAGGCGCAAACATGCTTTACAGCACGTTTGTGACCCTCCTATACCGGCCCAAGGGACTTGGACCAGCATAAGGCGCCTTTAGGATTGTGCCCTTAGTCACATAACAATGGGGATCAAAGAACATATCCCCATTGTTAAGTGGTGCATGCCTGTATGTTCCATTGTGTTCAGTGAAACCTACTCCCGGGAAAGAGTGGATAGAATTGCAACCTCAATGTGTCGAAGCAGGCACTGGCCAAAGACATGTTCTCCTGGGGTTGGGAAGGAAATCACTAGTGGTTTAAACACAGGGGGGTGAATTCACCCATGCCCCCACTAAATGCTGCCCTTTGGCTTATGCCACCATAGATCTCCCTTGCTTGTTCAAACTGTAAATGATTTATGCATTCTTGGTGCAGAATTGTCAGCTATATTCCCAACCTCCCTGTGCCCAGCTATACTGATATATCCTGAGGCCTGCAGAAAAGAAATTAAATAATCTTAATATGCTGGATAGACTGAAAAACTGTTGATCGGAATAAGATCAGAAGCTCATTCAGTAGGAGGGGCTGCCTAGGGTTTCATCTGCGCTGTTGTCGGAAAGCTGGGCTAGGCATAATCGACTCTATTTTACCAAGCTGCCAACTGTGCATTATTTATACTGGTGACTGGTTTCCATTCTTAGAGTGACAGGTTATTTGTTTGGTTCAGTTAAAAAAAAAAAAAAAAAGCTCCAAATATCACTCTCAATTATTTAAACTACATCAGTGCAGGAGCTGGCATACAGGACTTTCTCCCTCCTGAACATCGGTTTACAGTGATCTTTCCCCTTGGTTCCATTTCCTGTATCTTTTGGAATTATTCATTGCTTGTTCAGGCAAAAGCCTCTGGGAAGGCAATATTGGCAGAGCACAAAATTCTGGAGGAATTTAGGGCCCAATCCTATCCAACTTTCTAGTACCGATGCAATTAATATGTAGCACCAAGGTAAGAGAAGAAATGGTCCCTTACCTTGAGGAGGCTTCCATGAATGCCCCCTCAATGCTCCGTTGGCACAGCAGCATCAGTTCTAGAAAGTTGGAACAGGATACGGCCCCGTATCGTCACTGAAAACAAGACAGATGCAGTAAGAACATCTGCCTGGGAGTCTCACTGGACTCGGTGGGGCTGATGTCAGGGTAAGCGTGACCTGGATCACACTCCTAGAGCCCAATCCTGAGATCAGCACTGGTGCCAGCTCAGTGCCAGTCCATGCTGAGCGCAGCGCCACCCAAAAGCCCCTCACATGTCGCCCAGAGCAAGAGAAGAACTCTGGGCGGTGGAGAGGTTTGTTGGGGTGGAGGGAGGGTGACCAGATACAATGGAGGACAAAGTACCTAATACCTTTAACAAGCATACAGAAGAAGGGATTTTTGGCAGATATAACTTCTTAAACCCTTCCATGCTGAGCTGCACCTGCCAAAAAGCCCTCTTCTGAAAGTGGTTAAAAGCATAGGCACTCTGTTCTCCACTGTATCTGGTCACCCTGGGTGGAGAGGAATGTCTTCTGGGAGGAGGGGGGAGGAGGAGGCAGGGCAGGAGGAGGGCAGAGATGGCAGCAGGCTCTGCGACCGTATCCCGACCGACCTCCCAGGCTAAGAAATCCAACATGGGTCTCCTCAGTTCTGCACCAGCTCAATAGCTGGCGCTGATCTGAGGAGATCCATTGGGGCTGCTTGGGTGCTACATGGGGTAAGGGAATGCTTTTCCCTTCCCCTGAGCAGCCCTGGTGCTGCTTTCCTGCCCCATAGGATACCACCTGGGCCTAGGAGAGGGGGGTAAAGGGGGTAATTTGTACCTGGGCCCAGAGTCAGAAAAGGGGCCGGGGAGCCAAAGGAGGGGGCCCAGAAAGTTCCTGGGACTTGACATTTTCCTATCTCACCTGAACATTTTGCCAGTGCATAATCACATGCATGCAGTGTTCACTGCTGCTGCAAGCCATACACACCAGGCCCAGGAAAGTTTCCATGACCCTCCTTAACACAGTGTCAAATCTGGGAGGAAACTGGTCTGCTACAGTAGCTCTTTGGCTTGCTGATCCCATAACCATGAAAGAGTGTATAGAGAAGCTCAGGGACCCAGCTGTGGGGGAAGTTCATGTTGATCCATTCTAGTGTGAGCCTAAATACGATGGTGCTAATTTTCGGCAATCGATTTTCTGTATTTCAAAAATTTTAGAGAGACTTAGGAGCGTGCTTAATTTTCCATATTACTTTATCTCGCTGCCAATGCCGCATGGTTGGGTAGACCTGGGCTCTGCATCAAGAAACCTAGTAGACCTGAGCTCCAAAGACTATTGGGGCTGTCAGCATTCTCCTGCCCTATTTTATCTCCTGCCTGTCCCCATTGCCTACCCCCTTCCTCTCTGGGAAGGGGCCCAGAAGAAACTTTGAAGCCCCTGTTAAAATTCCTCTCATAGGCCCTGGATACAGCGGTCATCATTTTGACACCGCTGTAGCCCTCAGTGCTAGAGAAGCTTAGAATTGGGCTGTTAGCCTTTGGGGTAGAATGGAAAAGGGGGGGGGGGCTGAGCAGAAAAAGAGCTCAGAAAAATGCAGAGTCATCCTTCCCCAGTAGCAGTGGTGGGCAGAAGGAGGCAGTCATCAGATGCTCTCTGTACCTGACGACACTGCCTCTGTCATGCTAATGACCATGCTCGAAGTCTTGTGTGACAGGTGCACATGGGGCCAAGTGCAGTGACTCCAGGGACCAATGAATGGAATGACTTGAAACAAGGAGGGAGGCCAGGCTATTGGTGCAACAGATGATAGTTTTGATTGTGAGGGATCAAAACTAGAGAGCCACGCAATGTACACAACTACCACTCACAAAACTAGGACCTAAGCATGAGTGGTTTCCAGAGAGAGTATCCACAGAAGGAGAAGGGGCGCATAAGGGCACGAACAAAAGAGGAGAGAAAAGAGGGGAATAAGGAATGTACAGAAATGTATGGCGGAATGTAGGTCTGATCCATGCATTGCCTTTAGGAGGAAAGTCATAGTGATTGCCCCAGCTTCAATCCCTGGCATGTCCAGGTAGGGCTGGGAATCAGTAGCTTAGCCAGGGGGCGGTGCAATAAGTAACAGCAGTGCACAGTGCAAACAGCCCTTCCCACTTGCTGCTCCAAATGGCTTCAACAGCAAGTGGGAGGGGCCACTTATATGATGCTTTGCAGCACCTGTAATACCGTGCTGCCCCCCCTTTGGCTATGCTACTGCTGGGAATGTTGAAGTGACCTGTGATCCTGCATGGTCACCAGAGCTGTAATTGGACTCATCCAACAGCAGGTGGCGCTCCCTTCTTAGCATGTGTTGACTTATTTCTCTATTTTCTCATTAAAGTAAATCTTTTAACTTGTCTCTGGCTCCCGATTTTCATGGAAAAGCCACAATGTTTGCTTGCCATCTGTTGTAAAAGTAAAGGTTTTGCAAGACAAACTCTGTTGTGTTCTGATTTTACCCCATTTGTTAATGCTCTGCTAGTAGGAAAAACCCCTATCTGATACCCTGTAAGCGGATCGATTCTAGGCAAAACTTGATGGACCAGTGATCTGATGAGCTAAACCAGCTCTGTATGTTCCCACATATGTTCCCACTATCAATTGCATTATGTTTTTGTGGTTTTACAAGAGCATACATTTCCCCAGGCTTTAGCACCTTGGTCAAACACCATACAAAACCTCATATACGAATGGCTTTTTTGCAGGGTTTTATCAATGCATACACAAGCATTGGTAAAACAAAGGAGATGTTGATTTAGGCAAATTCCAGGAGGACATGTCTTCCATTGTCTATCACTCAGTATGGTTATATGCTTCCTTTAGAGCAGGCCCATGACATGCCGAGAGAATCATCTCAGTTGGGGTGCAGTAACAGCAAAGTCTTACCATTCCACCCTACCACCTTTGCTTCCACTCTTTGCAAAAACTTGTACCAAACAGTAGATTTCCCCCTTGAAATCAAGGTGCAGAGCCTTCTGGGGCAATTGGAAGTGGAAGCAGCTGCCCAGTGTGAGTTTCTGCAAAATCTGGGCACGAAGATGGGAGGTGATGGGGCAAATGGTAAGGTTTTGCCACCTCTGCGCTGCAGCTGAGATGGTTTTCTTAGCACACCAGATATTGCCCAAAGGCCATAGTTTGGAGGCACCTTCTCTAGAGGTCTGTAACAGACTTACACTTTGCTGCTCCATGGGCAAAGGTCTGTGATGCTGTCCCCCCCCCCACATGATGCCACCCTCATCCAGCGCAATGGAGCTTCGCGCGACTCCTGGACCAACTGAGGAAGCACTCTGAGGCTTCCCTGCGGTCTTAAACAGTACTTCTGGAAATCTGGTACTGTGTCCAATCGCATTGCCATCACTGCCCCAAATGGCTCCTGATTGTGTCGGAAGCCTCAGAATGCTTCCCACTCAATCCTGGAGTTGTGCGAATCTCAAGGCCCCAGGCTCTTGTCCCGTTTGCTCCGCCCCAGGTCCACCACTGCTAGAGGTCCATCGACTCTGTGTAAAATTTGCAAAAGTAGTAGCAATGCTGAAATTCCTTATGTATCAGTCCTGCAGAAGTCCAAAATCTCGGTTGAAATTTGAAACGGGAAAAGTTCACAAGCAGCCTTTCTCTACAAAATGTGGAGACAGAAGAAGGTCACATCACTGAACTATTTTTCACTTTGTTCCAACGCTGAAAAGCCTTCCCTGCAAAATGACTGTATGTTATCTCCTGGTCACAGCTTCCAAAGAGGACGATCTTTCCTTATGGCTGAAACAAGAGATATTAGACATTTTCTCAAAGTGATGGAAGCCAATCCTCCATCAGCCACAGGGAATGGCTTAGTTTTCTTTTGAAAAAGAACAGTGTCCATCTATGGTGCGTCCCGATTTCAATTATAATCTCAGATTCCCTCTGTAATCATTACTTTCACATAGTACCCTCTGTGGCTTACTTTTGATTTAGCTGCCTTTTTTTTTTTTTTTGGTCTGGGGAAGAGTATTTGTTTTATTATCCTGCCTGGAATAAATATCAATATTCTTTTCTCTCTCTCTCCCCTTGATTTAATGAGCTGCTAATGACGGTCAGCGAAAGGAAGACGGTTGCACAGTTTTACACAAAGAGCTAAAGAAAATCCCACCCAGCATCTGTTGCGGCTGGTGCCAAGATTAATAAATTCCAAGCAATTTACATCCCTCCGTAATGAAGAAAAGTACAAAAGCCAAATCTGTGTGACACTTGGACTCGGGAGGGGGAAAAATAGATGAGAACTGTGAGTTTGAATTATTGAGCCTGATGCGGAGAAGAAAGGTTATTAGAGTGGGTGCCAGAGAGTATTTACAAATCTCTCACTTCACGTGTGGCGAACACCCCGCTTTCCCCAAAATTTATGTGCAGCGTGACAACAAGCTGGTTAGCACTAAACTACACTTGGACTCATTCAAAGGGCCATTCAAAGACTGGGGCCAAAGTTACTGGCGCTTTCTTCTCATCTCTGTTGACTTTTCAAGGAGAATTGCAAGCGTCTTGCTCAGGAAAATAAAATCTGTGGAATGGGGGGGGGATATGACAAGATGAGTGAAAACAGGGCCAACCTGAGCCTCTCTCTCAGGTGCAAGTGATGGCACCAGTATGCAGGTCTCTTGCTGCCTTATGTGCTCCCTGAAGCATCTGGTGGGCCACTGTGAGATCCAAGAAGCTGGAAGCTGCTGTAGTCCTAGATGGGCCTATGGCCTGATCCAGCGGGGCTGTTCCTATGTTCTTAAGTACCCAAGACAAGTCCCCATTGCTGCCCCCTCCTCTTGCTTGCATGCAAGCAAGGACACCTGCATAACTCCTACCACAATCTCCTGCTTCTGCTGTGCCTCATTTTCCTGCTGTTAAGCTAACTCAAAACATAAAGAAGAGGAACATTGCCTGCAATTGTTCTGGAGACAGATCTGGGGTAGGGGTGTACCGATCGATGAAAGTTTCAACCCAGTGTGTGGTGCTTGTAAAGAAGGCCAATTCCATGCTCAAGATCATTATAAAAGGGACTGAGAGTAAAACAACCAGTATTATTATGCTATTATACAAATGAATGGTAAGGCCACCTCTGGATATTGTGTTCAGTTCTGGTTGCCTCATCTCAAAAATATAGTGGAACTGGAAAGGTTGCAGGAGAAAGCAACTAAAATGTTTAGTGGGCTTATTGTGGAAATATTTGGGGCTCTTCAGTCCAGAAAGAAGGCATCTGAGGGGAGACATGATTGAGACATATGCATGGGATAGATAGAGTGGATAGAGGGAAGTTCTTTTCCCTCTTGCACATCACCAGAATCAGGGGATATCCCCTAAACGTGACTAGGAGAGTTACAGATGACAAAAGGAAGTATCTATTTACTCAGAGCATATTTAATCTGTGGAACGCCTTGCCACAAGATGGCACCTGACCTAGATGCCTTAGAATGGGGGTTGGACATACTTCTGAATGAGCAAAGTAGAGCCTAGATCTGGCTTGTGAGAGCCTGTAGCCTGCCAGGTGTAAGGAGAGCCTTCTCAGGTGTAAGGAGAGTCTCCCCCTGGAGTAAGCAGGTGGGGCAGGTGTGGTCCTTTTCCATAGCAACAAACTGGGCAGTTCTGTCTCACCTGATGCCCTCACAATGCAAGTCCTTGTGGTTCATACCATCTGATCAACCATGCCACAACTGAGTGTGAGCAAGCTAGTGTCCTACCTGGGAGTGGGTATATATGGGAGGATATATAAATTATATAGAGCTGGATTCCAATTCACACCGGTCATTTGAACACCAAATATTCGGTATGCCCCTTTGTACCGTTTCCATACTCTAACATGACCCTTTGGCCACCAAGTTTGCCCATCTGTGGCACAGGAATGCTGATGTATCAGACCAGTGACCTGACTCTGTATAAGATGGTCCACATGTTCGTATGCGGAATACATGCAAGTCCACAGTGTTTTCTTAATCCTCATCCATTTGCAGAATGAAATACATCGCATTTATTTGACAAAAAAAGCTGGCAGGGAAAGACAATGAAAAGGGACGGCGACAGATATCTCCAGCAGTCAGGGATAGGAATTTTATTCTGCTTGCTGCCCTCTGTTCCTCTGCCCTTATTGCAGTGAGGGTTTTGTCTCTCTGCCTCCGTATACTGGAGAATGCTGCTGAATACTGATGAGCGAATGCATGCTTCAGTTCCAAGCAATCAATTTTCTAGTAATTTGGGGAGCCTTGAATACCTGACCTGCAGTATTTCAGGGACTGTTCATCAAGGCAGGGAAGAGTAACAGATTATCCCCTGCCAGTATTATATTTTTTGGCAACTGGTATCACGGAACACCTGGGAAGATCAGACATTTAAATCTGCCCCATTCCTCAGGTCTTCTCACTGCCAGGTTTATCTTCACTGCCTTTCTAGCTTTGTCACTTTGCTGTTACGCTGATTTCTAGTGAATAATAGCTCTGCTCCTTTGAAATAGCAGACCACCTCACTGAACAAATGAAAGGACTTTTTTCCCCCTTTCCAACAAAGCAATGAATGATATTGGGTGTAAATCCCTGCAGCTGTTGGTGATGCAGCTTGCTGTGGTTTGGTGTGTGTGTGTGTGTAGTGTGGGCTACAGCCATGCATGGGGCATTTGTTGTGTGCACATGTGTGCCAGTTCCTCTGTTTGTTTTGCAAGGGATTATGTGCTCCAAAATTGAGCATGTTGGGGAGAAAGCTAGGAGGAACTTCTCCCTGCAATGCTAAGTACCCTGTACTGTTTTCCAAGTAGGACCCACAAGGTGGTGCAAGTGACTAGACAACACAGGTTGAAATTTCAAGACCCTGGAGATATCCAAGAGAATATCTCACTTCAACAAGAGCAAAAAGAAGAATGAGATCTTAAATCCCCCCAGGATCAAACTGTCCCCCACTCTTAGCTCAACCTTGGAAAGCAGATATATTTCAAGGGGTAGTTTTCTGGCTTGGAGTCTTGCTCTTCTCATTTGCTCCATTGTACTCACCCCATTTCTGCCCAGCCCACAGATGAACACATTTGATCACTGTTGCGTATATGCAACATTGGGAGGAAAGGACTTTAATCTTGGCCTGTTGCCAGGGCTAATGTGAAGGGTTAGGTGAGCATGAATTTCTGTGCTTGGGATGACTGGTTTCTTGAGGAGCTTGAATCAGTGGGTGCTGGTTCTTTGGGGTCTTCTGTCTAGAAGATCAAGGGCCGCTCTGATGTCAAGGTTGGACTCCAAGCAAATGCTCAGTGCAGCGATCAGGATAGCAGATGGATATATGTTATAAATATCCTGCTATCATGACCTCTGCCCTGAGCAGTAACTTGGAGTGTGTGTGTGTGTGTTCCCTTAATTCATTACTGGTCACCAGAATGGTGCAGTCCATGATGAAATTCATCACCTTGTGTCTTCTGATTGTAGAAGTTCTGTTGTCATTGAGGGGAAGCTGAGTGGGGGAGGGGGGAGAGAGATATAATAAAAAAGATAAATTATAATACAAATATGCAGTTATTAAAATGTGAACTGTAGAAGGACTTCAGGAAAAGCAATATTCAATTCATATTGAATCTGAATATTGATGGGGTAGAAAAATTTCTATTCTGAGCCAGGTGAGGATGAATGTTGATGACAAGCATAATTGGTGATTACACCAAAGGAATAATAGTCGTTGGGGAAACTCTGATGAACCAGAGCCTCAGGTGCCTTAAGCCCTCAGACAGCTCAGCAGCTCAGACAGCTCAGCAGCTCAGACATAGGCAGATAACCACCTGATCTCTGTGGCCTGAGCACACTATCCAAGAACAGCTGGAACTGATATGGCACCTCTTCAGACCAGGTAACCTGTTAAACCCCAGGGCCTCACTGGCCCATTGAACAGTCTGGGCATATCACACAACTTTGCCACAGACATCGCTTTGCCTTCCACCGCCTCATGTTGTTTCACTTGGTCTGCATAAATCATTACTTGACATCCTCAGTCCTTGTCAGTGTCTCCTGCCTCTTGGTCCAGTCTGGGTATCTTTGAGAATACTCAAGCCCAGACTATCTTGACCACATCTGCTGCCTCAAACCCTTTTGACCCTCAGCTGCCTCCTTCCCACAGCATTGGATGCTGGTTGGCAACCTTCAGTCTCGAAAGACTATGGTAGAAGCCTACAGCACCCGGTATTCCCAGGCGGTCTCCCATCCAAGTACTAATCAGGCCTGACCTTGCTTAGCTTCCGAGATCAGACAAGATCAGGCATGTGCAGGGTAACAGTTGCAGCAGCTACTTTGGCCCCACGGCAGACCTGGGCACTGGGCTCCTCAGTATTGAGCTGGGGCAGCCCAATCCTGAACTGCCTTGCACTCAGGGTTTCCGTGGTGCCAAAAATGGCTGCCAGGGCATTCTGAGTGCACTGGGCAGCCAGCAGTGACTACTCAGGGTAAGGGGGACATTTGTCCCCTGCCCCTGGGTAAGGAAAGTAGCCGCCCAATCCGGAGCTGTCCGGTGCCCAGGTCTGCCACGAGACCAAAATGGCTGCCGCCGCATCCTGAGTGCACCAGGCAGCTGGTGGTGACTCCTCGAGGAAGGGGACATTTGTCCCCTAACCCTTTGTAAGGAAAGTAGCTCCACAATAGGGCAACTGGACTCTGAGCTGGCTATTTAGCTGGTGCAAAGGAGTCCCATGTTGGGCCTGGAGGCCTGACACAGGGATCTGGATCCGGTGGAGCTGAGCTCCAAAGTGACAGTCAAAGCAGCACTGCTGTATGATAACTGGGTTCTCCCATAGCTTGAAAATATTATCGAGATGTATATTTTATTTTTTTGTCGTTTGCAGCTGAGTTTTTATGTGAGAACCAAGAGCTTCTTTCTGGCCATCAGCTGCTTATTGACATTATGTGCCATGAACACTGTTTGGCCCACTGTATGAAACAAGATTGACACCCCTGTCTTAGATGCTTTGCCTAAGCAGGAACTTCCAAGTTGACCTCAAAATGTAGCTTTGACAAAAGTGGACATGAAAGTGCTGCGCAAACACACGCGGGACGGAGGCAACGCTTTCCGGTAACGTTGAAATCAGACCTGAGTGCAATCCCGAAACTCCCTGTTGAAGAAGCATTTTCTTGACAAGCTTGGGAATGAGCAGACCCCATCACATCATGGTGCATGAACCATTTCTTCAGCAACATTATTCACTCCAGGTGGAATTATTTATTCATGGGCATGAATCTTCTCCGGATATTGCCTAACCTATTCCTTTTGGGTTTCCAATGCTTGAAAAATAAATCAATAACACAACCTGCTAAGGGAAAAAAAAATCTGAAGATCTCAAACTGTAGTAGCTATTGTAATACTTCCCACATTCATTATTGATGATTATATCTTGAATAATTTAATGTGGGCTTGGATAGTCGAAATCCCATTATAGTTATGGAGAGGACGATTTTGGATATTGGCTATACTTTGAGTCCTACACCGATAGAACCACCACCAATTCAAATCTATTTAAAAAATGGAACTTGGTTTGCAAATGTTCTGAGAGATCTTGGCTTTCGATGTCAAACAACAACATCAGTCCTTAATTCTGCTCATGACTTTGGATTTAAGCTATTGCTGAGCTCTTAGCCTAAGTAACCAATAACCTACACTGCCATGATTAAACAATTACAGGTGCATACCACTTAACAACGGGGATACGTTCTCCTATTCCCATCGTTATGTGATTAGGTCATTAAGTGAACATTCAACCCAATCTATTGCCTTTGTTGTGTAAACAGACACTCCATGCCCGACACTAGCTGGCTGCACAGACTACTGGAGATAGATTGCCTCTTTTTTTGCATTAAGAGCCTCTCTGGCTGCAATCCTAACCACACTTTCCTGAGAGTAAGCTCCATTGAACAAAATAGGACTTACTTCTGAGTAGACCTGGTTAGGATTGTGCCCTAAATTGTGCAGACAGACACTCTGCTGCAGGCTATGGGAGATGCAACTGCCTCATTAAGAGCATCTTTATTGTGCTTTGTCCACCGCCATATATGGGGTCCATCATTAAGTGAACTGTTGTTAAGAAGTGGACGCCTGTACATTATAGAAGAATAAATACACCTGCATCATATCCAAAACCTCAGCTTCTGTTTAGTAGTTCTCCCTGAGAACCAAGGAAAGAGGGCTATAGGACAGTATGTGGGTCTTTTTGTACATCCATTAAATAGAGCTTTCACAAAGCACTTTAAGCTTGCCTGGTTTTGCCTAATCTTCTGAGGTTTTGGCTCTATGCACCTGAGGTATACTTAAAGCAAAAGCCAGTAGCAGCTTCAGAAGGCACTCATCCACTCCTTGAAATGTTGATAGGCTTATTGAAGCTCCTTTTAGTTTTCTCAAACTTGTCTTGTGAATGTCCTAAGCAGCAACTTCTGAATTCAACTTGACTTTCTCTTTAGATGAAGTTCACTGATGATCCTCTTGAAACAGACGTCCTTCTCTTGGAAAAAAAAAAAGAGAATATTTTTAGATGTATTTGAACATAAAATGATGGTGCCTTTTGCTGGCGTGTTTTCCTTTCAGTAGGAGTTGACAGAGTTCCCAAAACACCAAAACTAGAGGCCTGCAACTAAAATTGACCAGTGGGAGAGTCAGGAGGAAATGTGTCTTTTCTCAGCATGTAATTAATATGTGGCACTCACTGCCACAGGATGTGGTGTTGGCACCTGGCCCAGATAACTTTGAAAAGGGGGACTGGAGGGATGGACGAAGGAAAAGGCCACCACAGGTTATATGGTGACTATATGCAATCTCTGGGTTTTATTTTTTTTATTTATTTTTTTATTTTTCCATAAACACATAAACAAACACACATACAAAAACACATATATACAAACATTGAGGTTGCAGGATACCATATACCAATTAATTAATAATTCATTCTACCAATAATTTCTTATATCTCTTAATATAATCAAAAAAAAAAGGAAAGAAAGAAAACAATTATAGAAAGAAGAAAAAAGGATATACAAAAAATACATATTCATTTCTAAAAACCCTGTTTCATATTCTATGTACTTCAACATTTCATCATCATAATCATCTCTCCCCTTCTTTTCCCATCATTCTTTATGTTCCTTCTTTCAATAAACTCTTAAACTCTTTTAATACAACTATATGCAATCTAGAATATCTAATGTATTATTAGATACAATAATATCTAATTCTAGATATCATATCTAGTATGATAATACTTATCATAAATCTAATTATAAACAAATCTACCAAACCACTCATATGTTGCATATCCATTGCTTTCTAAACTTTACTTTCTACCTTCATATCATTTCTCCATCTATAAATTCCAAAACAATATCAAACAAATTTATATCTAATTCATCAAAATTAATTCATCAAAATTCATCTAAATCTAAATTCATAAAAATTAACCTATAAAATACAAAATCTTAAACTCTTTTATTAATACAACTTATTCTAATACAAAATTACTACTAAATGCTTATCATAAATCTAATTATAATCAAATCTACCGAACCACTCATATATTACATATCCATTACTTTCTAAACTTAACTTTCTACCTTCATATAATTTCCCCATCTATAGATTCCAAAACAATATCAAACAAATTTAAACCTAGTTCATCAAAATTGACCTATAAAATACCTAGATATACTTTTCCTTCTCTCAAAACAAATATTACACCACTACCAAATTGTGTCATTATCTTGAATAGCAATTCAAATCTTGCATATCATCTCTAAACTTTTTTAAATCTCTTTTCCATCTTTTTTTCCTGATAAACTTCACAAGAATATCTCTTAAGAATTCATGCTTTGATATACATCCTCTTCTTAGTCTTCTTATTCCTGCCAATAAATTCAGATCCTGGCAGGTCATCTCCTTCTCTTGGTCAATCTCTTGGTCAGCTACGCTTATTAGTTGACATATCTCTTCTCGGTTCTGGTCCAATAACTTCTGGGTACTTATCTTCCAATCTGCTCCATCTCTCTGTGTGTCCATTAGAATTAGAATTGTCTTTTCAAATTGTAGATCATTATTCTTCATTGTTGTAGCTTTAACTTCCATTTCATTAAGTTTATTTATCTGTTGGCTTAGGATTTCCATGCTAATTTGGATTTGTAAAGTGTGGATCGCTTGTTGTTGACTCATATCAAGCAAATATTCCAGCTTTTGTTGTATTAAATTTTCCCAATCTGTTCCTGATGAATCCATAATTTTTCCCTTGCAGTTTTAGTCCACTAGATGTCATAGGCAATCTTTTTGCTATGGAATGCAAACATTTAACTTTCCACAGACACCACCAAACAATAGTCGGCTCACCACTCAATGATAAGAAGTCCTTCTGCAATCAAAATAGTCCAAAATCCAACATCCAATAAAATTTATATCTCATACAGGGTTGCAGATTTGTTGATTTATATTGATAAAATTATAATCCATATAGTGCCAAAAACTCAAATATCTCTTCTCAGATTTAAAAATCAACAGTGAGGTGGAGGAATCCTCCCTCCCTTTCTCCATTTCCCTAAGTCAGTTGTTTAAAGCCTGGATTTGCATAACACAAACAGCACTTACTTTGTTCTTCCAAGTATCTTCTTTCATTAGATGGTATCTCCACAGGGGTTTCGCAGTTGGTCATGATTTCCATGTTTCCTCCCCCACTGCCCCACTGCTCCAACCTCCTCAGGTAAACTGTCAGAATGACAAAGCCTCTCCTGGCAAAGTCATCTGATCTCCTGGACCTGCAGATTAGAGGTGAGAAACAGAGCTCTGAAAATCGTGCCTGTTCAGTTCGCTGCATTCATCCCGCCCCCCAAAAAAACCAGTCTCTGGGTTTTAGAGGGAGCCTACCTCTGATCACCAGATTCATGGGAGTGGAAACAAGATAAAGGTATCATGTTGTTTTGAGAGCCCCCTGAGGCATCTGGTGGGCCACTGTGAGATGCAGGAAGCTGGAGTAGATGAGTCTTTGGCCTGATCCAGCAAGGCTCATTTACTTAGGCTTTCAAATGAAGCCTGAGGTATGCATTTAAGTAGGATTTTCATTGGACCAAATCTTGACTCTCCTAACAGTACTTCACCAGTGTAGGTGCCTACATCTATGATTAGAGCTACTCCCTGTATACAGGTGGAGCCTATTTATCTGCGTTAGTTCCATTCTGTGACTTGGCACGATTAACAAAAAAACACATTGTGCTAAATCCCATAGAGTTAAGCAAACACGCTGCAGCCTGACACTTCCGGATGGAAGGAAACTAAGGCAGCTGTAATCAATCCCCTCCCCTCCATACTCAGCCCTCCCCATTGCCAGCTGTCCTGCTGAGATTTTAAGAGTCCAGCCCTATGCATTTCTACTCAGAAGTAAGCCCCATTGTAGTCAATGGGGCTTACTCCCAGGAAAGTGTGGAGAGGATTGTAGGCTATATCTCATGCTTTGCTTGGTGGGAAGGTTTGCTTAGTGGGAATGCTTTGCTTGGTGGGAAGCCTGCACCATGGGGGTGGGGGTTTGCTTGTGTCAGTGATTGCCTGCACCATCTCAAGGGGAGGGGGGAATTTGGCAAACACTCCCTGGTTTTTTTTAAAGCAATCCCCTCTGTTGCTACCACACCTGCCCCTGTGTGAGTGAGTGAGAGTGAATGAGTGAGTGAGTGAGAGAGAGAGAGAGAGAGAGAGAGCACTCCACCTTGCTGCACATGTTCTGGCTACATAAATTTTTGCCCCCCCCCCTTCCCCTCTTCAGCCTCTTTGCTGGCTCAGGAGCTCTAGGAGTGTTACTGTTCCTTTGCAAGGGGAACCTCTTCCAGGCCTCCAGGGCTATTTCCCTGCCTGGGTGAGGCAGAACCTTTTTGCAGTGTTTTGGGCTGCCTGGAAATGGATGGAGACACCAACCAGCGCAGGGCAAAGGAGGCAAAGGGGTGTGTGACTTTTGGTTCCCTCACCCCGTTTGTGTTGAGACAAATCCACAGATAAGTAGGCTGCACCTGTAGATTGGAAATCTTGGATCAAAAAAGTATATGGGAACAACTGCTGATGCATTTTCTAAACCCTTGTAAACCCCAGCTGCTCGCAGGAAATAAATGGGGAACATTGCAGAGAGCTGAAAAATATAGGCAAGATAACCATGAGACTAAAGCCATGCTCTATGTGCTGGGAGGAGGATACACAGGGCTGGCCCATCCATGAGGCTGGCTGAGTCGGTTGCCTCAGGCTGCAGATGGGTAGCAATGCCCACTTCCATTCACCTCCATTGCTCCTCCTCCCAGTCCCTGGATTGGAAAAGAGATAGGGGGGCAGAGGAGAAGATGGAGTGTGCTGGAGAGGAAAGTGGTGGAAGAGAGAAACCAGTTAATAATGATTTAACTAGAGCTCTGTGCAGCCTGAACATAAGGCTGGGTTCTTCGTCTTTAAAAAATGATTCCTTGAATTAAAAAAAAAAAAAATTGGCAAAGTTCAATATTACCCTGAATGTGAAATGAAGTATGAGACTTCCTTCATCCTTCTCTCTTTGTTATGTATTATGTTCGAAAGCAAGGCTCCGTAATGAGTGCAGTTTATTATATAAGCCTTATTATTGACTTTTTTTCCCAGCCATGCATCAGAAGCTCAAGTGCACACTGCCTTTTGCGCTAGCTTTAGAGTATTACCAGGCTTAGCAGAAAGCTTCTTTGTCAGCATCTCTCAGTGTGATTCCCATCAGGTTATGCATCACGAAACTGTTAACATAATAATGCAGTCCTCTCATTTGGGCTGGATCTATCATGCGCAGGGTAACACCCTGGAAATGGGGGGCATTTTGTGCATTCCAACAGGCTTATCGGAAGGCAAAAATTGTAGTAAATAAACACAAATTGCTGTTGTCTGGCTTTCTTTTTTTTCTAATTGTTTTTAAAAATGATAGATTTCAGTCTGTTCATCTGCTAGATCAGGGGTGCCCAAACCCCGGCCCTGGGGCCAAGTGCTAGCCTCGAGGCCTCTCAATGTGGCCCTCAGAGAGCCCTCAGTCTCCAATGAACCTCTGGCCCTCCGGAGATTTGTTGGAGCCCACACTGGCCCGACGCAACTGATCTCAGAGTGAGGGTGACTGTTTGACCTCTCGTGTGAGCTGTGGGATGAGGACTCCCTCCACTGCTTGCTGTTTCACGTCTGTGATGCAGCAGTGGCAGCAGAGGAAAGGCCAGCCTTGCTTTTTGCAAGGCCTTTTATAGGCCTTGAGCTATTGCAAGACCTTCATTCATTCATATAAGTTCATCTTTAATATATTCATTTATGTGAACGTATGTAAATTGATTCAAATTTTAAATGTAAATTAATTCTTTCTTTTTTGCCCAGCCCCCAAAACAGTGTCAGAGAGACGATGTGGCCCTCCTGCCAAAAACTTTGGACACCCCTGTGCTAGATGATTCTGCTAGTGTCAAGTTAATAGACATATTTTGCAAAACATAACTATGTGCTCCGCAGGGATTATCAGGGTAGTTTGTCACTTTAAGAGCTCAATCCTAACGTGCTGGAAGCAGGCAGGCCAGCGGGCCTATGGGGCCAGAAGTTGCACATTTCCCCTTACCCCATTTCCCCTTACCCCATGTCACACTGCTGCGGCCCCAATGGGTCTACTCGCACCTGCTCCACCTTACAAGGTGGCACAAATCCAAGCAGCCTGGGACTGCCTTGTGTCGCCTGGGAATGGGGTCAGAATTTGGAATAATTGCTGGGTCTTGGCCCCGCCTTCCGCTCCCCACCCACTTGGCCCTGGGAGTGCCTGCCACCCTCCCTCCCTGAAATATCTCCCTCCCTCCTCCTCCCCGTCCTCTTCACTCCCCCCCCCCAGACCCCTGCATCAGCTGAGCTTGGCTGATACTACAAACCCTTTCCCCAGGGCCTGGGGAGCATGTTTGTACACCAGTCTATCTCCCCTTTGAATGGGGCAAAAGTGCTTTACCGCACTTTTGCAACACTCCTGGGTTGGCGCAAGGGACTTGCGCTGTCCAAAGTGCAGATCTGGATTGGGCCCTACGTTTTCTTAACTATCCCTTCCAAGAAAGAAACATTAATAGCTAGATAGTGTAATATTATGCATGTCTATTCAGTCTCATTGTGTTCAGTAGGGTTACGCCCAGGAAAATGTGTAAGATTGCAGCTGCAACAACACCCATTAATTGGAAAATGCACATGCAGTGCATGTTCCATAAATCTGCACATGGTCTGAGGGTATGTGACACAGACATGTCATATGACACTGACATATTTGCTGAAGCAAAGCTATCAAGGCAGGGGAAAAATAGTGACTAAAGCAAAGCAAAGATGACATTGACATGCTCCAGCTAAATAAAATGTATGTGCACTATGGAGAAAATTGATAGAGAGAACTCTCTTCTTCTCTCTCCACTCCATTGGGACTCTCCACCCAATGAAATTGATTGACAGCAGATTCAGGACAGGTGGTTAAAAGTTCTTCTTTACATAATTAATGAATGCACTTCCTTGGTACAAAGTGTAATGATGGCCTGCAACTTAATTGGCTTTAAACGAGTACTAGATCAACTCATAGTGGATAGGCTATCCTATCCTGAGTGGCTACCGAAGAACTCAGGTTCAAAGGCCACATGTCCCCGAATAGGGTCCTTCCACAATCCACTGTATGGAGTGCAGTCACGTGACAGCAAAATGACTTTCTCTGAATGTACATTTTCTAGCTAAGGATATTTTGCTCCTGTTTGGTGTCTTTGCATCGTTGTTGTTGCATTGTGTTGTTTTATTGTTTTGATATGGATTTTCTGTCTGGGTGCTTGTTAACCACTGTGTGGGGCTGTTTAGCTCAGAAGGCAAGGGTTATAAATAATGTTATATAGCAGCATTTTTCAAACTGTGGGTTGGGACCCAATTTCTGGTAGGTTCTGCAGAACATTCGATGGAAATACAGGTGATGAAAAGATCAGGTAACTGATCTTGCCTCAAGCCCTGAGGCTATTCAAAAGTTGCTAACTGCCCTGCAAATGACTGAGCTCCTACAGTTTGCAAGCTTGTATAAACATATGGAGATAAATGGCTTTCTGCTGTGTGTTTTTTGACTCTTTGCTCACAACAGGAGAGGAAACTGAACGCATTCCACATGCGCTGTCTCCGACGCATCCTTGGCATCACCTGGCAGGACAAAGTTCCAAACAACACAGTCCTGAAATGAGCTGGAATCCCTAGCATGTATGCACTGCTGAAACAGAGACGCCTGCGTTGGCTTGGTCATGTCGTGAGAATGGATGATGGCCGGATCCCAAAGGATCTCCTCTATGGAGAACTCGTGCAAGGAAAGCGCCCTACAGGTAGACCACAGCTGCGATACAAGGACATCTGCAAGAGGGATCTGAAGGCCTTAGGAGTGGACCTCAACAGGTGGGAAACCCTGGCCTCTGAGCGTCCCGCTTGGAGGCAGGTTGTGCAGCCTGGCCTTTCCCAGTTTGAAGAGAAACTTGGCCAACAGACTGAGGCAAAGAGGCAAAGAAGGAAGGCCCATAGCCAGGGAGACAGGTCAGGGACAGACTGCACTTGCTCCCGGTGTGGAAGGGATTGTCACTCCCAGATTGGCCTTTTCAGCCACACTAGACGCTGTGCCAGAACCACCATTCAGAGCGCGATACCAGAGTCTTTCGAGACTGAAGGTTGCCAACACACAACAGTGACAGGTAGTGGGGGGGGGGGGCAGGTGAAGGCTGGATCACAGAACTAAGCCTCTTAAACTTTGAGGCTATTCATTAGGGCTGCCTCAATATGAGAAATGGATGGCGTGTTTTATAAACGAGTAAACAAACAAACAAAATATTATTTCATTATTAATCACCTTTTTTTAAAAAAAAGTCTTGTGAAGTTAGGTGTGTCTCAGAAGACTGCCATTTTAAAAAGTGGGTCCCAGTGCTAAAAGTGTAGGAATCACTGTTATACAGAGATATTGGTGGGTAGGGAAGCACACTGGCAAGTAGGGGAGGACAGCCTGCAGGATGTAGCTTTTATTAATCTCCTGGTAGGCTGGCCAGTCATCTATGGGTCTCTTCGTACCTGTGCCAGCCATTTTTCTGGCACAGGTCTGAGGAGAACCAGGAAGTGTTGGGTTGCAAAATGGGACATACGATCCAATAAAAGGCTCATAGGATTGGGGCAAAAATTACATCAGTCAGAGCCAGGAGCATAAAGAAAACTGGAAGGCAACATTCAGAGGAAACCAAGATGTTCGTGTCACCCTTCTAAAAGCTGGTAGCAATGCAGAGAGAGAGAGAGAGAGAGAGAGAGAGAGAGAGAGAGAGAGAGAGAGAGAGAAACTTCTAACTAACTGCTGCTACCAAGGAAACATGTGCCCTACGTCTCATCTGTCATATACCATCAGGTAATAGAACATGGACCAGGGCCACTGCTGATGAAGGCAGAATTTGTGTGGGAGAAGCAGTCTGTCAAGTGTTGACGGCCTAAGCCATGTTGGGCTGAGAGTACCTCTTAATACCAGACCTGGGATTTAACAGATGCTCCTTTATAGCAATTCTTCCAGTTGGAAATGCGTGAAGACAGTCTAAGCACCCCACAACTGCACTAGCAGAATGTCTTTCTGCACCGACAGAGAGTAGGGATTAGCAGATTCCTTGGTTGCATTTCATTACCGGCCCACTGGTTGGCTCAGCATTTTGCCCCACCTGTTTTATGACACAATCTGGAGATGTTTTCAGATTAATTTCCAAACAGGTGCATGTGCCATTTCCCAGGACGCTTAGTTCATATCATTTGGTTTTGTACTGTTTTCCTCACAGATTAGCAAAGCCCAGAAGTGCATGTGTGCAAAATTGCACCTGGAGTCCTTCATGAGCTCAAAAAAGACATAGTGGAATTGGAAAAGGTAAATGGAAAAGGAAATGGAAAAGGAAATGGAATCTCAAAAAAGACATAGTAGAAATGGAAAAGGTGCAAAAGAGAGTGACTAAAATGATTACGGGGCTGGGACACCTTCCTTATGAAGAAAGGCTATGGTGTTTGGGTCTCTTCAGCCTAGAAAAGAGGTGCCTGAGGGGGAACATGATTGAGACATACAAAATTATGCAGGGGATGGACAGAGTGGATAGGGAGATGCTTTTTACACTCTCACATAACACCAGAACCAGGGGACATCCACTAAAATTGAGTTTTGGGAGAGTTAGAACAGACAAAAGAAAATATTTCTTTACTCAGTGTGTGGTCGGTCTGTGGAACTCCTTGCCACAGGATGTGGTGCTGGCGTCTAGCCTGGATGCCTTTAAAAGGGGATTGGACAAGTTTCTGGAGGAAAAATCCATTACGGGGTACAAGCCATGATGTGTATGCGCAACCTTCTGATTTTAGAAATGGGTTATGTCAGAATGCCAGATGCAAGGGAGGGCACCAGGATGAGGTCTCTTATTATCTGGTGTGCTCCCTGGGGCATTTGGTGGGGCTGCTGTGAGATACAGGAAGCTGGACTAGATGGGCCTATGGTCTGATCCAGTGGGGCTGTTCTTATGTTCTTATGAGCTCTAAATTAATCAGTGAAGTTATATATGTATGCGCACACATTGGAAACTGGACAGGAAAGAAGAAACCTGCAGCAGGCCACTCATGCTCAGTAATGTGCAGAATCGGTTCCAGTGCCAGGTTGCTGGCGACCCTGGGGCAATTCCCTGCGTGACAGCATGGGGCACTGCACCATGTAAGTGTACTGACAGCGGGCAATATTACAGTGGCTCCACCTGGCCTTGCCACTGGTGAATAGGAGCATAACTGAGGGGGGATATTCCATTTATACATGGGGTACAGAGTACTGGAGTGCCATGGATCTCTTGACAGACTCATGCCATTGGTACTGGTGGGGTTCAGAGTTGGCCTAGCTTGCTGGACTCTCTGATGAAAGCAGGGTCTGTCCTCAGCCACTTCCCACCCTCACCAACCCCTAACACCACTTCCTTTGAACATGATCCAGGAATATAAGAAAAGGAAGGTGAAAGATCATTGCTCCTCTATAAGCAAAATCCACGACTCCCAAATTACCGGGAGAAGGATAATTATCTTAGAGAAGCCATTTTCAACCACTGTACCATGGCACATTGGTGTGCAGCAGATGGTTCACAGGTGTGCCGCAGGAGTTTGGTGAGGGTCATTTATTAGTAAGGCCATTGGGGGGTTTCAACCCCCTACCAGCAGCCTTGTCAATTGTTAAAAGGCTGATGGTGTGCCTTGGCAATTTTAGCGCCGTGTCAGTGTGCCGGGAGATGAAAAGGTTGAAAATCGCTGTCTTAGGGGGATCTCTGGAGGACACACTCTCATATGCACATGGTGTGCCCATGTGCAGCAGCTGCGTGCACCTCAAAATCCAGAACCCCAAAATTGCAGGGAGCAGGGGAGAATTCAGATGGACTCTGCTTTGTGAGCCTTCTTTGGTAAGAAGTAACAGATCTGTATCTATTCTATTCCCCCCCCCCATCTCTCATTGCTTGCTATTTGTCTGCGGAGACCACTGATCCATGGTGAAGGAATGACATAAAACACTTAATCAGGGTGATTAAATTATATTTTATTCAAGCATTCTGAGTTCAGTAGAAGAATGAGTGTCTAAAGATGATTGCAATAAATTCTAAAATGGGACTTTATTTTTCTGACATAAAGTGTGAGTATTTTACTCCATTTTACAAAGAGTTATAAATGTAAAGCCCTCCAGGGAGCTGGGTTTCATTTGCAAGGACAAGACCCCATTAAAAAAATAAATGCAGTTGAACAACCAGGGCATGGAATTTCAAGAGACATTTTGGAACAAATATTTGCTTATGTGAGTACTACTTCTGAATTACTGGACAAAGATTGCGAAAAAGTAAAACGGGGAAAAAATGATGTACATCAAATGTTTATTGCATTTTCCTAAATGGTTGTGCATATGGCACGATTAAAAGATCACGTCCTCATCGAAAGTTGCAATCCTGTGAGTTAATATTAAGCCTCGGTCAGGGACCTCTCTCCCTACACTGATGCTATGATCTGACTATGGATACTGGACTGCACAGGGTCAGTCTTATCAACATGCAGTAGGAAACAGTGGGTTGCAGTAATCCAAATGGGAGGTTTGAATTGGCACTTGCATAAAAGTTGGGCAGAAGCACCCCTGGCCACAGCCATCACTGGGACATCCAAGGACATGGCTGAGTCCAGGACAGTGCCGACCCATCCACCAGGGGACTTTAACTTGCTAAGAGCTGGGAGCCACCTCAGATCCTAACCTGCAACAGGGGTTGCATCTTCAAGATCCCAGTGGGTAAGAGAAGTGTCTGTAGTTCCTTTTTTCCCACTGCAACCAATCATCTTGGGCTGTTACTGAGTCATTCTGCCCTTTCTGGCCCACTGGAAGGGGAGGAGCAACAGAGAATGGCATGACAGCCCCCTGGGCTGGGGCGCCTCCCTGATTAGAGAAGGCTACAGCATTTGAGGCTCTAGAAAAAGGTACTTGGTGGGGGAAATGATTGGGACATACAAAATTATGCAGGGAATGGATAGAGTGGCTCCTCTTTTCTGTCTCTCACAACTCCAGAACTGAGGGATATCCACTAAAATTGAGCGGCAGGAGAGTTAGAACAGACCAAAAGAAAATATTTATTTCCCCAGTGTGTAAATAATCTGTGGAACTCCTTGCCACAGGGTACGGTGATGGTGTTTGGGCTAGAAGCCTTTAAAAGGGAATTGGACAGATTTCTGGAGGAAAAGTCCATCACAGGTTGCAAGCCATGATGGATATGGGCAACCTCCGGGTTTTAAAAGTTGGTTACTTCAGCATGCCAGGTACAAGAGAGTGGCACCAGGATGCAGGTCTCACCTTGTATGCTCCCTGACACATCTGGTGGGCCACTGTGAGGTACAGAAAGCTGAACTTGATGGGCCTTTGGCCTGATCCAGTGGGGCTGTTCTTATCTTCTTACGACAACATTATGTGCTCAATTTTGAAAGGAATAAGGAGAGAAGGCAAGGCAAAGCAAAGGCAAAGCTGGATGAGTGGAAGACTTAGGGTTCACTGTCATTTGGGAGCCTTGGCCAAAAGCTATCCTGCTTTCCAGCAGAATGCACTTCCTCTTGAACCCCAAGCCTTGGCTACTCTTCAAATTGTGCAGACCTGAGACACTAAACAAAATGGCTATGGAAACACAGCTGGAACTCATCTGAGGTCAGGTCACAACCTACTTCTGTGTCCTGACCCCCTTATTGAAGACTTCTGAGCTTGACTGTAGTGAATGAGGTGATATTGTGGTTGTGCCCTATGGCTTGGTCCATGCCTCAGCCCTCAGAGAATTTTGAGCAGGCTGTATTCTTTTCGATGGAGCCTCTATGAGGAACAGCACGTAGAAGATTCAGCTGTTAGTCATACACTTCTCTCGTGCTCCTCATGGCATTGAGAGTTGACAGGAAGTCTATCATTTGGAAAGAGTAGCCTTCTTCAGGCATAATGGTTATAAATGAGATGATAACAGGGGAACATTTTTAACTCACTCTGCTGAGCTTGTGGAAAAAAAAATATAATTTACCTGACAGCTATTTTCTAAAAGATCACATTTTTTCCCCCCCAAAAAACTGATGAATTACAGAATTTCTCTCTGATATAATCACCTTAATGAAGGACATGAATTCCCTTTCTGTGTATTGAGGAATTGGTTCTCGACAGAGCCGAGCAACTGAAGCAGGGCGCCGGGAGCGGCAATCAAATCGCAATAATGTTAGCAAGCGTTGTCATACCGAAAGGACAATTCTGTGGCGTTGGGAGTGTAGGATGCTGGAATCATAAGCCTTCTCCTTGGGGTATAGGTGCAGACCCTTTCATCCTAGTACTTTATGCACTCAATTCTGGAAGGCAGGAGAAAAATAAGAGACAAGGCAAAGCAGAGGCAAAGTTGAATGGGTGGGAGACTGCAAGGCTTCATGGAGATTTGACAGACTTAACATCCCAATCCTGAGCTGCCCGAAGTGCGGGGCTGTCACAGCACTAAAAATGGCTGCCACAGCATCCTAAGTGCACCCAGGGAAGGCGACGTTTGTCCTCTTCCCCTGGGTAAAGGAAGTAGCCCCACAATGGGGCTCAAAGCATTCCATGTCGGCCCAACACGGAGCTCAGGATCCGGTGGAGCTATGTGTCTTCCTTGATTGTACACTGCTTATGTGGACTGCCCAACGTCCCCTATTGTTTTTGGACTGCCTACCAACCTTTCATCATTCTTCATTTCCTACGTTCTGTCTTGTTACCTTGTCTCATGGATCAGTAATCCAGGAGGCACTGGCCTAGCCAATTCAGCTCCTTCAGCAACTGAGGGCTCTGACCCAAGACTTCAGACCCAATCTTGATGGAATCAATTTCACCTCAACCCTTGACCCCAGCTGCAAGACCTGTCAGGAAGACGGAGTAACATTGTATTGAAAATTGTTCTCTTGCTGTGAAAAAAAGCAGAATATCTTTTAGACTTTCTGCCCTACATGTTCTTTGAGCTGTGACTTTGCTTGTTTATTCTGTGTAGGTCTGTTTATTTGAGATCCAGTGATGTCTTTATTTCGGAGACATTGACTCTTTGGAATCTCTAACATGCCTGAGACAAGTACCAGCAGAAGAGCTGGGGAGTGGTATGGAATGGAGCGGTGAATGGTTTCTCAGTCTTTGCCTCTCAAAGCCCTGGGGCTGCCTGAGACTATTGTTAGGAGTGGAAAGGGCCCCGGAGACCAAACTGTTTGAGAACCACTGAACTAGAGCAGTCTGGGTTTAAGGTTGGACTGGGATTTGCAAAGTTGTGGTTTCAAGCTCCACTGTGAAGCTCACTGTACAGTCATGGGTAAAGGTGCTTGAAAACTGTGGGTCAAATCTGAAGCAGTGCGTACCAGCTTACCGCCAGCGTGCACTGTCGCAAACGAGCCACAAGGATTGTCTGCGGCCCTCAGCGCCAGTCCAGCACCAGTGCTAGCTCAGCACCAGCTAGCCAGTGGACCACTGCTGCTCTGCCAGTCCATCACTCTGCGGTCACTCAAACAGTTGGGTGGCAGAGAGGGAGGTGGAGGTATGAGGGGAGGAGTGAGGAAGCATTCCTGAGTGGGGGGAGGGTGGAGAGAGGGCAGGGAGGAGGCGTGCGGGGGGAAGGAGTGGGGCAGGAGGGAGGCGGGACCGGTGGAGCTTTACTTCACTGGATCCTGAGCGGCCTGACATGGAGGCTCTTTGCGACACTTGGGTCGCCGTAGAATTGAGTAGCCCCATTGCAGGGCTACTCGTCTTACCTGGGGGGAAGGAAATGAAAGTTCCCTTCTCCCGAGGAGCCACCAGTGCTGGCCAGGTTGTGCTCAGGATGGAGTAGCAGCCATTTTAGGGGCAGGATGAATTTCAAATTTTAAACACAGAGTATTCCTTTCATCCAGATGGAAAAGTGGAGATTTCCCTGAGCACACACCCTGCCAATGCAAACAACTGTCAGTGAGGATTTTGATCTCCTAATTTGCTTATATAACATTATTACTGTTAATAATGATAACAATCTCAGTGGGTTATCATTATATCATCCCACATTTCTTGCTTTCTGCAGCACTGGAAAGCACCTGCATTTAAATGCATATCTAAATATGTATCCCCCCCCAAGTATTTCCAGGTATTTCCTGGCTAAAATCTAGTTCCATAGTACATTGCAAAGGACACATTTGAATAACTTATTATTATTATTATTATTATTATTATTATTATTATTATTATTATTATTATTATTATTATTATATATTTTTTTTACAAAGGTGTGGAATACATAGACATGTCCATAGCTTATGAAACCCAGAGCCCAATCCTATGCATGTCTACCCCGATCTAAGTCCCATTATAGTCAATGAGGCTTATTCCCAGGTAAGTGTAGATTGGATTGTAGCCCAAATGTACTAGGGAAAAGGACGTGTCTGGAAGCATGCATAATATTGAGAACTTTGGCATTATAGTCAATAAGGCTACTCACCCTATAGCCTACTTTTAAAGAAATGCCCCCCTCCTCACCACACAAGATTAGAGAAAATACTCTAATCTTTCTCAGACGAGAGCCTGGGATATGAATGCACTTATTCTATATCTTATGGGGCAGATCAGGTAATAAGAATATCTGATTTTGAAGATTGGCTTCTGGGTGTAAACTAGTTTAGTTCCATAGAACCAATGCACAACTATTCCCTGAGTTTAGAGATAATCTCCAAGACTTCCTAGACAGCTCTCGTTGGATAGTTCCCATATATCAAGGTCTACTGTTTGATCAGTAAGAGGCATATTGAGCATGCTTTTTAATACACTGTATAGGGAAAAGTCAATTCATGTAAAATATGACTATATTTTTAGGCAAAATTGCAATTGAAATCCATCTGTTGAAATTAAGCTTGCGCATCCATTTTTTTTTAAGGTTAGAATCCTGCATTCCCATTACGAGGGGAAAAAAATCACATATATTGACGAAATGTAAGTGGTTAAAATTTTCCCTAAGATATTGTACAACATTTCAGGTTAGATGAAGCACAGACCCAAAATTAAATCAAATTATATTATGTATTCTCAATTTTCTTCAGGGGATCAAGGATTGGTGAAGTGTAAAACTCTAATTAATTATGGGCTATACCACTAGATTTTAAATTAAAAGTACCTCCAGTTTAATGCTATCAACTTACCAATTTTCTACCAGCTACATATTACAACAATAAGATAACTGCCTACATAGCTCGGAAAGGTGTAGGCATTAAACAAACACCAAATAAACTTTGCTAATAAGGCAATATTCTGGTAATCGCTGACTCAATCAACATCCTTTCTGGGACAAAAATCTATCAAATGAGGCACAAAAAAATGCATTTGTATTAAAAAAAAAAGTTTGGGATGGTGCCAAGAGAGAACGATATTAGATAAACCTCGTTAAAATAGCTTGGTTTAGTAGGAGATTGTAGAAATCCCTATAATTTTTACTCAGGCAGAAAGCAATTTTGTCATCAATTTTCTGCAAATTGTCCTGTTGGGGTAGATGATAGGTTGGAGTGTGTTCCCATGCAGAAGAGCAAAGGTGAAGAACGCCACACATTACAGCCTCACAACAAACCACTATCCCGGAGAATTAGGCTTTGTGTTCTTATTCGGGTCAGCTTTTTAAGTGAGAAGGTGGATCAACCTTGGGTGAGGAGTCAACGCAGGTTATGTTCAAGAAATCAGATAGACCCATATTGATTCCACTTTTAGGGCTAAGTACAGAATTGCTAGGAGGAGGAGCAAATGTTGAGCAAGTGCAAATGTCACCCTGCCATCAGCAGATGAAAGTGGAAGTGAAAATGTGAAAGAAGAAATCAATGTGCTTACCGGAAATCTAATTTACTTAAACACAGAGGCAGAGCAATAATAAAGCACAAGAAGGTTTCATCATCAAATGTCACTTACTGAAATTTGATAATAGGTTTGAAATTTGGCTTCAGATGAAACAATATCATGGGCAGCCCAATTCTATGCTGCTTGCAATCCAGCTCAAAAGCTTGTGCAGATTCTAATAGCCATGTAGGGTTTTTAGGCACAGGTGGGAGGATAGAATCCAGTGGCAGCTGAGGCCCCCTCCCTGGCTTGAACCACTCCCTGGTTCATCCTCCCCCTGCCCAGGAATGCTCCCTCCTCCCCCTCCCCCAACCAAGGAATGCCTCCCTGTCACTACGCTGGGAAAGTACCATTGGCAGATGCCACTGTCATCCAAGCGGTGTGGAGGTCCAGAGCCCACTGGAGCTGGCCTCCCTGCCGGCACCATCCCTCTTCTGGCCATTATGGCACTTTCACAACTGTCATTGCCTGACCACTTTATGCAAAGTCTATCTTAGCCCTATCTATTCCCCTGGGGGCTGGGGATAAGAATAGGCCCTCAGTTTGGCTGTACTTGTCGTAAGAGGCGACTAAACAGCCACGGGGTAGATGGGACTCGTTAGCCTGGGAAGGCAGCTCATCTGAGAGAAGGAAAACTCGGATCCCAAACCTCCACTGCCTTGTGGCTACATCCAGTTATGGAAAAGGCTCCAGGAGTCAACCTCGAGACAAAATCCGGAGCCGGAGTCCCTGAGGCAGTTCATGGCTGAACACAGTCACGTTCTGGCAACTCCTGCGACGCCGCTGGAACCAATTGTATTGGCCTCTGCCTTTCCATTGGACCATTTCAGCGACGTGGAGAGGGGGGATTTGCTGCATGGGTAACAGCCTATCCTCCATACCTACTTTACCCAGGCTTCGTGCACTGGAGAGGACACTCTGTTCCAGAACCACCATTCAGAGCGTGACACCATAGTCTTCCGAGACTGAAGGATGCCAACTCAATCTTAGCCCATAGTCTCATGGGAGCTGCTATGCACACTGGTCTGTGACCCTGAGACAACATGAAGTCAGTGTATCAAATCTTTCCCCCTTTTCCCAGCACTATCTCAGTTGCTCCTCTTCCTTCCACTCCTTGCTTTTGAAAAAGGATGAACAGAGTGAAAGAGGGAGTATTGAGGAGAGGAGTGCGTTGGACTTGGACTTTGGGGACATTCTAGCCTCCTATTCTCCTTTTCTTTTCAAATCCATGGAACAGTAGCAGTGGAGGTGAGCATGTAGATTGGGACTGTCTATGTTGACTGGTCCAGTGGTTTCCTGGATGGGCAGGCCTTAGATGAAAACTGAGGCTGTTGCTGGTGAATTTTCTGCATCTCTTTTTAGACTGTGAGCCTTTTGGGACAGAGAACCATGTATTGATTTATATTGCTATTTGATCCATTTCCCGAAGAAGAAGGTCAAAAAGATTGCACCAGTACTTCCTACTGGCTGCATTCATCATCCTTAGACTTTTTTTTAAAATGCAAAATGGTCTTACAATAAATTATCTTGGAGAAAAAGTCCAAAAACAGGGCAAGACATGAGTTCATCAAACATTCAGATGAAAGTTAAACTTTAAAACACTGCAGTAAGTGACAGGAAAGGACTGCTTCTTTTGCTGAGCTCTGGGACAAGTTAGTTTTGAGCGATGACCATTTGAAAGTGAAATAATTCAAAGCCAAATGTATTTTCATGTCATTGGATCAAAAAGTGATGAGCCCAAAGAGCTTTTTCTCCCCCCAATAAATTCTTGCAAACGTGCTTCCATTTTTATCGAAGTTACCACTTCAGATGGTGATGGGAGTTGACACTGAACGTACAAAACTGCAAGACAGCATTTTTTTAGAAAAAGGTCTCATCATCTCTGAAAACATATTTGAGTGAATTAACAGCAAATACATTGAGTCTAAAACTACTCTGGAGACCAAAGAAGAGGAATTCATTCTTATTGTTTGGGAAGCATGTTTTAAAAATGAGTTACGAAAAATGGTCACAGAAGTAAAATATTTGTGAAACCTTTCTATCTTGGGAGGCGACTTGTGACCTCTGAAGCGGATGCATTCAACGTCAGAGCCGTTGTGCTCACCCTGTAGGGGGCTGAGGTACCTGTCCTATTTTTTCTTACCTGTTTGAGACTTCAAAAATAGAAAGCATCATAATTGGACCGGAGTCTCCTGGATTCAGCATTAATCTCCAGGGGATGACTGAAAACAATCCTGGAGATTTTAAGAGGGTTGTCAGGAAGGTCCAGCATGACTTCATCTTGGGGAAGAAAAAAATAAGAAAGAAAGAACAACAACAAAAGGAAAGAATCACAATCCTTTCCTTTTCCCTGCCATAGTTTGTGTGTTGGCAACCTTCAGTCTCGAAAGACTCTGGTATCGCGCTCTGAAAGGTGGTTCTGGAACAGTGTCTAGTGTGGCTGAAAAGGTCGATTCGGGAGTGACAATCCCTTCCACACTGGGAGCAAGTGCAGTCTGTCCCTGGTCTGTCTCCCTGGCTATGGGCCTTCCTTCTTTGCCTCTTTGCCTCAGTCTGTTGGCCAAGTGTCTCTTCAAACTGGGAAAGGCCATGCTGCACAGCCTGCCTCCAAGCAGGCCGCTCAGAGGCCAGGGTTTCCCACCTGTTGAGGTCCACTCCTAAGGCCTTCAGATCCCTCTTGCAGATGTCCTTGTATCGCAGCTGTGGTCTACCTGTAGGGCGCTTTCCTTGCACGAGTTCTCCATAGAGGAGATCCTTTGGGATCCGGCCATCATCCATTCTCACGACATGACCGAGCCAACGCAGGCATCTCTGTTTCACCTGGCAGGACAAAGTTCCAAACAACACAGTCCTGGAACGTGCTGGAATCCCTAGCATGTATGCACTGCCATAGTACGTAGTCACACCAAAAAAGGCTGCACTGTATGCTATGGTGGAAGAGGGATCTGATCAAGAGGCTTGGGAGAGGTATGGGGCAATATTTTCCTTTACTCTTCTGAAAGCCCCTTGATTGCCACCAGCTATATAGCTTTTGCAAGTCCTAGGAGACAAAGGGGACATGTTCAGAAGCTCTGGAAGGGATAGCATCATGGCGCAAGTTGCTTGTCCTGGAATACAGCCCCTCCCACTTTCAATATGCTCTCATCGCTTCCACTGATCCACCTCAATATGCCACCACACCCCATTTTGCCCACCCTACCGGTCGTCACAAGGCCTCTGCCGGCCACCACCATGTGTGGGGTGCTCCTTTTCTTCTTTGGCAGTGACCCGGAAGTGTGTATCTCTGGCACCAGTATGCTTTGCCAGAATGCTGGTTCCTGTAGTGCAGTGGTTCTCACACATTTAGCACCAGAATCCACTTTTTAGAATGAGAATCTTTCAGGACCCACCGGAAGTGATGTCATGACCAGAAGTGACATCATCAAGCAGGAAAAGTTTTAACTGTCCTAGCCTGCAATCCTACCCACACTTACCCAGGAGTAAGTCCCATTTACTATCATTGTTAAAAGAATATACATAGTAGCTTGTTAAAATATAGATCTGTAACATTTCTCCAAATGTAGTCACGTATCATGTCACACATCAAGTCTAATCTATTAAGAATAAGATATTGAAAAGAATGGGAACCCACCTAAAATTGGCTTGCGACCCACCTAGTGCGTCCCGACCCACAGTTTGAGAGTGCAGTAGTGGAACCAAGGTGTAGGATTGGGCTGGTAGAGAAATAACTTCACTAGGCAGTTCTGGTTGTGATGGAGTTCTGTCCTAATTCTCATGCTTCCCATGCCATATGTTCTGTAGAAGGTCCAAAAAGGGTTACAATATGATGAGCTAGGGGTGTTGGAAATCTTACCAAAATTCAAGGCGGAATGTACAGTTCAAGACCTCTCCCAATCAAGGCAGATTAGATTTTATCAGCTAAGAAGATACTTTCAGTTATATACATTCCGTATGAATATGGTTGAGTGTTTTTTTTGTAGAAAACTAAGTATTGAATTGCATACGTGCTTTGCAACATATTCTTGCACCATCTGTTTGGGTAGGAAATAGATGAATGCTTGGAAAAGAATAAAATATTCCTTTTTATTCTTAAAAGCAGAGATGTTTCCAGTTCTAATAATGACCAGATTGGAGTGCAAGCCAGTTCCTGTGACAGAAGGAGAGTCCTGGAGTCCTATGAGTGCTGGAAACAGCAAAGAACTGAGGGCATGTCAGGTTGCCAACTAGCCCTGATTGTTTTGGACAAGTTGTGAGGTAAATAAAGGCAATGCTCTAACCACACACACCAGCTCTATCCCCCCCCCCCACACACACACAAGACGTACATATTTGTTAAATAGATAGGCTTAGCACTGGGTTCCATGCCTGAACCTACAGCTGGCTCAGGATCAGAACCTACCCTAAATTGCTGAGTTATGGTCCTAAACTTGCAAAACCCTGTGAGATTCTCTGGTTCCATCCTGATTCTAATCCCAAATACTTTGGAAATGATCTTCCTTAGATCAGAATTCTTTCGCTATCCTCTTCTGCTTTCAGATTTTCGTGGGGCATGAGACTGCTTTTGCAGAGCCAAATGAGAGCATCGCTGTGATTAAAGACTGTACATGAAGGGCCCAATCCTAGCCAACATTCCAACGCTGATGCAGCCGTGACCCCAGGGCATCCCACTGTAGTGGAATGCACCGCATTCATGGAGGCCTCCTCAAGGGAAGGGAATGTTTGTTCCCTTACCTCAGGGCTGCACTGCGGCTGCATCTGTGCTGGGAAGTTGGATAGGATTGGGCCCCAAGTGCCCTACACATGTACACACAAGTTCCAGGAGTCTGTATATGAGTCAGAATGTATGTCGTATGGAACTCCTGGCTCTTGCCAGCCCAGCCTTGTTGCTTTTGAGCAAAAGCACCACCAGAAGCATATACAGGGGTAGTGGTGCCTGGAGCAGTGACATCATGGTGTCACACGACATTGTGACGTCACATGACACAGTGATGTCACTTCCAGGTTTGGAGGAGGGCACTGGCGGCTTTGCAATGTGGCTGCAGTCCCTGTTCTTTCTCCCCCCCCCCCCCGGAGTTCCATAAAGACCCCTCATCCCAGTGGGCTCCTTCTTTTCACTTGCTGCTCCCCTGTGGCTTCCCAGTGTGTTTCCTACCCCCTCACCATCCTCTGATGCCTCCCTGGTGGTCTGTGGGACACTGCTCACTGGTCCACTTGCTTCTTCTGGTGGGCTTGGTTCTCACAGTGGTGCCAGAAAGGCTGTCGGTGGCTCCAGCATATCATCCTGCCACAAGTCCTTGCCCAGACATTACTCCCCTTCAAGTGGTCCTCACCTGCCTCATCCTAGATATCTCTCTGAGCACCACCAAAGCATGTGACAAGCCCATGTAAAAGGACAAACACAGCAGTCCGTAACTTGGATGACTGTATCTCGGGGAGCCACTGTATGTCCTGCATAAAAAGTCTCCCTTTCCTTTGTCATAGAAATCACTGGACATGGGGGTGGGGGGGAGGATCTTTTCTGGAGAAAGAAAACATGCAATGCCTGATGACCTAACCTTACTACCAGGAAAGTTGACCGCAAAAGAGTTGCATTAATATTTTATGGCTATTATAGCCCATCCCGTCTATTATTTATGCATTATGTCATATTTACCTCTGAGGTACATGAGACTCTGCTGTCAAAGGCAACATGAATCTTTGGGAAGGCCGGTTCAGGGAAACCCTTTTCCTGACATGGAAACCTCGCCCGAGAGGACATAAGCGTTGCTGCTGAAGTTTTGACAATGGCCTAACTGCAAGCAAAAGAGGAGGGTGAAACCTCTGAGGCATTTGGTGGGAAGCCAGAAGAGGGTTTTAAAAAAAAAAGTAGCTGAACATAACATAAGAACAAAAGAACAGCCCCACTGGATCAGGCCATAGGCCCATCTAGTCCAGCTTCCTGTATCTCACAGCAGCCCACCAAATGCCCCAGGGAGCACACCAGATAACAAGAGACCTCATCCTGGTGCCCTCCCTTGCATTTGGCATTCTGACATAACCCGTTTCTAAAATCAGGAGGTTGCGCATACACATCATGGCTTGTAACCCATAATGGATTTTTCCTCCAGAAACTTGTCCAATCCCCTTTTAAAGGCGTCTAGGCTAGACGCCAGCACCACATCCTGCAGCAAGGAGTTCCACAGATCGACCACATGCTGAGTAAAGAAATATTTTCTTTTGTCTGTCCTAACTCGCCCAACACTCAATTTGAGTGGATGTCCCCTGGTTCTGGTATTATGTGAGAGTGTAAAAAGCATCTCCCTATCCACTCTGTCCATCCCCTGCATAATCTCAATCATGTCCCCCCTCAGGCATCTCTTTTCTAGGCTGAAGAGGCCCAAACACCGTAGCCTTTCCTCATAAGGAAGGTGCCCCAGCCCCGTAATCATCTTAGTCGCTCTCTTTTGCACCTTTTCCATTTCCACTATGTCTTTTTTGAGATGCAGCGACCAGAACTGGACACAATACTCCAGGTGTGGCCTTACCATCCATTTTTACAATGGCATTATAATATTAGCTGCTTTGTTCTCAATACCCTTCCTAATGATCCCAAGTATAGAATTGGCCTTCTTCACTGCTGCCGCATATTGGGTCGACACTTTCATCGACCTGTCCACCCCCCCCCCCAAGATCTCTCTCCTGATCTGTCACAGACAGCTCAGAACCCATCAGCCTATATGTGAAGTTTTGATTTTTTGCCCCAATGTGCATGACTTTACACTTACTGACCTTGAAGCGCATCTGCCATTTTGCTGCCCATTCTGCCAGTCTGGAGAGATCCTTCTGGAGCTCCTCACAATCACTTCTGGTCTTCACCACTCGGAAAAGTTTGGTGTCATCTGCAAACTTAGCCACTTCACTGCTCAACCCTGTCTCCAGGTCATTTATGAAGAGGTTGAAAAGCACCGGTCCCAGGACAGATCCTTGGGGCACACTGCTTTTCACCTCTCTCCGTTGTGAAAATTGCCCATTGACACCCACTCTCTGTTTCCTCGCCTTGAAGTTTGTCAAGGGGACGCTACACATTCCTTGGTTGTTTTCAGATATTGCTTCAAACACAGTTCTCTTCAGGTGGTCAAATGAATGCCTGTAGAGGAATGGCATACAGTGGCATACCCAAGGGGCATCAACGGGTGGAAATTACCATGGACAGCAGGATTGGGGGGTGCTGCTCCCACTGCCTCCCCAATCTGGAGGCCTTCTGAGGGTCAGAGAGGCACCATGTACCTTCCCTGGCCCTAGAAGGCTTTCTAAGACCTCCAAAGGGTCTTAAAACATCACTTCCAGTTTTCTCCGAGAAACCAGAAGTTACATTTTCAGGCCTTCTGGAGACTTTTGAATGCAACTGGTGGGGGTAAAGGCATTTTCCTTGGCGGGGGTGGCATTTTGCCAAGACACCGGCATCCTGTTGCCACTCTCCCTTGCATCTGGCATTCAGAGATGGGCTAGCTCTAAAACCCAGAGGTTGCATATAGTCACCATGGCTTGTGCCATTCTTCTTTCAGGGTCCAGGGCAGGCAGTGCATTCTCAAACAAGTCTTCCGAGTTTGGTAAGCTTGGCCACAGGACCATAAATCCAATATCTCTAGACCAGGGGTGCCCAAACCTTGGCCCTGGGGCCACTTGCGGCCCTCGAGGCCTCTCAATGCGGCCCTCAGGGAGCCCCCAGTCTCCAATGAGCCTCTGGCCCTCTGGAGATTTGCTGGAGCCTGCACTGGCCCAATGCAACTGCTCTCAGCCTTTAAATTATTTGTGTCAATAAATAATTTAATTATTTATTGCTTTAACAATTTGCTTTAAATTATTGTGTCAATTTCACTCTGCATGAGCCTACAGTATGCAAGCCTATTGGCAGTAGAGGCTATGGGTTACCTCTTTCCACCCTCATTCTCGTATCTGATAGTTTCAGCTACCCTTGCTTTAGAACTACCACTCTACACCAGCCAGGCAAGGCCCCACCCCAATCAGAATATGCATTGATAGCTACAGTTATTTCCATCCTTCCTAATAGTTTGGTGACTGATAAATGGAGGGGGGGGGGATGAAGCAGAGTAAAGGATTTTTAGACAGACTTCAAAATCATTTCATTCATTTATTTGTTGGTAATAATTTTTAGGAGGGCTCTGTGTATGTGTGTGCATTGGTCAATTGTGCTGTTGTCCCTGCACATGGCTTTTTACTTCCCTTTAGAAAAGCTAATTAACAGGCTGACCTTAGCAAGGCAACTCAGCCCATTCATCAACCTAACCACACCATAATTTAAGAGTGTCAAATCTCTCTCTCTCTCTCTCTCTCTCTCTCTCTCTCTCTCTCTCTCTCTCTCTCTCACACACACACACACACACACACACACACCCTGTTAAACTCAGTGCCTGTGTGTTTCATTATCATTTATAAGCAGTTCTGGGAAGACCAGGAAAACAGTTTGGTGTTTGTTTTGAACTTCACTTCACCCATATGTAACAGGATACATCATAAAGCTACTGAAACAAACAAGGGACAAAGGACCAACAACCCATGCTATTATTCAAGATCTGAAAGTGGTTTATCAGCTTGGCGACTGCTGTAATGCAATTTATCAACTTCATATGGGCTAATAGGCTACTGAACAAAACAAGATCTTCTGTAGCATAGAGGCTAAAGCAACTGACTTGCTAAAGAGACTGGCTGCCTTGGTCAAATCTCACATCTTCTCTTGCTTTCCTAGCTCTCTGGGAAATGATGTATTTGTGCATACCATGTGCTTTTTAATTTTCTCACACCAGAAGAAAGATAAAAAAATGGAACAAATATAAGAGAAGGTGGAAGGGGAGAGGGTTACAGTTCACACATGACAAAAAAAAATGAGGTTTTTAGCCAATGCCTGCTTTTCTGGTTCACTCACAGGCTCTATAGCAACTGGATATATGCAGGATGCCAAGGGAAGTGGCCAAGGGAAGTGGCCAAATAGCAGGCTCTTGTCTGAATGCATTCAGAAATGCACACCAGGGAAGAATGGCATGGAAATACCAACTCATGTAAACGGTTCTCATCCAGAGCTGTTGTGCAAATTCACTATCTATATTCCTCCCATGTTGAAGTTCACCATTCAATCCCTGGAAACTCCAATATAAGGTGGTCACTGGTAGCAGGACCAAGATCCTGATGAAGATCTCTAAGATCTTGATATCTTAGGACACCATTAACTATCTGAATGGACAATACTGGGCCAGACAGACCAATTCTCCAAGTCAGTATATAGAAAAAATAAATCTGACAGTATAACGTCTTTGATATTTCTCTGATGTATCCTTTTTCTTTTTTTTTCAAAGCATACACAATCAATTGTATCTAGAAGATGTACTTTATTACCTTTTCAGCATAATGGGAATTCAATATATTTAATGATTGCTATTAACCTGCAGTAAACAGAAACTTTATTTGACTCAATTAATTAGGTAAACAATATTGTTTTCTCTCAATGTTTCATCACTTTAATATGCTCGCAATAAAATCAACCCATAGGGTGCATTCATTTTCAAATTATGCCTCTGACTATATAACTGTCTGTGAACTCTATAAATTGTTGACACACTCCCTTCACCTTGGTTGCCTTCCGTAGAAAATGTCATGGCGGTAAAACAGGCAATCCTTCTTAACATAGCGATTATGCCCTCTGTCTAATTAATTATCAACATAATCTGTTTTAATGACACGTAATATTTACAGCAGGGCTTATAAAGTAAATCACTCCAGTCACTGTTCTGTTGCACTGATGTCTATATTTAACAAAAGGAATGCCGAATTCATCCATTCCAAGAAAACATGGAAGGTTTAAAATGGTGAAACCTCCAGAGTATATTGATCAGCAGCACATGACAGAACTCCCCAGTCCTGTGCCCTGGGGCTAAAGTCCGCAATGGCATCCCCTGTGGGTTGTTGCTGCTGCCACATGCAAATCCCCCCCACACTTACCGTATTTTTCGCTCCATAAGACGCACCTGACCATAAGACGCACCTCTCTTTTAGAGGAGGAAAACATATTCTGAACCAAATAGTGTAATAAAATATTTAATAAACTATAACAGAATAACATTTGAACCATTCCGCCTTCTTAGGGTGAATGGGATCATAAACTGGCATGAAGATCCCTCCCTTTATTAGGGTGAATGGGATCATAAACTGGCATGAAGATCCCCCCTTCATTAAGGTCCCCAACGTGCACTCTTTTTTGCAGTATTCGCTCCATAAGACACACACACTTCCCCCCCACTTTTTTTTTGGGGGGGAAAGTGCATCTTATGGAGCGAAAATGGAGAGAATGGATGATGGCCGGATCCCAAAGGATCTCCTCTATGGAGAACTCGTGCAAGGAAAGCGCCCTACAGGTAGACCACAGCTGCGATACAAGGACATCTGCAAGAGGGATCTAAAGGCCTTAGGAGTGGACCTCAACAGGTGGGAAACCCTGGCCTCTGAGCGGCTCGCTTGGAGGCAGGCTGTGCAGCATGGCCTTTCCCAGTTTGAAGAGACACTTGGCCAACAGTCTGAGGCAAAGAGGCAAAGAAGGAAGGCCCACAGCCAGGGAGACAGACCAGGGACAGACTACACTTGCTCCCGGTGTGAAAGGGATTGTCACTCCCGAATTGGCCTTTTCAGCCACGCTAGACGCAGTTCCAGAACCACCTTTCAGAGCGTGATACCAGAGTCTTTCGAGACTGAAGGTTGCCAATGTAATGGAGCGAAAAATACGGTACCTGGAGCACAGTTTCTGACCCCGTTGGGAGTCTCAGAGAGGCTTCCGCAAGGTCCTAAAAGTGCACCAGTCTCCACACCAGGGGCGTTTGACCCATCGCATTAATGGGAGGCCTTCCACTGTCAGCAGCTGGAATTTTCCAAATGTTTCCAGCTTTGCCAATAAAGATCTGTAATGAGGATTTTCAAACTCGTAATCACTATTTGCATTTTGCAAAGGGCACTCCTCAGATTCAAACCCGATTAGACTTCCCAGCGTCTCTTTGATTCTTACCGTTCTGGCAGGCTTCAAATAGGAAATTGCATCAAGGATCACCTGTCAAATGCTAAATGCATGATATTTGATGCATTTAGTTCATTATTTTGTTTATTAGCCTCCAGTCATCAGAAACTCTCACACTGCTGCATACGTTTAAAAGAATAAAACAATATGATGCAATAAAACAGCAATACAATAAAAGTATAAATGCAATTGTTTGAATACGTCACCATTATTTTTCAAAGGTAGAATATCCTCTGCCACCCTGCCTTTACCTCATCTTTGGCCTCCCAGTGCAATTTCACATGATGGTGAGCAGAGATAGGTAGTGCACATGGTACTAAAAAAAAATGCCTTCTTTCAACTGGTGAGTTAATAACTGACCTGAGATTTGAACCCAGAATAGCCGATAACACACCAGGGCTGGCCCAAGCTCCTCACCCCTGACACAAGTTGTTGCCGCCAACCCTTTGGTTTCACATATGCATTGTGCACACCCCTTTACACCAGCATCCCTCCTCTTTGACTTCCCACTAGAGATATTTAAAGAAAATAAAGGAAGGGGAAGTGCATGAGGAGAGAGTAGAATGATAGCCTAGAGCATATACTCAGAGGTGTTTTAGGCCACCGTTCTTTTTCCTCACCAACTTCCTCTTCTGCTCTGATCTTCCACCCAATCTCTATATCCGTTTGTGAATGACATCCATCCACAGGCAGCCCTCATTATTTGTGGAGGTTCCTTTTCTGGAAACCCCATGAATACCAACATTCTTGGATGATTGAGTCCATGGATTAGTACCCCCCAAACCCTTCAAACGTGATCAGAGCTGTACTCAAAATACCTGCTTCGAGAAAAAGAAGTGACTTCTGGTTTCTCAGGGGAAACCAGAAGTCAGGGCATAAGAACATAAGAAGAGCCCAGCTGGAGCAAGCCAAAGGCCCATCTAGTCCAGTTTCCTGTATCTCACAGTGGTCCATCAGATGCTTGAGGGAGCACACAAGACAACAAGAGACCTGTATCCTGGTGCTCTCACTTGTATTTGGCATTCTGAGGTAGCCTACTTCTGAAATCTGGAGGTTGCATACACCCATCATGGCTTGTAACGTGTGATGGACTTTTCCTCCAGAATGGACTTTTCCTCCAGAAATTTTCTAATCCACTTTTAAAGTCACCTAGTTCAAATGCCATCACCACATTCTGTAGCAAAGAGTTCCACAGACTAACACATCAAAGTGATGTTTTATGCCCTTATAAGGCATTCTGAGAAGGACCTCCGCGGCCCTCAGAACATCTGTGGACACAACTGGAATGCAATCCGTGATATCACTAGGTACTGAACTCATGGATAGCACAGGCCATCTTGCATATTCACATTTTCCTTTCAAATTGTGCAAGCCCTTCCTAATTTTGCTGCAGCTATGCCTTCCCCTTGGTTCAGCTTTCTGTTCTGGCTATCATACCACTGCCATATGACTAGATCAAGTTATAGAACATATGAGCCAGAGAGCATTTTGCTTTACACGAAGTGAAGGGAGACCATGCTGGGACAGTCACCTTCAGTGCTCTGCATTCAGTCTAAATTTACAGTAATAGACTCATACTCTGCGAAGGCTTGCTGTGTTTGTTTGCAAACGAGTATGCAGTACTTACAAGTCTGTGGTTTTATTGACATATTCCTTTCCTTTCCTGTGGTTTTTAATTGAAACTCCCACTGTTCAGTCAAGCTCCTGGAAGTTAGGGAACAGAACTCTTGCATTTACCTTAGCATTTAGACAATATGAGTATAGAAAGTAAAGTTTGGCTGCTTGGTTTTGAAATACAAAGACCCATTTAGAGAAGTAGTGCAGGTATCCCCTGGGGGCTGGGGATAAGAATAGGCCCTTAGTTTGGCTGTACTTGCCATAAGAGGCAACTAAACAGCCACCGGGTAGATGGGACTCGTCAGCCTGGGGAGGCAGCTCATCTGAGAGAAGGAAAACTCTGATCCCAAACCTCCACTGCCTTGTGGCTACATCCAGTTATGGAAATGGCTTCAGGAGTCAACCTCGAGGCAAAATCCAGAGCCGGAGTCCCTGAGGCAGTTCATGGCTGAACACAGTCATGTTCTGGCAACTCCTGCGACGCCGCTGGAACCAACCGTATTGGCCTCTGCCTTTCCATTGGACCATTTCAGCAACGTGGAGAGGGGGGATTTGCTGCATGGGAAACAGTCTATCCTCCATACCTACTTTAGCCAGGCTTCGCGCACTGGAGAGGACACTCTGTTCCAGAACCACTATTCAGAGAGTGATACCATAGTCTTCCGAGACTGAAGGATGCCAACAATAGGCAGGTGCATAGACCAATTTTAGGGAGGGGGATTTCCCCCTCCAATTGGGAGTTTCTTCTAAAAATGTGTCATGTTGGTTATAGGTAATATGTTTTATTTAATTAACAGCATTAACCCATGCAGGTCTACTCAGAAGTAATTCCTGTTGTGTTCAGTTGGATTTAACCCAGAGAACTGCAGATAGGGTAGCAGTCTAACAGCCCAATCCTACTTAAAACCCCCAGCAGCAAGGCAGTCTTGTCAAAGGGACGCATGCTGCATGCCATGAGGTGGGGGGGGGGTTCAAGCCCCAAAGGTCTCCTCCAGATAAGGGAACATTTGTTACCTTGCCCAGGGATAAGCTTTTGCTTCCTGCATGGGTCTACTTGGGCACCAAGAAAGGGGGTAGAAGTGGGTTGATTTTTTTTTTTTTTATGATGATGAAATGAAAATGCATAAAACTGTTTTCTATACATCTCATTTTTGTACCCACTCACATGCACACACAATTCCACCCTTTTCCTGGTCTCTATCTGCCTCCTTCCCCCCCATCTCCTCCCCTCCCCATTCTGCCCACCTCACCCCATTTCACCTGCTGCCATCATATCTACGTGTCTGGGTCCATCAGTGGTTGTTCCCCCATCTGTGGCAGGGATCTTAAAACAGCTACTGCCAGTGCACTGTGCTTTCCACTGTCATAAATGCCTCCATGTGCCAGCCCAATCCTGGATAGGACTGAGCCATTAGTTGGCAATATGAGGGTCAGGCTAACCAGTTAGACTGAGTCAAAGTCTTCCCAGGGTCAGATCAAGTCAAGAAGAGAAAGAGAGAGAGCTGGATATCATCCATATAGTTATGGCACCCTTGATGCCTTGTATACCACCCCATTGGGAGAACTGGCTGTAAGAAAGAGCATGAAGGATGAGTTAAAAATGTGGAGAGAGTGGGTAGAATGAGATGGTTCTTCAGCCTTCTCAGAACATTAGAATTTAGGCTGTTTCCCTAGCACCAGAGGCTACGGTCATGCAGGACAATAACACTTAAGTCAGTAGTATAGCAGTGGAAATTGCAAGGGCAAAAGTCAAGTGAGGTCCTCTTATCTGCTCAATGAAAAACAGCAATCAATCATTCTTTCCAACTTCTGCTAAGATGATTGAATGCACAGCAGAACCCTAAAGACAGAACCAGTCTTTGTTACATGTGAAGAATTGTTGACGGCTCGGATGGGATGGTGCCTTATGCAGCTGGAACATAGGCCCAGGCCTTCCACAGGATCAAACCATAGGTCCATCTTGTTCAAAATTGTCCATTGGGACTGGCAGTAGCTTTACAAATTTTCAGTCTTTCATACCTCCTTTTGGAAATGTCAGTGCCTGAACATGGAACTTTCTGTGGGCAGAGCTTGTGTCTAACCATTGAACCCACATCCACTCATACAAGGTGGAATCCCCAATTTCTGCCAATTCACTCCTTCTTCTTGCAGTTCCACCACTGCCTATATGACACTGCTCTGGTGGGAAACATTTAAGATGTTTATACTATATATAAATGAATGCACATGTATATAAGGATGCAAATATTGACTGGTGATGATAAAAGGCCTTCTCTGTGGTAGCACCCAGATGAAGGAACTCCATCCTTCAAGAGGTGAAATCAGCATCTTCACGGTTTTTGTTCTGGAGCTGGCAAAAATCCTTTTTTCTGCAGTTGACCTTTCCCTATTGGTTTATCATTGCCCACTGTTTATTTTTCTTCCCCTTGATTCCATCTTGATTATGTGGCTGCTGTCTTATGGCTGTTTTAATTGTTTGATGGGTTATTGCTGTTTGCATAATTGTATGTATTCAACTCTTGCTGTGAACCATCTGGAGCTCTCCCCTAATGGGAGGAGAAAGTTTGCAGGATATCTTGTTTTACATTTTTATGTACTGAGAGACACCCCCCCCCCACACACACACACAGAGTGGTGGACCTCCCCAGTCCCGGGGCAAAGGTCTTCGATGGTGCCACCTTACGGGATGCCACCAACTCCTGCGTGCAAATCTGCCCTCTCCTGGAGCACACGGTGCCTTGTGTGAGTCCAGGACGTGTCATGGAAGCCTTCTAAAGGTTCCCCAATGCTTTAAACTGTGCTTCTGGAATACTGAAAGCACAGTTTCTGACCCTATTGGGAACCTCAGAGAGACTTCTGCAGGGTCCTAAAGTTGTACAAAGCCCTGTGCCTGGGACATTTGCCCCATCAAATGAATGGGAGGTCTGCCACTACACACGTGTTGGCAACCTTCAGTCTCGAAAGACTCTGGTGTCGCACTCTGAATGGTGGTTCTGGCACAGCGTCTAGTGTGGCTGAAAAGGCCAATCCGGGAGTGACAATCCCTTCCACACCGGGAGCAAGTGCAGTCTGTCCCTGGTCTGTCTCTCTGGCTGTGGGCCTTCCTTCTTTGCCTCTTTGCCTCAGACCGTTGGCCAAGTGTCTCTTCAAACTGGGAAAGGCCATGCTGCACAGCCTGCCTCCGAGCGGGACACTCAGAGGCCAGGGTTTCCCACTTGTTGAGGTCCATTCCTAAGGCCTTCAGATCCCTCTTGCAGATGTCCTTGTATCGCAGCTGTGGTCTACCTGTAGGGTGCTTTCCTTGCATGAGTTCTCCATAGAGGAGATACTTTGGGATCCGTTGGGATGCCACTACACACACACACCCCATATTTGTATGTTCCAGTTGACTATCATGGACATATTCAATCTAGGTATATTTAGCTTGAGTCTCTGCACTAAGGCACTTTCTCCTACACAGCAGCGTAGCTAGAGGGGATGGGGAGGGGAAGGGGGGAGAGGCCAAAGGGGAGGGTGAGGGGCCACTTGCACACTGCAGTGAAATTCCCTGCAAAATTTAGTGCTTTGCACCATCTCTAGCTATACTACTGTTCCTATACACACACAAGGCTGCTCATTTCATTTCCTGAGCCAGTGTAGACTAGATTCCACTCCTACATACATATTTGAAGATCTTACGTGCTCAGTTCTAAATTCCTGAGCAAAAGGAAGACCGCAAAAGTGTTGTATACATTTACATTTTAACTTGTGTAATCATGTTATTATCTGAAACTAATACCATGCTGTTAAAATTTAGATAAAGTGTCCTGCAATGCATACCAAATGTTCATTTGTCGAAGGCCATTAATTTAATTTCCTGGGAACAAGATTAAATGTAAGACATTTACATAGTCATTAGTTGTGAGGTGTGGAATAGATAATTAAATATTCTACCACATCAATTTATATTTAATTAACAGTGCTTCCATGATCCTCCTGCCTGAATATTAATATCAGGTAAATAAAATATTAGGATACATCCTATAGGTGTGAAAGCCGTATTGTAAAACAGGTGGTTACAGAATTTTGGCAAAATTTATTTTTCACCAATGTCATCTTCAATGAGAACAATTTTTGAGATCCCTTCACTTAATAGCTAGAAACTGCGTTTTCACAATTTTTTCTGTGTCTCCAGGATTTATTTTGACATTGTGTTACTATTTCACTTCTCCATATCCCTGTAATTATTGAATATGATATACATCCTGGTTTTGAAACTAGCAGGAGTTGTAAAGCAGTCTTGCCATGAACGAAATTGGATCCAAACCAATTTTCATCAAGATAGCAACACACTTGTGAAAGTTAAATAAAAACATATGGATGAGGTTTACAGATTTCCTGGCTAAATAAAATGTCCTGAGAATATGGAATGATGTGGGTATGGAATGATTGGTTGATGTTCATCTTGTTGCTGTTGAAGTAGACTGTATAGTTATGGCCAATAGCTAAAACCAATAAAATGTGATGGGATAACTGTAACTGTTGGATGCCTATAAGAACATAAGAAGAGTCCCACTGGGTCGTGCCAAAGGCCCATCTAGTTCAGCTTTGCGCATCTCATGATGGCCCACCAGATGCCTCCTGGAGCACCCAAATCAACAAGAAGACCTGCATCCTGGTGCCCTCCCTGACACCTGGCATTCTGTAGTAGCCTACTAAAATCAAGAGGTCACACATAGCCATATTAGCTTGTAATGTGTGATGCACTTTTCCACTAGAAATTTGTCCAGTCCTGTTTTAAAGGCATCTAGGTCAGATGCCATCAACACATCCTGTGGCAAGGGGTTCCACAGACTTCCACAGTCCAATCATTGCACTATTCAAATCATGCAACTAGTTTGCAAGCTGATCATTTTCATCTTCTTGGGATCATTAGAAAAGGTATTGAGAACAAACGGCTAATATTATAATGCCGTTGTACAAATCGATGGTAATGCTGTTGTACAAATCGATCGGTACAATTGCCATTGTACAAATCGATTGGTACAAATGCCGTTGTACAAATTGATGGTAAGGCCACACCTGGAGTATTGTGTCCAGTTCTGGTTGCCACATCTCAAAAAAGACATAGTGGAAATGGAAAAGGTGCAAAAGAGAGTGACTAAGATGATTACGGGGCTGGGGCACCTTCCTTATGAGGAAAGGCTAGGGCATTTGGGCCTCTTCAGCCTAGAAAAGAGACGCCTGAGGGGGGACATGATTGAGACATACAAAATTATGCAGGGGATGGACAGAGTGGATAGAGAGATGCTCTTTACACTCTCACATAACACCAGAACCAGGGGATATCCACTAAAATTGAGTGTTGGGAGAGTTAGAACAGACAAAAGAAAATATTTCTTTACTCAGCGTGTGGTTGGTCTGTGGAACTCTTTGCCACAGGATGTGGTGATGGCGTCTGGCCTGGACGCCTTTAAAAGGGGATTGGACAAGTTTCTGGAGGAAAAAACTATTACGGTTTACAAGCCATGATGTGCATGTACAACCTCCTGATTTTAGAAATGGGCTAAGTATCAGAATGCCAGATGCAAGGGAGGGCACTAGGGTGAGGTCTCTTGTTATCTGGTGTGCTCCCTGGGGCATTTGGTGGGCCGCTGTGAGATACAGGAAGCTGGACTAGATGGGCCTATGGCCTGAGCCAGTGGGGCTGTTCTTATGTTCTTCCAGATAGTGAGGAAAACTTTAGAAATTAGCACACATCCTACATTTGTGTAAGCAGAGGGAATGGTAGAATGCTACGAAGGCCAGTTCCTTAGCCATGGTCTCACCTATTTACAGATCCACACACACCCTCTGCATCCATGGTTTCCATATCCGTGGGGGGTGGGGTAGGGTGAGAACAGAACCCCCACAAATATGCCCACTGATATGGAGGGATGTCTGTATTTATATACTTAAATTAAAAAAAAAAACAAAAAAAAAACATACTGTGTATCTTTAAGAAGAATTGTTTTCCATAAGAACATAAGAACATAAGAACATAAGAACAGCCCCACTGTTCCATATGAAAACTCAATGAGAAGCATTCAAAAAGCAGAGTGCACTCTTTCCATGGGTGAAGTGAGGTTAGCAACTTTTAAATCAGCTCTTGTCCAATTTTTAAATGGACTTGTAACAAGAAGATGCTTGGAAAAAGGAAGTTTCTTAGAGGTCCATCATATCGAGTTACGCTTTACAATGCAATTACGTATCTTTCACATGCTGATCCTGTGGTGAGATTATCCTCTGACAAGATTATTTTGTGATGCTTCTTTTCCTAGGGAAGATTATCTAGGGAGGCAAAATTAATAATTAGCAAAAGATGCGGTGACTTGATACAGGAATTGCAATGGAGGTCACGGAAATTTTCACTGGGCATCATTTTAATGAGGCATCTGGATGTAACTGTGTTCAACCAGCTACTTATGCACGTATGCCCCGCTTCCAAAGGGGGAGCCGTGTTAGTCTGTTGCTGGAAAAGAAACAGCAAAGAGTTTTATGGCATCATAAAGAGTGATCCATGCACCTGATGAAGTCCTTGAAGCTTATGCTGTGAAATGTGTTCAATGTGCCAGAAGGATCTTTGTTGTATTAGCAAGTATAGACAATACATAGAACTACTTTTTCAGAATAGAATGGTTGGCGGGGGCAGCGCAAGATTGTCCCATGTCATAGGTGGGGCACTAAATGCCATTGCCAGCAGTCACTCTGTGCATGCCAGCAGGTTCAAAGAGACTGAGTCACCTTTTGTTGTCTCCCTGGACTGGAAAAGTGAAAGGGGATTGGAGTTGAAAAGGAAGTGGAGGAAATCAGAATGGCAGGCTAGTACAGTGGTTTCAGGTCGCAACCTGATTTTTGGTGGGTCTCCAAAGGGTGATGGAAAGATCAGATAACTAATCGCCTCAAACCATGAAAAATGAGATGCTGTAGCCACTAATTACCCTGCAAGGAGCTGAGCTCCTGCAGTTTGCAAGCCTGTGTAAATATAGACACAGTCCTGGAACGAGCTGGAATCCCAAGCATGTATGCACTGCTGAAACAGAGACGCCTGCGTTGGCTCGATCATGACATGAGAATGGATGATGGCCAGATCCCAAAGGATCTCCTCTATGGAGAATTCATGCAAGGAAAGCGCCCTACAGGTAGACCACAGCTGCGATACAAGGACATCTGCAAGAGGGATCTGAAGGCCTTAGGAGTGGACCTCAACAAGTGGGAAACCCTAGCCTCTGAGCGGCCCGCTTGGAGGCAGGCTGTGCAGTATGGCCTTTCCCAGTTTGAAGAGACACTTGGCCAACAGTCTGAGGCAAAGAGGCAAAGAAGGAAGGCCCATAGCCAGGGAGACAGACCAGGCACAGACTGCACTTGCTCCCAGTGTGGAAGGGATTGTCACTCCCGAATCGGCCTTTTCAGCCACACTAGACGCTGTTCCAGAACCACCTTTCAGAGCGCGATACCAGAGTCTTTTGAGACTGAAGGTTGCCAACATGACAACAACATGATGCCAACATGATGTAAATATAGAGAAATAATTAATATTTTCATTGGAGTGACACATGACAATGATCATTCCTGCTAACTGGGGAAAGATGCTTTTTTTATGGCAGCCCTCTAACATTTAGCAGGGAAGAGTTTGTTTTGCAGCAGCAGACTCAGGGCCCAATCCTGAACTTCACCAGCACCAGCACTGAGCCTTAGTGGCAGCCAATCAGGAGCCAGGCCCAGTGCCAGCAGGAAGAAGACATGCTGCCACTGGGGATAAGTTCAAAGCTTAGGATCGGGCTGTTACTAGGCTGCCACCGTGGAAGTTCTTTCACATTCTCCATAAGCGGCCACTGTGATAGGATTGAGTCTCCCGTTTTCCAATCCCTTCCTTCAACAACCTCATCCATTCCTTGGTGAAAGGACGGCAACTTAGATTAAGCTGGTGAGGAATTAGAATGTTCACAAACATTCAACAACACCTGAGCAGGTGATCCACAAGCTTGATACTTCTCATTTCAAAACAATAAAGCAGAGCCCTTATAGATATTCTGCATGGATATTTCAAAGCTTGCAGCCCATATTCGCCTCATTAAAATATTGTCAGTGTTCTGATTGGGGAACAAACTGCCAAAATCAGCTTCTCCCAGCAAATCTCTTTTCTGTGCTTTGACTTGAGATGCCTTCCGTGGTCTACAACCAGAAGGGGTTCCTTAAAAGTTTATCCAAACATGACCTGGACTTTGCAGATAGATACAGATATTTTTGGTTCATCTGTTGAGGCAGAGTTGGAGGGAGAGAGGGAAATAAAAGGTTAGGTCTGTCTTAAAAAATATAGCATCTGTCTGTTAAATGACAGAACCGTCACATGCATGGCAAACTATTGTTCGCCTTTACAGTCCCGGTACGCAGGAGCTCCGAGTGAAAGGTACAAAGAGCACACAGCAGTCTCGTGGATAATCTTTCTCTCTAGGACTGACCCACAATTTTAGCTGACACTGAAACAACATTTCCAACAAGCTGTCTTGTGAATTCTTAGCCTCCCCACCTTTGTTTATTTCCCCCTCCACTTCATAATTTAAACTACTAAAAGAAAGAGGTTTTAAAAAAAAAAAAATCAGTAAACTGTAGATTGGTATTTCTCAAATTGTAAGTCACTAGGTGGGTTGCAAACCAATTTCCAGCGGGCATTCATTTCAATGTATGAATTGAAATGTATGAATTGAGTGCTGGAAGAGTTAGGACAGACAGAATAAAATATTTCTTTACCCAGCGTGTGATTAGTTTGTGGAACTCCTTGCCACAGGATATAGTGATGGCATCTTGCCTGGAAGCCTTTAAGAGGGGATTGGACAAATTTCTGGAGGAAAAGTTCATTACAAGTTACAAGACATAGTAGGTATGTGTAAGCTCTTAGTTTTAGAGGCAAGCTACCTTTGACGGATGCAGGGGAGGGCACCAGGACGCAGGTTGTGTCTGTTGTCTTGTGTGCTCCCTGGGGCATTTGGTGGGCCACTATGAGATACAGGAAACTGGACTAGATGGGCCCTTGGCCTGATCCAGCGGGGCTCTTCTTATGTCCTTATGTATATTTTATTTTTAAAATGCTAGACTTGAGGCTACCATGGTGTGTGATTGTAGTTGGGGAACTGTTACAGATCGATACTTATAACAGGCTACTATGTATATGCTTTTAACAATGAATGGGACTTAGGTAAAATTGGATAGGATTGCAGTCTTTGGGGCATTTGGATAATTTTTAATAAAAAAAATAGATTAGCAGGGTTCTTTATTTTAAAGTAATGTTTTAGCTTACACTTATTGTATACTTTAAATTTACTTACTTAGGGTCATGGACTCTTCGCTCACAACCGGAGAGGAAACTGAACGCTTTCCACATGCGCTGCTTCTGACGCATTCTCGGCATCACCTGGCAGGACAAAGTTCCAAACAACACAGTCCTGGAACGTGCTGGAATCCTTAGCATGTATGCACTGCTGAAACAGAGACGCCTGCGTTGGCTCGGTCATGTTGTGAGAATGGATGATGGCCGGATCCCAAAGGATCTCCTCTATGGAGAACTCGTGCAAGGAAAGCGCCCTACAGGTAGACCACAGCTGCGATACCAGGACATCTGCAAGAGGGATCTGAAGGCCTTATTAGTGGACCTCAACAAGTGGGAAACCCTGGCCTCTGAGCGGCCCGCTTGGAGGCAGGCTGTGCAGCATGGCCTTTCCCAGTTTGAAGAGACACTTGGCCAACAGTCTGAGGCAAAGAGGCAAAGAAGGAAGGCCCACAGCCAGGGAGACAGACCAGGGACAGACTGCACTTGCTTCCAGTGTGGAAGGGATTGTCACTCCCAAATTGGCCTTTTCAGCCACACTAGACGCTGTGCCAGAACCACCTTTCAGAGCGCGATACCAGAGTCTTTCGAGACTGAAGGTTGCCAACATGAACATGACTTAGGGTGCAATCCTAACCAACTTTCCAGGGCTAACCTAGCTGCAATGAAGTCCCAAGGTAAGGTAACAAACATGCCCTTACCTTGAGGAGGCCCCCTTGACTGTCTCCCCATTGCAGGATGCAGTGCTTGCCACATTGGCACAGCTATGTCAGTGCTAGAAAGTTGGTTAGGATTTCACCCTTAATTAACTGAATTGGTTTGATTTTGTCATATGGGGGTGCTAAAAATTTTCCTCCTTCATGATGCCACTTCTGGCCACAACACCACTTTCAGGTTGACAACACTTCTGGTGGATCCTGACAGATTGTCATTCTAAAAAGTGGGTCCCGGTTCTAAAACATTTGAGAACCACTGCTGTAGATGTTACATTTTTCTTGATCATCCAACCAAAGGACTCTGCTCCAAATGTTCAATTAAAAAAAAAACAACACACTTTCTTCTTTTGTTATGCTGATATGAGCTTATGCCTTGCATTAATTTCTCTCCTTCTATTCCACAGACAATTAAGAGAAGATACTGGGAAGCATTTAACTTCACTTCATCCTATTTTACGTTTATTACCCATGCGACTAACGTATCTCATAGACCCACAAAATGAATAAACGGTAAAACCTACAATACTAAATCTTCACTTTGAGCACTACTGCTCCCAAATCCCTTAGCAGTACATTTCCAGACTGCCCTTTCTAATAACTTAGTTTCCCACTGAGTAAAAAGCTTTTAGTACATTGGAAATGGAACAGTGTTGATCTTCTTAGACACTGGATTCTTAAGTTCCCAATTCTTCAGCTCTTTCACAGACCCATTCAGCAGGACGCTTCATTTGAGTAATGCAAAGCATTTTATCATGACCTCTGGTGATTTAATCAACCTGTCATTTGACCTGAGTGATTTAAAAAAAAATGCTTCACTCGACCTAAATTCCTAGAAAGTTTAAAACATTCAAGACTTACACACATGCTTACACACCCCTACCTCTTGAGAGTCTCCCTGGGTGCCCTCCCTTGCATCTGGCATTCTGATGTAGCCCGTTTCTAAAATCAGGAGGTTGCACACACACACATCATGGCTTGTAACTCGTGATGAATTTTTCCTCCAGAAATTGGTTCAATCCCCTTCTAAAGGCATCTAGGCCAGACGCCATCACCACATCCTGTGGCAAGGAGTTCCACAGACCAATCACAGGGGAGGCTGCCTCCCCTGACTGCACGTCCCTGCCTCTGAAAGTCTGTAGCTGTTGCTACAAACAGAATTCTCAGAGTGGTTCTGTACACAGCACGGATTCTGTCTCTATTTATACTTTCTTGTTCTTCTAAAGCCCAGGCTCCATCACGATGTTTTAGAACGTATCTCCATAATTTCAATTTCACCATCCACAAATTGCGGAGAGAGCTCAGTTCAGTGGATATTCGGAAGCAATCTCATTCTTTCGAAAAGTGAGAGGTAAAGCGACCTTTCCATCAGTCCCATGTGCTTTAATTTCACATCTGGCTACAAGCATACTTTGCTGGGAGGTGAATGGCATTGCTCCCAGTTATTAGAAATATTTTCCTTTGCCAGCCCAGAGTAGAGCTTCTTTCTAGTTCTTTTGTTCTGGAGAGTCCTTTTGAAAGTGCCACATCACATGAGTTAGATAGTTACAAAAACTCAATGTGGCGACTGACAAAAGCGATTTATTCCTAGACAGTTTATCTCTCTAGAGTTTGCTTTTAAAGTGGGAAACTATTATCTTTTATTGTTGTTGTTCATGAAGCACCAACAGTGGGATATAATTAGGGGTGGGTAACCTAGCGAGATTTTTTTTCTTTTTTCAGAAACATCATTTCCCTTCCATTAATCCACCGAGTTTCAAGGGAACTTTCCTTTAAAACAGCTACATGTCAGTCTAATTAAATGAAACGCTTGTCTATCCCAAACAATAGGATTCTGATTTGGAGGTAATTTTCATGCTGTTTCCAAAGACACAAAGGGTATATATACAATGGCACTCTTAGTCTTTTATCACACTCATGTGAAGGCTGATCCTTGAAGACAATGAAAAGGTTGAGTTGTCAGCTTGGGGCTGGATCAGGGTGAGGGGCTAAAGGTACATGATGTGGAAACTGTGCTGGAGTTTAGCAGGACCATACAGTAACCCCATGCATGACGCATAATGCAGGCCAACATACATTTTGCCATCTTAAAAGTTAGACCTATTCCAGGTTATATTTGGAGTGCTGATTCCAAAAATGACATCGGTTTTGCCCCATCACAAGTAGTTTCAGAGATGTGGCAGAGCCTCATTATTGAATGGTTCAAGCAGCTTCCTTGTGAAGAAGCCTACACCATGGCTTTCTCATGAGAAAGCTGCTTGACCCATTCACTAGCAAGGCTGTGCTATATCTTTAAAACTAGACCCAATAGGGCAAAACTGATGTCGTTTTTGGAATCAGCACTTCAAATTCATATAAAACCACCATAATTCTTTTTTAAAGTTTTACTGGCCCCCAACTTTGCAGGCCTGTGTAATTGACAAAAGATTAATCTCATTTAGATTAAATTAAATTAATCTCATCAACTGTAAACTCAGCATGAACATAAACCTGTGAATCCCACTACCTTCTCCCTTGCCATGTCAGTGTGTGTTACATTCCTTGTTACCAGCATCATATTGTTCTGCATTGGCTCCCCGTCTGGTTCCTGATGTGAGCCTTGAAGAATTAAAATAATTGAATATATACTACAAAAGCATGGTGATGATGGGCTCAACTTAGAAAACTTTCAAGGCAAATTAGACAAATTCATGATGGGTCATCCATGGCTATTAGTCATGAAGGCTACATGCTGCTAGTCTGACTACCAGAAGGGGGGCAATAGTTGGAGTGGGGCAAAAGTGGGAGAATTGTACATCTTTCTCTGCTTTCCAGTGGGCCACAGTGGGGAAACAGGGTGTTTTACTAGATGATTCACCTAATCCAGCAGGACTATATGAGTTGAATAATGGAGTCAGTGAGTCAAGATGTTGTGCCTATAGGTTGGTAATGTCTAAATCCCACTGAAATTAAAGGGATGTAAATTAGTCATGATGGACTTGTCTCCTTGATTTCAGCGGTGCTTAGTCATGACTCTCTTTCCTAGGATATAATCCATTATATATACATATCAACCTGCAAGACTGAAGTATAGATCAAAACTTCTAGGACAGTGTTTCTCAAACCGTGGGTCAGGACCCACTAGGCGGATTGTGAGCCAATTTCAGGTGGGTCCCCATTCATTTCAACATTTTATTTTTTTATTAGACTTGAAGTTACCTTGGTATGTAACTGCATCTAGGGAAATGTTACAGATCTGTACTTTGAAAAGGCTACTATGTATATGCTTTTAACAATGATAGCGGGACTTACTCCTGGGTATGGGTGGGTAGGATTGAAGCCTAGGATTGATAAAATTTTTCCGGCTTGATGATGTCACTTCCAGTCATGACATCACTTCCATTGGGTCCCAACAGATTCTCATTCTAAAAAGTGGGTTCCAGTACTAAAAGTTTGAAAACCGCTGTTCTAGGAAATGTTACCAGGGGTGTCAAATCTGTTTCATATAATGGACCAAATGGCTTTATGATGCCTGCTGAGGGCCGGAAGTAACATCATTAAGCAAGAAGTGATGTAATTAAGCGGACGATGGCCAAAAATAAGCACTTTGTTCTCACATAGGAACTCCTTAACTGCAAATGACAGATGACAAAATGAGCAAATCTTGTTCATAATTTCAAGATATGGCATTGCCCAGTTAACATGCAGGCCACCCTTTCAGCCGTGCTTTCACTTCACAGCTCAGCATCAGGCCTGTGAGGTGATGCCTAGGCATATACAGTGCTGCTGAAGGGTCAGTCCGTGTGATAACTGGGCTCTCCCGGATCCTCAGCAGTACAGGTTGAGCCTCATTATTCGCATGGGTTCTGTTCCCAGAACTCGGGTGGATGGCAAAAAATGCAGTAAAGCAAATCAATTTAAAAAACAAAGTCGCTTTGCTCTGGTGATTTAAAAACAGCCTTGCTGACCTTTGTGATGACAAGATGACAAGAGTCCTTAAGAAGACAATCCATCAATCAGTCTTCCTCCAAGCACTTAGAAAGGCACTTCACTCAGTCCCTCCCTTCACCAATCTAAAGTGATCACCTTTCTTTCACCTGCTCAGGGGGAAGGGAGGGGTTGCCTGGGGAGAGAAGGACATATGGAGTGTCACCCAGCTGCCCCCCCCTCTCTCTCTCTCTCTCTCATTAAGGAGGCTATTGTTAAAGAACTGTTCAGTTTCTTAAACTGATCTTAAAGGGATGCATTTTTCCCCTTCTCCAGGGATCAGCACATTCCTCATTTGCAGTGGCCATTTGTGTTGAGTCAAATTTGTGTATTAAAAAATTCATGTATAACAAGTCTGGACCTGTATTTTCTTCTCTCACTTCTCTTGGTCTGCCCCTTACCCCATAGTGTTCCTTACCTTCTGAGACCTCCTTCCATCTCTCCCTCCCAGAAGTGACACTGCTAAATCAATGCTAAGAGAGCCTAATTATCGGGGGCAGGGGGTGGATAAAGAGCTTCCAAGGGCTGCATCCATTGTGGGCCTTACATTTCTCACCCCTGGGTGCCCTCCCTTTGCAAAACTGCCATTTTGGTCGCTAGTAGTGTCACCTCCCTGTGTCCCTCACCCAGCGTGGCCCACATGGCCTACACCCCCTCCTAGTAACACCACTGCTCTCTGGGACTGTCTCAGCAGTAATATCTCATACTCTGCTGTGATTGTGCAGGTGCTGCAGCCCCCAGAATGCCTTATGGCATAATGTCTCCCAGGATCTCCGAGTGCTGTGCTGCCCCTGTCTTGGAGGTCACTGCACGTCATTGTTCAGTTGTTGAAACAAGTGTGTTTTCTTCACTTGGAGAACCATTTGTGGAATAAATATAAACACTATGGCGAGCCCAGAATCCAATATTATACATTTTTAGGTCAAATGATTTGGGTTACAAAACTTTAAGAAAAAAATCCTCAAGTTTGTTCTTGATTGAAAGCATTTTCACAACTTTCCCCAACAAACCCAAGTGTCAGAGGTCTTTCACTAGTACTTTTCACTTCCTTTATAGGGCTGGTTTGATACTTCAGGCCCAAACCGACCCCACACCATTACAGAAAGTCACAAAGAAATGAAGGGAGGACTTGTGATGTCCATACAATGTGAGTACCTATCTCTGTGACCGCACAGGGCCTTTTTAGCCATCGAAGAAGGTACCATCTGGCCTGGCCCAAAATTCCTCAGATGTTTCCTCTGAAGAGAAACTTAGAATTCTGCTTTGGCAAAATTGGATGACATCTTACATTTTGAGTTTTCTCTGCAGAGGAAACAGCTCAGCAATTTCTAGGAGATCCCAAAGAGTTCTGATAAGACTACTTTTTTCCATATACCTCAAAGAAAACTGCAGTTCTATAGTGAAACAAAAAACCCCCCAACAACTCCTATCTGAAGGTACAATCATATCTGGTCCATGCTTTCTAGAGTTTACCCTTCTCCTAGTTTCCATTCTTGCAATCGGAATATTCTGTTGGGAGTGTTTTATATGCATGCATTAGCTTGCAGTATATTAGCTTTCCAGCCAAAATAATAATGTGCTCTTGAGCTAGCTGTTTTCTTGCACTTGGACACTCTTGATAGTAATATCTTCCACTCATCCATGCCTTAACAATTTATTCCCAATGCACTCCTCTTTCGGAGTCTCATGGGAATCAAAGGCAATTGACAAAACGCTGGCCTCTTCAACAGCCAATGCTTGGCACAAAGCCCGGCTTTTGTTGCCCTCAGTATAGTGCAAAAGCCAAATTGTGTTTTAATTATATTTGGAGGCTACAAGGATCTCAGGGCAATGTGGAGCCCTCAGTTAGGGAAAAGGAAATCATAAGGGCACCATGGTAATTTTTTCTGTCACATTGGTAATGTATGGGGAAGGGGATGCCATCCTCTTTCCTGGTCATGATATCTGCTATATTGTGAAGTTTTGCTGCATTCTGTTATTGTATGGGACAGGCAGGGGATGGAGAGGTTGCTGCTAGTATCCAACACATGCCATTGCCACCACATCCACCTCCTCCCACAGCCTCCGTGGCCCTCATTCCTCCCCTCCCCTCCCCTCCCAGTTTTGCTCTTGGCTCCATTCTGCCCTTCCCTGTCCCTTCCTACCTCCCCCTCCATCTTACCTGCCTCACCTGGTCCTTCTGGGTCCACTGATGCAGATAGGAAGACTCCAACCTTACTGTCAGCCCTTGGGCGGGGAGTGGGAGACTGCACCAGGACCCGGCAGTTATGCCGAATCATGACCCCCATTCTCAGGTGGCATGGAACAGCCTCTGGTTGCTCCATTCTGCTTGGATCTGCACCACCTCAGATTCGAGTAGACCCAATTGGGCCACCACAACACAACACGGAGTAAGGGAAAGTGATTCCCCTTGCTTTGAGCTGTGTTGCTCGAGCTGTGTTGCTTTCAGCCACAAACTTGCTCTAGATAGAGCGCGGGCCCACTGACCTGCCTGTTCCAGTGCAAATTAGGATTGGGCTGTATGAAGCTCCTTGACTCATTGAACTGGAAATTTGGGGCATTTTTGTCCTGTTCGGGAGTTTTCTGGGCATCCCTTGCCCTTTTGGTTCTGTGTGAATGGTGACCCATCAAGCCAAACACAACTGACACCCATGTACTGTGACCTGCCAAGGACTTAATAACTATCCCATTTGTGCAATCTCAGATAATTGATTGAGCAAATGGACTGCCATTGGCAGGTGTGTTTCACTGGGGGGAGGGGTTATGTTGTTCAGACCTAGTTTAGAATGTAAGTTATTGAGCTAGAAAATGCTACTTACCATACAATATGGGAGACACCAATCTTGACCACCATCTGCTCTCTTGTTGTCTACAGTCTGCTTCACGCTGTAGATCTCTGGCCTTTCACACCCACTAAATGGCACTCCCAAATCCTGCTGTCGCTGCTTCTTGTGTTATCGCTTTGTGCAATTTATTTGGGTTTAATTATAGAAATGTGGCATCATGCAGAGAATTCCTACTGTCCTTTTCTCCTAGGTTGGTATTTTATTAGCAATTCAATAAAACTGCTAAATTGACAAAAGAAATATCATCTTTGCCACTTCAGATCTCATCAATATTTCATCCTAGTTACACGCAGAGCCTCACTGCAGATATAATTCTCTTGATCCCTACTGTGACGAAATGTCTCTGGCAAATATTGCACAAATAGCTCAGGAGCTGAAAGCTTAACTTAGCTGTGGCTCTTTGCAATGGAATGGAAGAGCATGGGGACACAAGGTCCGTACCTGAGCTAATGCAGGGAATGTGATAATGAACCTGTCTTACCCATGAAGCCAGAGAATCTTCTGGAAAGCTAAAAGAATTTTGATAAGGACCAAGAAAGCTAACCTCTTACTGGCACAATCCTAAGCCAACCACCATTGGAACAAACGTGCCATAGGGCATGTTGTGACAGCGTTAAGTATCATAGCACCAGTGAAAAGGCATTTGACACCCTACCAAGTGAGTCAAAAACCTGCACCTGCCAGAGTAGGTCCTCAGGCCGGCTGAGGGGAGGGCAGGATGTGGCTGGGGAAAGGTGTTACAGGGTGGGGAGGATAAGCAGGAGGGAAAATCAAGCCCAGGAGAGGGAAAGGCCTTGTATGCCTGAAGTTCTGAGGCTGCCAGTTCGAAACAACCGGAAGTACCTGAGGACTGACAACACACTGATATACTGATGAGCTGACCCTCAGTGGCAGAGAGGAGTTGCCGTCAAGTGGAGTGTGGGAGGCGAAGGGCCAGAGAGAGGCCAGACCGGGAAGGAATCCAGCTGGAATGAGGAGTTCGATGAAAGACGAGAACTATTCAATTGTAAAAATCCCTACGGGGGTTTAAAACAGCCTGCCTATGCAAACCACCTTGGATTAAAATCTGATGTCCAAAGAAAGGCAGTACATAAATACCTGTATAAATAAATAAATAAAAAGTATCAGCAGGACCAGCTCCTGCTGTATCCTATCTCCTTCCCAGATGTGAGTTCAGCTTCAACAGCGATTTTGCTGGTACAAGCCCTAGTAGCCCCATAGTGGCTGCAAGGGGGAAATGTCCCCTCCTTACCTTGGGGACACCTCCATCAGTCACTCTCCCCATGCTGGATGCAACAGAGGCTGCACCTGTTGCATCTGCATCACAGTGTAAGACTTCAGTTCTGATTGGACCTTAAGTGATAAGATCAGAGTTATTTTCCATGGCTTCTGTTGGGAATAGATCAGCACAGTCAGGTATAAATATGTCCAGGCTGGGAATGATGCTAGACAAGTATTATTTGTGCCCCCAAAGATTAAAATGTCATCTGTTTTGCTGCGCAAGACACAACTGCCATGGTGGGGAGCTGCAGATTCAGAAGAGGACAACGGAAATGATCAGGAGTCTGGAGCACTTCCCTCACAAGGAAAGGCTAAAACACCTGGAGATTTTTTAGTTTCGGAAAAATGGAAGCTCAGTTGGGGGAACGTGACTGAAACTTTTAAAATGATGCATTTTAAAGAGAGATAGAAGTCTTTCTCCTTCTCTTGCCACCCTAGAACCAGTCATCATTCACTGAAACTGATTGATGGGTGATTTAGAATAACGAAAGGAAGTACTTTCTCACACAGCATATAATTAAACTACGGAACTCACTACCACAAGATGCGGTGCTGGTCACTAGCTTAGATGGCTTTCAAAGAGGATGAGGTTTAACGGAGGATGAGCCTATCAAAGGTTACTTGTCATGATGGTTGTATGCCACCTCCAGGTTTACTAGTTGCAAGAAATCAATAGCAGGAGTGGGGTATGTCTTTATCTCTTTCTTGCTGGTTTGCCAGATGCCTCTGTGTTTTGCCAGATTCCCGGTTCAAGCATCACTTAGAGAATTGTGCCTACTTTAAGCTAATTAGCTCCCCTTTATTCCCCAACAATGGCTCCAGTTCTCCTCTGCGGCACTGCTGGACCCCACCACCAGGGTAGCTCACCTGTTCAACCTGCAGAAGTCCTCCTTCCTCCTCTCTCCTGCCAGCAGCTTCTCCAGTCACTACAACAACACCTTGGTCCTCAGCAGGTCTTGGGCATGCCAGCCACACACCAATCTCCAGTGTCTCCAGCAGTCTGTTCCAGCAGTCTCCAAAGTCCATTCAACCATCAGTCCTTTAGTCAGTTAGTCCATCAACAGTTCCAGTAGTCAATCAGCCATTAGTTCCTCAGTCCATTAATCCATCAGTTCAGTTCCTTCAGGTTTTCTCCTTCTACTACCCACCAAACTCTCCCTTCATCAGGTGCTGCTTTTATCCCCGAGGGCCCTTTTGCCTTCAGGAGGCTGCAGCTGTGCCACACACTCACTGCAATCCGAGGCCCTGATGTGAACCCCATGCTTGCCTTCCAGAGCAAGGGACCACTGTTGACACCACACCCTATCTCCTGGAGGGATCTTGCGCATTTCTGTTCATTCTGATGGGCTACTGCGAGAACCAGCACCAAGATGCTCCCTTGGTCTTATCCAGCAGAACTCTTCCTATGTTCTTGTATACAGTATGTATGAACATTTGAAGTTGCATTCTAACCAGAGCACTGGTTCATCAAGGTCAAGATTTAGAGCCCAATTCTGAGTTTGGTGCTCCGGCTTTCCGCTGCAGCGTACTGTTGCAAATGTGCCATAAGGGCCACAACGGGCCAGCACCCATGCTAGCGCCGGGCGGGCACCCGTCTTCCATTGCTTGGCAGTCTCTGTGGCACAGTAAGCAGGGGTGGGGAGGGGGTGGGGAGGAGGTGCTCCGGGGAGGAGGGAGGCATGGGGAGGGCAGAGAGAGGGCGGGCGGGAGGCGTGACAGGGAGGCGTGGGGGCGAAGAGAGGGTGGGCAGGAGACGTGACAGGGGGAGGGAGTGGGGAGGCAGGAAGCTCAGCACTCTACACGAACGCCTCTACTTTACATTGGCGGTAAAGTGAGTAGCCCCATTGCGGGGCTGCTTCTCTTACCTAGGGGAATCAGAGGACAGTCATCATGCACCAGATGCTTTTTGGCAAAAGATCAGGTAAGTCTTTCACAAACTTTGCTCAAGACTAGGGGTCTAGAAGATAGTCCAGGGCAGTAACCTCTGAAGCTAAGCCATCTCTATTATGATAGTTTGCATCAAACTAAGAAAAAATAGGATGAAATATTGTGGATGGCAGGGCTTCTAATTCCTTCTGACATTAAACATGAGAACAGTTGGCTATAGCTGCTCATCTTATGTCATTAATTGTCATTAATTAATGTACAGCACAATGTCATTAATATTACTGAGATTCTTTTTCCATCAGGATTCATATAGATATTCTGCCTGAGACGAGTTCAGCAGATTCACCTTGAATTTACTTTGTGTCAAAATATGGGTGGCAATTCAAGTCTATGTGAATAATTAAGCATAAAATGTACACACACACAAAACTGTGTTCTTGCTTCTTTATTCATGCCTTTCCAATCAAAGTAATCATTTCCCCCACTTTACTTTGATGGGTAAACACACACACACACACACACACACACACACACACACACACACACCCTTAGGACTATCACAGAGCAGGCCTTGCATTTGTAATAAGAAAAAATAAGGGTGTTTTTTTTCTAAGTATATCAAAGATTGATTGATAGTCTGTAATAATTATTCTCTCCTTGAATTAAAAATATCTCCTGCAAAGAACAGTTCTTGTCTTTTTTCAGCATTAAAAATATCCAAATGCACTCACTGTTTGCACATCTGAATTTTTTTTTTTTTTTGAAAGAATAAGAAAAGGCAAAGCATGCACTGAGACCAGTGAACACTGAAGCATGTACATGTTCATAGCTCTCCCAGCAGAAAAGGAAAGGCAGATGAAAAGGAGAGGCCAACTGAGAACCTCACCCCAGCACTGTCTGTTCTAGTGGCTGTCTGCTGCTATTCTTTTGCATCTTTTTAGATTGTGAGCCCTTTTGGGACAGGGAGCCATTTAGTTATTTGATTTTTCTCTATAAACCGCTTTGTGAACTTTAGTTGAAAAGCGGTATATAAATAATAATAATAACAACAACAACAACAACAACAACAACAACAACAACAATCCTTGGAGAAAACCAGAAGTAACCTGTGTAGGCCTTCTGAGGCCCAGAGAAGGCCACACACGAGTTCTACACCTTTCTCTGTAGTCTGTGCATGCAGGTTCCTTCCTCTGCCAAAAGAACCACATGAAGTGTCCAAATCACCCTGGCCACGTGATTGTTAATGGTCATTTGGTGCTGTGAAGTCAGGTTCTTTCCAGGCTGTGGCTTTTGTTCGCAGGGTCAAGCATGCCATGCAAGCAAAGTGCAGCCACCCATGGGATTTTCCAAGGAAGACGTGGCTTCTTTCAAGTTAGCCCAACAGACAGCTAGAGGAGAAGTAATTGCTCTGATGATCAAAAGTGTGGCTTTCCTCTAGGCATGTGGATTCGAGACCTTTTGCCATCAGTCCTGCTTCAAAATCATGCTACTGGTTGGGGCCATGCTCTCCTGAAAGGCACCTAGTGCAATGATTTCCAAACTGTGGGCTCATAGCCCAGTAGTGGATCCCAACCAAATTTTTGGTGGGTCACGAAACTGACAAACTAGCCTATGACTAGACTAAACAATTAGATTAGACTATGTGCATCAAGGTTAAACGATCTGCTACTTGGAGGAGCACTATGGCCAAATAACCTTGATAGCCACCAAGGTTTGAGCGGTTGGTAAAACTTCCTTTTTTGGGAAGGTAAAACTTCCTTTGGGTGGGTCCCAGTGCTAAAAAGTTTGGAAACCACTGATCTATTACCTTGCATATGTGTGCGTGTGTCACACTTCATGCATTCAGATAAAATGTTGTCAGGCAACACTAAAGAAGAATTGCTCTTATTATGTAGATATAGAAAACAAACTGTTACCCTGCAGATGCCCGATCTCATCTGAACTCGGAAGTTAAGCAGGGTCAGGCCTGGTTAGTACTTGGATGGGAGACCGCCTGGGAATACCGGGTGCTGTAGGCTTATACCAGGGGTGCTCAAACTTTCAACTTTAGGGATGCTGGACCTTTAACAAGTGTATAGAAGAGAGAATTGCAGCAGGTGCAACTTGTCATCCCACAGATGACAAGCTGCACCTGCTAAAATTCTCTCTTCTATACACTTGTTAAAGGTCCAGCATCCCTAAAGTTGAAAGTTTGAGCACCCCTGGCTTATACCATAGTCTTTCGAGACTGAAGGTTGCCAACCAGCAAAGAAAGTATAATGAGGGGTGAAACTTCAGCTAAGTTGAAGTGAGGTTGGAATTGTACTGCAGGACTTTTAGTAAAGTAAGAATGAAAATTAAGAACAGTCATTTGAGGCAACATCGTCAGGAAATAATAAATCCTACCACTAGCAGAAGCATGTCAGCAAAATGTTTAGCTCTGTTGTCTACTCAAAATTGCTGTCTTTGTTTATGAAATCAAGCTGTTGTCCCCTTTAAAAGCACTTATCTTGGTGGCATCAAAATGGTCTGAAACAGACATTAGCATATATTGCACAGGGAAAGCTTGGAGACTGGCTTTTGGTTGTAGGATATTAGAGCTAGCTGGGAGAACAATTGCACTTGTGGGGGAAAAAATGTTCACTGATTGCATTTACAGATTGGATGGGAGGTTATCACCACAACTGATATTTGTTTTGCTAATTATATTCGTCAAGAACAGGTGGGGAAAGATGATATATTGTCCTGGAAATGCACTCAGCTGCACAAAATGTTATCTGATGGTTCCATCCTTTCCCCTAAATTGTGGGGGAATGGAGCTTCCTGTACACATGTAAGATGCCCTCAGATGGTGCACCATCTGTTCCTTCTTCCGAATCTGGGTCCCTACACCATCAAAAGAGGAAGACTGCAAAGTGCTGGTAAATGCGACTCACAGAGTAATGTTGTTCTCCAAAAGGAACTAAGGGCCAAATCCTATCCAATTTTCCAGTGCCAGTGCAGCTGTGCCAATGTGGCATGCACTGCATCTTGTGGCGGGGCAGTAGTCACAGAGGCTTCCTTAAGGTATGGGAACTTTTGTTCCTTTATGTTGAGGCTACATTGCGACTGCACCAGTATTGGAAAACTGGATAGGATAGGGTCCTAAGGCTGCAATCCTAATGTCACTTTCCTGGGAGTAAGTCCCATTGAACACAATAGGACTTACTTCTGAGTAGACCTGCTTAGGATTGTATCCTATGACTATAATTGCTGTGAGTTCAGGATAGGTACAGGTATGGGACCCAGTCTAAACAACATACCTAATTAAGCTGATCATTCATGTGATAGCTTGGATCATTAGTACGGACTACAATCACGTGTAGTTTCCATGGCATACTGACTCAAAAGCCCACCTCCAGTACTCTGTGTGTAGTTCTCAATATTCTTATAAGGCATGACATTTGTAGCATTTATATTGGGATTGTGCGCACCAGTGTCATGAAGTGACATAGCTAGAGGGGGTACAAAGCAGGGCCTAGGAGAGGGGGGTAAAGGGGGTAATTTGTAACCGGGCCCAGGGTCAGAAAGGGGGCCCGGGAGCCAAAGGAGGGGGCCCAGAAAGCTACTGGGACTTGACATTTCCCTATCTCACCTGAACTCACTGCCAGCGCATAATGCTGGGGCACAACCATATGCATGCAGTGTTAATTGCTTCTGCAAGCCATACACACCTAGGGCTAGGAAAGCATCTATGACCCTCCTTAACACAGTGTCAAATCTGGGAGGAAACTGGTCTGCTACAGTAGCTCTTTGGCTTGCGGATCCCATAACCATGAAAGAGTGTATAGAAGCTCAGGGAACCAGCTGTGGGGAAGTTCATGTTGATCCATTCTAGTGTGATCCTAAATATGATGGTGCTAATTTTCTGCAATCGATTTTCTTTATTTCAAAAATTTTAGAGAGACTTAGGAGTGTGTTTGGTTTTCCATATTACTTTAACTGCCAATGTCACATGGTTGGGTAGACCTGGGCTCTGCATCAAGAAGCCTAGTAGACCAAAGAATATAGTGGCTGTCAGCATCCTCTCTCAACCTATTTTGTCCCCCATTCTGCCTGCCCCCATTGCCTCCCTTCCCCTTTGGGAAGGGGCTGTCATGAATATGTACAGTTTAGGCCTAGTAGCATTGCAAAGCCTGAACCAAAGTAACCCAGTAACACAGAAGGGGCTTGCAAGGGGCTTGCAGTCCTAGCTGCAAGGAATTTACAACCCATGGAAGGTGACAAGGTGGCACCTCTGTAGACTGCAAGGCACCCATCAGAGTGGAATGCAGCTGTAGACCTCCAATGGGAGGGGGGAACTAAGGGGATAGCTTTCAACCCCACTTTGGGAAGGCTCTGTCCTCAAGGGTTTCTGATTGGACAGTTTAAAATGAGTACAGAGTCACCCCATCCTGGTAGCCTATGAAGTATAAAAAACAAAGCCCAAAGCGGTTTCTTTGTCCTTGTCTTTGGTCTTTGGTGAGATAGGTGGTGGGTGCACAGCCTGTCCCGCCAGGACCATGTGGCCCATAGGTAACTGGGGCTGAGGATCTACAAACAAAGCTGACCCAGGTGAGAGTTAGGAAATAATAGAGATAGTCAGTTAGCTTTATTATTTTATGCTGATATGTTTCCTAGAAGTTTTTATGCCTCTAGCATTTGCTGCCTTTTGTAACTTTTTGTAACCCTATGTACTTAATAAAGTAAAAATCCTTTTACCATGTTGGTTCATTGTCTGTTGGGGACAAAGGTTCAGAATCCTGCCTAGCCGTTCAGCAAGCTACCAAAAATCCTCATTGTGGACTAGTAACTTGAGGACTGAGACTTTAAGTAAAGAAAGTGCTCAGTGCCTACAAGGGATATAGTTAAGCCTAGAGGGTCTCGGGTTCCCTGGACTGAGGCACTGGCTCTTACAGGGTGGTGGCAGTACTACCGAACAGGGATCTTTGAGGGCTCTAGGGTTCAGAACCAACAACTCTGAGCACCCCAAAACCCTGGGAGTGTATGACGAAGTATACGAGAGGGGCCCAGAAGAAACTTTGTTCCCCTTGCTAAAATTCCTCTCACAGGAAGGAGTGGGGAGAAGGAGTGGCCGCTCACACAGCACATTCAGATGCCTGCAAAACTTAGTGCTTTGCCCCCCGCTAGCTACGCCACTCATGCCTTGATTCCTTCTGGACTGTTTGTTTGAGCAGTGGTTCCCAAACTGTGAGCCATGGCTCTCCAGAGAGCCGCCAAAAGCAGCCAAGGGATTTGTGGAAACATCCCTTGAAGCCTTGCCTTCCTCAAAGCCAGCATTCTCAGGGTCAAGGTGGAGAGCATGCCATTCTCTCCCCTCCTTTGCTCACTGGTGCTGCCTGAGCTCAGCTGAGGCTTCTGCTCCTTTTATTTTAGTTTCAGCCTTTTGGTGCAGTGGTTAGCAATAAAGGCATCCTCACAATGGTGAATCAACCCCTTTTCCTCCAGCTTTGGGGAACTTGGACATTCTACTGTAGGAAATGGACAGCTTGGGCTAGGCCAGATTCCAGAGAAACGTCATGTTTCGGCTAATATGTAGTATGAAGGCTAATGCTGAGGTTTTGCTTCCAGGGAGAAAGTGAAAGGTTTCTTGTGAGCAAAGTCACAAGAGTTTAGACACAATGTGGCAAATGCCATGTCTCAGAGTGGCTCTCCCCATCCCTGCTTGTGGCCAGAGTGCGCTTGGCCTTGCGCAAGCACCTCTTGTGTTCCAACCCAAAGTGTCGACCCAATGTGCGGCGGCAGTGAAGAAGGCCAATTCTATGCTTGGGATCATTAAGAAGGGTATTGAGAACAAAACGGCTAATATTATAATGCCGTCGTACAAATCGATGGTAAGGCCACACCTGGAGTATTGTGTCCAGTTCTGGTCGCCGCATCTCAAAAAAGACATAGTGGAAATGGAAAAGGTGCAAAAGAGAGCGACTAAGCTGATTACGGGGCTGGGGCACCTTCCTTATGAGGAAAGGCTACGGCGTTTGGGCCTCTTCAGCCTAGAAAAGAGACGCTTGAGGGGGGACATGATTGAGACATACAAAATTATGCAGGGGATGGACAGAGTGGATAGGGAGATGCTCTTTACACTCTCACATAATACCAGAACCAGGGGACATCCACTAAAATTGAGTGTTGGGCGGGTTAGGACAGACAAAAGAAAATATTTCTTTACTCAGCGCGTGGTCGGTCTGTGGAACTCCTTGCCACAGGATGTGGTGCTGGCGTCTAGCCTAGACGCCTTTAAAAGGGGATTGGACGAGTTTCTGGAGGAAAAATCCATTATGGGGTACGAGCCATGATGTGTATGCGCAACCTCCTGATTTTAGGAATGGGTTAAGTCAGAATGCCAGATGTAGGGGAGAGCACCAGGACGAGGTCGCTTGTTATCTGGTGTGCTCCCTGGGGCATTTGGTGGGCCGCTGTGAGATACAGGAAGCTGGACTAGATGGGCCTATGGCCTGATCCAGTGGGGCTGTTCTTATGTTCTTATGTTCTTAACTCTACTGCCGGTTTCGGTTTTGTTTATGGGCAAGCTGACAAATTGCCGCTTTCATGAACGAAGACCCGACGAATGCCGTATCGCTTTTGCAACTACACTGCAAAGAAAACAGGGAAAAATATTCCTTGGGCAAGCTACCTGCAGTGAAGGTGACACAGCCCCAGAAGTAATTGAGCCCTTGACCTTGAAAATGCTTACACACAAGTACATTTAAACATATGAGAAGTCCCTTTGAATTTAATCTGATTTACTCCCTTGCCAAAACCATTCTCCAGTATCTACGTTAGCAGGAACAGGGCTTGGAAATTACAAACTCGGGCACAAAAGTAATTTCCCCCCTGCTGTGTAGCCCACCCTCCTCTCCTATTCAACGCAATTGTTCTCGCAAAAGGGCCAATTTAATTTTCTGTTTTCCACTCACAAATGCTAAATTGGGATTACGAGGGTATATAATTTCTTTTTTTTTTTAATTATGAAAGTTAATAGTTGAAAGATTCCTGAAGCAAGCCAAGCAATAATGAAAGCATTAGCTGGCCCATATACCAGAGGGAGAAATCCAGCAACAGTGATAACGGGACGGATTTCGGATTGTTCTTCTCTTTATAGCACATTAAGAAGCACTGTTATCAAATTAAAAAAAAAAGAGTTATGGATTTTCGTTTTGCTTTCTGTGTGTTCTGACTGGCTGTTCTGGACGGCGAGGACTTTGTATCCCTCAAAGAGAGCCTACAGCACAGCCAGTGAATACGGAAATGCAAGGGGCTTTTCCTGCTCTCAAAATACTGAGTTGAGGGTCTGTCTCATTCGCCCCATTGCCTTATTTGATTTGGTGTCTGTTTTACACTGTGATCCTGGAATGCACAGATATGTTGGCATCACAATGGTGAGTTGGCACGCTTTGTGGTACAGATCACCCTGTGAGGGAGGCCAGCGCATCCCCCTCCTGATGGAACTCCTCCTGTGCTGTGGGTGTGGCAACGTACCATCGCCCCAGCCCCACTGCTTTATTATTATTATTATTTTTGCTATAACATTTGGTAGAATAGAGATATTTCAACAGGGTTTGTCTCATTGTATTCTGCATGAAATTGCGCATCGAACGATATATAACATGATGACATTATTCTAAAATATCAAGTTTTTAAACATTTTGGTCAGCTGTGGTGTCACCCCTCTGTGCTCGTCACCTGGTGCGGCCCGCACCCCAGCACCCCTTTAGTGACGCCACCGTTGTGGCCATTTCGCCACACACCACTCCAAATGACATATATAGACTTATAGACCCACAAACACACACACTCAGACACACACGCACACACACAAAACACACACACAATGGCTTGCTTAATGACAGACCTCGTATATGATGGTGGTCAAAGCACAATAAAGATGCTTTAATGAGGCAATCACGCCTCCCATAGCCTGCAGCAGAGTGTTTACACAACAGAGAGGCTTATAGATAGATAGATAGATAGATAGATAGATAGATAGATAGATAGATAGATAGATAGATAGATAGATAGATAGATAGATAGATAGATAGATAGATAGATAGATAGATAGATAGAACATTTTTATTCAAGTTCAGAATAATCACAGTGATAACTGGAAGTGAAAGAAGAACACACAATAAAAATCAGAGTATCACTGGTACTGCCCCCGAGGGTTGGGTATATATATATGTATGTATATAGCCTAGAGCTTCCACCAGCAGCTACGCAAATCACACTGAGAGCCAGGGACTGAGCCTTCCACCCACCCTCTTTCCACTCTTCCTCTCCACACTGGGTGACACCAACCCTAGTGAAGCCTCTGAGCGGAGGCCCCTAGTCCTTGATAATTTAAACGCCGCTGTTCTAAGGTACACCAAGCTCCGCGAGAAATTTATTTGGAGTTCTTTAATGGATCAAGGCTTACCAGTGCTTCGTTCACTAACAAGAGATAAGCTTCCCTAAAAGACCTCCATCCTCAACTGATCTCCCCCTACAGCGCACAGTTGTACAGGAGCATTGGTGAATTTTACGAGGGCTCCTAATTCACTCCTAATCGAATGACGGTGAGTCCCAAAAGCCTGACCAACTTTCTGGATATTAACTGTGAAGGTGCATCATGAAATGTTTCCAGAATCTTCTGCAGCACAATGACATTCCTTAGCAGATGCGCAGGGGCTCAATGGCAGACAACACTTGCACAGAAAGGGCTCCCTGAAGCTAGTATAGTTCAGAAACTACTGAACTACAGCTTTTGTCAAGTAATCTACTAATTAAATAGATTAAAGCCCACAGCCCTGCGCTAGGAGCAACCTCAACTTTGGCTTTTGCTGAATGAAATTTGTTCAGTAGGAGGGAAATCTGCAAGGTAGACAGACAGTCCGATTGCCCCTGCAAGCACAGGGACGCAAACTTTGTTTGAGAGAATGGCCGTTGTACTCAAGGTTTCTGCTCAGTCAGAAACACTTCCTTGCCAGGCGCAGCAATCACGGTGTGAAGAAGGGGGTGAAAACAGCACATACAAACAGCACACACAAAGGTTTGTACCTTCCACCCTTCCCCGAGCTGCTCGTGCCTTTGGCAAATAGCGGAAGAAGTTGTTACCGAATCAATCTTTACTTGTGGCTTCCTAGCGGAGGATCTGTGGAAGCGCTCAGCAGTGTTGCGAACAGAAGAATGGAAGCGATCATTACTCTCCGTTTTCAGCCTATTGATGCTGAAAATGTTTGCTGTGAACCGGTAAGTGGAAATAAGATCGCTGACAGATACCGCAAGGCACCCTGATGTCCCCAATGCATGCAAACTCTAGGTGCAATCCCATACACGTCTATTCAAAAGTAAGTTTAAAGGAATTCAGTAAGACTAAGGGCACAATCCTGCCCCTCGCTTGGGCCGATGCAAGACCCTTGCGCCAGCCCAAAATTGCGCCAATTTTTGGGTAGATAGGCCGGCGCACAGATGTATGCCGACCTCCCCATGCCAATGCGGGCTCCAGAGGAAAAATGAGTTGCATTGGCCAAGCTCAGCCAATGCAGGGGTCTGGGGGGTCATGGGGAGGGTGGGGAGGAAGTGGGAGGGAGGTGTTTCGGGGCAGGGGGAGGGCTGGCGGTGGGCGTTCCCAGGGGCAGGTGGGGAGCAAGAGGCAGGGCCATGATCCGGCTCTTATGCCGGATCCTGACCCCATTCCCAGGCAGCACAGCACAGCTCTGGGCTTCTTGGATTTGCACCACCTCATCAGGTGGCGCAGATTCAAATAGACCCATTGGGGCCACTGCAGCACAACATGGGGTAAGGGAAAAGACTTCTCCTTGCCTCGGCTGCGCTGCTTTTGGCCCCAAACTTGTGCTAGATGCGGCACAGACCCACTCGCCTTCCTGTTTCCAGCGCAATTTAGGATTGCACCCTAACAGCCCAATCCTATCCCTCCCAGTGCTGCAGGCTATAACAGTGCCAAAATGTGGGACCTGGGAGGCTGTCGGAAGTCTCCTCTGGGGAAGGGGATATTCATCCCCTTACCCCACATAAAGCCCCAGGCCCCGCAATGAGGCTAGTCACGTCTGCACCAGCTAAATCGCTCCACTTAGGGCTTCCGAGCTCAACATGGAGCATAGGATCTGGCGGAGGAGGCCTCCACCAGTTCCACCTCTCCCAGGCTTTCTATCCCCCTGTTCCACCCTCCCCTACCCAGGAACACCTTCCCCCACCTTCCTGCCACCTTCCCCACACACCCCACACCTGCCAGCGCTTACTTTATCACTGCTGGGGCCTCTTCTGTGGCACTGGCAGGGGCGATGCTGGCCTCCCCCCTGGTGCTACTTGCTCACATGATGCTGCAAATGTGCTTTACAGCACACCTGCAATGCCCTGAGCCAGAGGTGCAAGCATGCCACCAGCACTGAGGCCCATAGGATTGGGCCTTTAGAGCCTAATCCTACCCCCCCCCCAACCCACTGATGCAACTGCAATAAAAATGGGCTTTCTGTATCCAGTGGGATGGAGGGTAGGAGGCCTCACAGGATTTAAATCCTCTTGCCCTGTGTAAGCTTCCTGACCCACAACGGATCTCCTTGGACCCGGGCTAGCAATTTTGCTAGCACAAGTCAGCAGGCCAGAACCCATAGGATTGGGCTGTTTCTCCCAGGTACATATGTACAGGATTGCAGCCTAAGAAGTGCTATCGGTCATGTCGTGAGAATGGATGATGGCCTGATCCCAAAGGATCTCCTCTATGGAGAACTCGTGCAAGGAAAGCGCCTTACAGGTAGACCACAGCTGCGATACAAGGACATCTGCAAGAGGGATCTGAAGGCCTTAGGAGTGGACCTCAACAAGTGGGAAACCCTGGCCTCTGAGCGGCCCGCTTGGAGGCAGGCTGTGCAGCATGGCCTTTCCCAGTTTGAAGAGACACTTGGCCAGCAGTCTGAGGCAAAGAGGCAAAGAAGGAAGGCCCATAGCCAGGGAGACAGACCAGGTGCAGACTGCACTTGCTCCCGGTGTGGAAGGGATTGTCACTCCCGGATTGGCCTTTTCAGCCACACTAGACGCTGTGCCAGAACCACCTTCCAGAGCGCGATACCAGAGTATTTCGAGACTGAAGGTTGTCAACTGGTTTTCTTTTAGAGATCCTACCTCCATGTTCCATACACAAAACTGCCATGCCCAGAGCCACCTGCTACAATAGCTTCAGCTTTTAATTAGAATACATCAAAATACAATTATGCCCAGATATGATCAAATAATTTCTGTTTAATGAACCACTTGATCTTTAACCGATCTTCTTCATCTTAAGTAAAATAATATACATGTAAGACAAACCTACACATATTTGTAGATTGATGGGGAGCCAGACCATAATAGGGGTGGTCTAGAGGGCTGGATGGGAGTATACTGAGCCTGAATATTTTCAACCTGCATTGCTCGAGGGGGAGAACTTAATAATTATGGGGAACCACATTGCAGTTATGTAAATTCACAATTAATGAAAATTGTGGCCTGTTTCAGCCCAATTTATTGCTTCATGTCTTCACACCCTAATCTACAATTCAATCCATTAACTGAGCCCAAGAAAAGGAAAATAAGGTGTATGGATTTCACTGTTCTCTCTCTCTCTCCTCCCTCCTGGCATCCTGTCTGTGATCTGTACTCAGCATATGTAGGCTGTCCTAAAGCTGCTGAAGGCTCCCACACAAATAAATGGAAAGGACTGAAAATCAGTGAAAAATAATTTGATGTTCTTCCTTTTGTTGCCTGTTCATTTTCATCCCCATTCATTGTCATCATCAACACGAATAAGGTGCATTTGTATTTAAAGCACCAATCACTATAGGCAATGGTTAGATAGATCAGTGATTCTCAAACTTTTCGCACCAGGACCCACCTTTTGGGATGGTAATCTATCAGGACCCAGTGGAAGTGATGTCATGACCGGAAGTGACACCATGAAGCGGAGGAATTTTTAACAATCCTAGGCTGAAATCCTACCCACCCTTATCCTAAATCTAAATCTGTAGGCAGTAAATCTGTCGGCAGTAGCTTCCAACCTGGAGGCATGGAATCCAGCAGTATAAAGGTAGCTCCCAGCTTCGAAAGGTAACGTGATATTTTTTAATGATGTCAGATAAATTCTGTCAAATACAAAGCAAGGAGTTTCCAGGGACCTCGTGACTGCATGAAATCTTTCCGTATCAGTTGCAGTGTACTCTGAAGCAATGCAATGTCTGCCTTAATGAACGCACCGTTATTTTTTTTAATCCCTTCTAATTAATATTACCATGGCATTTGTTTAAAACGTTGCTTCTCCAAAAGCGCTTTAATTGCAATACGCTTTTTATGTTGCCTGGGCTCACGGATGGAGGGAATACAATCATTAATTATCATAATTAAGACACCTCAATACACTGTGGCAGGCAGGCCACGCAACCTGAGCGGCGTCATTATCTTATCTCTGACGGTTTGGTTTCTCCATCCGATGTTATCGCCCGTTTGCCTAATCATTAAGAAATGCGGTGCTAATTAGCACATGGAATTCATTCTACATCAGGCTGAATTGAATCAAGGCCTATTATCTTGAACCGTAAGACACTTCAGGCTTCAGAGTAATAAGGCATGATACATTATACAGTTCATACACATTTCATGAACCTCAACATTGCCGCTGTGTGTGTGTGTGTGTGTGTGTGTGTGTGTGTGTGAGCTTCACACCCCCCACCAGCACTCTGGCATTAGTTATGCCATTTCCAGGTCACTCAATTCTCTCATACCATTTAACAGTTGATTACACTGCAAGAGTCGGAGGCTGAATTGTCTCCTTGTCTGAAAAAGCTAAACAGGATCAAGGTGGGTCTTGGATGGTGACCAGAAGCTGCAGGTAGAGATGAGGGAATGTGGTCTGGCAAGAACTGGATAATATCCTAAGAACCAACCTGAGGTGTGTTTTGCAGCTACCTGTGGAAGCTTGGAAAGCGCAAGAGCTCTACAGCCCTTCCTAGCGACACACCAGTGCCCACCTTAACTGCTCCTCCTGCTTCTATTCCTATGACTCAAAAGGAAGAGGAGAATGGAAAGGAACAGCATGTGTGGAGGAAAGAAGAGAGATGGGCTGGGGATACTGTAGCCCACCACTTTCTTCTCCTCTTCTCCTCACATCCTCATTGACTTCATTATCTCTTCTTTTTCTTAATCCAGAGAGCAGAAAAAGGAGAACCAACAGTGGAGGCTGGCAGGCAGACAGTAGGGTTGCCAACTGTGTCCAAAGCTCTTTCTGGATTTTCCTTTTCCAGTCTTGATGCAACTTTAGAAATTCCAGGAGGAATCTCTAGGATCATCATCATCATCATCATCATCATCATCATCATCATCATCATCATCACTCAGTATTTATATACCACCTTTCTGGTCATCAAATTGCTCCTCTGACTTTATTCAAGGCAGTTTACATAGGCAGGTGTTTCTAAATCCTTCAAGGGGATTTTTACAATCATAGGGGTTCTCTCTTTCAAGAACCAACCACATTTCAGAAAGGATCTTCCTGGCTTGGTCTCACTTCTGGCCTCCGGTTCTCCCAGGCAGGCTGACAAGCAGCTCCAGCTCTCATAGGATTGCTTTCAGTAGTCACCTGGAGATGGATGCTGATTTTTGGAAACAACAATACTCTCTTGGAGGGCTGGCATCCCTGGTGCACAGAGATACCCATCCCACCACCGGAGATAGCTGCCTTGATGCATTTGCAACATTCCACAGTTGCCCAATAGCATAGCTACAGGGGGGGGCACAGCACCAAGTTTTGCAAGGTACCTCAATGTGCTGTGCAAGCCGCCCCTCCCCCTCACTGAAAGAGCCGTTCCTGGTGTCTCCACCACTTTACTCTGGCCACTGGGAATGGCTCTGATATCGAGGGGGAGAGGCAGCTTGCATGGCACCTTGAGATGCCCTGCAAAACTTAGTGCTGTGTCCCCCTATAGATACACTACTGCATTTGCCTTGATAACAGAACTATCGGACATATAACAGCTCTTCACTCTTGCTCCTTCCCTCTGGCTAATCACTTGCTACAGTTGCTTCTCACTTTTGTCTACTACTGCCTTCCTTTCCTCAAGCTGTATGACACTTAGGGCGCAATCCTATACTGCGCTGGAACAGGCAAGCCAAGAGGCTTGCACTGTATCCGGCGCGGGATGGGGGCCAAAAATGACCCAACCAGAGGCAAGGGGAAACTTTCCCCCTTACCTCTGGGTAAGGCACACTTGCCCCTATGGATCTCCTTGGATTTGTGCCACCTCCTGAGGTGGCACAATTCCGAGGAGAATGTTGGCAACCTTCAGTCTCGAAAGACTCTGGTATCGCGCTCTGAAAGGTGGTTCTGGAACAGCGTCTAGTGTGGCTGAAAAGGCCAATTCGGGAGTGACAATCCCTTCCACACTGGGAGTAAGTGCAGTCTGTCCCTGGTCTGTCTCCCTGGCTACGGGCCTTCCTCCTTTGCCTCTTTGCCTCAGTCTGTTGGCCAAGTGTCTCTTCAAACTGGGAAAGGCCATGCTGCACAGCCTGCCTCCAAGCGGGACACTCAGAGGCCAGGGTTTCCCACCTGTTGAGGTCCACTCCTAAGGCCTTCAGATCCCTCTTGCAGATGTCCTTGTATCGCAGCTGTGGTCTACCTGTAGGGCGCTTTCCTTGCACGAGTTCTCCATAGAGGAGATCCTTTGGGATCCAGCCATCATCCATTCTCACGATGTGACCAAGTCAACGCAGGCGTCTCTGTTTCAGCAGTGCATACATGCTAGGGATTTCAGCACATTCCAGGACTGTGTTGTTTGGAACTTTGTCCTGCCAGGTGATGCCGAGGATGCGTCGGAGGCAGCGCATGTGGAAAGCGTTCAGTTTCCTCTCCTGTTGTGAGCGAAGAGTCCATGACTCGCTGCAGTACAGAAGTGTACTCAGGACGCAAGCTCTGTAGACCTGGATCTTGGTATGTTTCATCAGCTTCTTGTTGGACCAGACTCTCTTTGTGAGTCTGGAAAACGTGGTAGCTGCTTTACCGATGCGCTTGTTTAGCTCGGTATCGAGAGAAAGAGTGTCGGAGATTGTTGAGCCAAGGTACACAAAGTCATGGACAACCTCCAGTTCATGCACAGAGATTGTAATGCAGGGAGGTGAGTCCACATCCTGAACCATGACCTGTGTTTTCTTCAGGCTGATTGTCAGTCCAAAATCTTGGCAGGCCTTGCTAAAACGATCCATGAGCTGCTGGAGATCTTTGGCAGAGTGGGTAGTGACAGCTGCATCGTTGGCAAAGAGGAAGTCATGCAGACATTTCAGCTGGACTTTGGACTTTGCTCTCAGTCTGGAGAGGTTGAAGAGCTTTCCGTCTGATCTGGTCCGGAGATAGATGCCTTCTGTTGCAGTTCCAGAGGCCTGCTTCAGCAGGACAGCGAAGAAAATCCCAAACAAGGTTGGCGCAAGAACACAGCCCTGCTTCACTCTGCTTCGGATGTCAAAAGGGTCTGATGTGGAGCCATCAAAGACAACAGTGCCCTTCATGTCCTTGTGGAAAGATCTGATGATGCTGAGGAGCCTGGGTGGACATCCGATCTTGGGGAGAATCTTGAAGAGGCCGCCTCTGCTGACCAGGTCGAAAGCCTTCGTGAGATCTATGAAGGCTATAAAGAGTGGCTGTCGTCATTCCCTGCATTTCTCCTGCAGTTGTCTAAGGGAGAATACCATATCAGTGGTGGACCTGTTGGCTCGGAATCCACACTGCGATTCTAGATAGACGCTCTCTGCAAGTACCTGGAGCCACTTTAGTGCAACTCGGGCAAACAACTTTCCTACAACGCTAAGGAGAGAGATGCCGTGGTAGTTGTTGCAGTCACCCCTGTTGCCTTTGTTCTTGTACAGCATGATGATGATGTTTGCATCCTTCATGTCTTGAGGTACTCCACCTTCTCTCCAGCAAAGACAGAGGATTTCATGCAGCTCAGTGACGATGATCTCTTTGCAGCATTTTAGGACTTCAGCAGGGATGCTGTCTTTTCCAGGTGCCTTGCCAAAGGGCCACGTGAAGTTCTTCTAGGGTTGGTTCACTGTCAAGCTCCTCCAACACAGGCAGGCACTCAATGTTGTTCAGTGCTTCTTCGGTGACTACATTTTCTCTGGAATATAGCTCAGAGTAGTGCTGCACCCAGCGTTCCATCTGCTGCGCCCGATCCTGGATGACCTCGCCTGTGGCAGACTTCAGAGGGGCAATTTTCTTCTGCGTTGGACCTAGGGCCTGCTTAATACCGTCATACATCCCCTTGATGTTGCCCGTGTCAGCTGCTATCTGTATCTTGGAACAGAGCTGGAGCCAGTAGTTGTTAGCACATCTCCTGGCAGTCTGTTGGACTTTGCTGCGAGCAGCTCGGAGTACCTGCAGGTTGCGCTCACTGGGACAGTGACAGAGGGGATGGAGGGTCATGCCGCAGCTGCCTGGGGCTTCCCGTGCGAGGTGGAGGGCTGCTGGGTGGGTCCCGCAGAGCGGAGGGGCCAGCCCTGGACTCCGATCCGCAGCTCAGCCCTGCCTGGCTCTGCTCTCCCCATGTGGGCGGTGGGAGGCTGCAGGCTGGGACCCCGCAGGAGGCTCAGCACCAGCAGGATCGGCTCTCAAAGGATCCAGTGGAAGGTCTGTGATGGGCGTGGGGGGAAGGGACCTGATGCAGATGCAAGGGGGGCACCAGGATGCAGGTTATGTCTTGAGTGCTCCCTGAAGCATCTTTTCGACCACTTGAGTCGCTTAAGTGTGGCTGAGAATCCACCTTCCCCAGTCAGGTTGCCACCTTCTTCTCTGGCATGACTGTTGTGCCCTTTCCTGGCAGGCAGAAATTCAACAGGCCTGCACTTCCCCAGCATGGTCAAACACTGCTCTGAAAGGATCACTTGTTCCCGAGGAGAATGGAGTGGCTCAAAGCCACTCTAAACTCCCCGGCAACAGGGGTTGGGATCTGGCATAACTGCCAGATCCCAGCCCCACCCCCCACTTCCCACCTGCCCTTGGGGTCACCCACTGCCCCCCTCCCAGCCAATGCAAGGCTCTCTACAAAAGCTGCCATGAAGGCTGATACAGCTTACTCCCAAGAAGACTCAAACATGCCTTATGGCACATTAGCAACCCTCTTGGGCCAGTGCAAGGGACTTGTGCCGGCCCTAGTGCAGCCCTGGAGCTCATGCTGTTGGAGATGGAAGTGGAGGTCATAGCATCAGGTAACCAGTGGGGAGTAGGGAGGGTCAAGAAAGACTGATGAGGTTCTGCCAGCATTTAATTTGCTGGTGTGTTTGACAGTTTGGATGGGCTCAGAGGATGTCTGAAAAATACACCCAGAGCTTTCTTTATTCCTTCTCTCTTCAGCCTCAGAATCTAGCTCTGTTCTTCTGTAAATTAGAATGAACTGTTGCTTCAGCCCACGAGAAATCAAGTACTCTTCACCTCTTTTTAACATGAGCGGGGCATACACATTACAGGTTACAGATACCTCCTTCTTCTCTGGGAAGCTTGGAAACGTTGGCTCCTAAAGGCAGGGCTAGGGAAATCTAGCAGTATTTTCGGGAGATTGTTGTTGAGAATATGTATATACTGCCTTTTGACAAAAAGCACCTGAAAACACCAGGGAACTAGATGGTTCCCTGTTCCAAAAGGGCTTACAACCTAAAAAGATGCAGAAGAACCCCAGCAAACAGCCACTAGAAAAGACATTGTACTGGGTTGAAGAGGAACAGTTAATCTCTCCCTACTAAAGATAGGGGGAATGGCTCTTTCCTTCTGAAGAAAGCATCTTCTTGGCACTTTTTGGAAAAGAATCAAACTATAACAGGAAGGAGAAACTATTATGGTTTCAGTGTTATTGATCCAACATATATTTGTAGCACATTCAGTGAATAGTCTGACAAATTGATGTTGAATAGAAATGTGTCAGTCACTTCCTTCAATTCTGTTCTCAAAACCCACCTTGAAGTCTTTGGTACCACATATTTGTCCCTAAGTCTATGAAACTGTGAAAAAATTGCATGTACTACCCCTGTTTACCTTTGCCTCTCCCTTCTGTTGTTTCTGAATCTAGAATGTAAGCCTCTCAGGGCAGAAACCTGACTTTTCACTCTGTGAAAAGTGCTTTGTATGTTGTTGGCACCAGTGTGGTGGGAGCAAAACGGAGCTGTACACTTGCAGGCTGTGGTGAGGCTCCCTGAAAAACTTAGTACTTTGCTTCCCCTCTAGCTATGCCACTGGTTGGCACTCTGTCTTTTTACACACACACACGGTGGAGGGGGGGCTGTAAAATCTGCATTTCCCCCACATTTCTATGCTACTCTTTCAAGTCAAATGGCCAACGCTTGTGCAGAAACCTAAATATAGGGCATCCTAAGAAAAAGTGCAATTGCTTTATAGTGTCAAATTTAGCATGCTATAATTCATACATATACTGCATATATGTACATATAATTCATACATATAATTCATACATATGGTATGCTATAATTCATACATATACATATAATTCATACATATACATATACATAGAAACCATTGTGTGACCCAGATTAATTAGGGCACAATCCTAACCCGGTGTACTCAGAAGTAAGTCCTATTTTGTTCAATGGGACTTACTCTCAGGAAAGTGTGGTTAGGATTGCAACCTGAATTAATTAGTTAATGAATGAATGAGACCAAGTGCTCCCCGTCAGGATCTATAAACCACCAACGTTTGTTGACTTAAAGGCTCTGTAGACGTTCACTGGTGTGTGTGCTGGGAGGGTTGTGTATACCTCTTCAGTGGCTTTCCTGAGATGTTCAAATGCTGCAGGTTTTCTACAATGAGGTATATATGAATTGGAGTTCATTAAAATGTGTGGACATTTTTGAGACACCCTGTATATAAATTTGCTGCTGCCTTGGAAGGAACAGTAATACCCCCCCCCCCCCCAGCAATGGAAAGCAAGGACATGGCATATTGGCAGCATAGGCGTGACTGCTGATAATTAAAGCAATAATCATGAATCTGGGCAAAGCTTCTTGTGCTAACAGTACACGAAGATTGGAAAAGCAGTAAATAAGAGTGAGAGGGAAGGTGGCATCTATCAATGCCAGCTTAGCAGCAATTATAACTGGGGGCTGATGGTGCAGAGTTGCCAGCATACAAGGAAGACATGGATCAAAAACGGCACAGTGTGACAGCTGTCACCTCGCCTCCCCTGCCAGAGAAAAAGAAACATTGACTTCCAAGCTGAAGACATGACTCACAGCTCAGATGGAAGACTGAAAGGCTTCGTCGCTGAAATATAATAGATTAGGGACCATTCCGTGCATAAAGATGGTTGCACAGGGGGAGGGGGGGCTGGGGAGGCAATGTTGGGGGCCAGGCCCATGCATTGACCTATTCTTGGCCTAACCCCTGAGATCCCATCACTGTCATTGCTCTCTACACAGCCTGGCAAAACTAGCCATATGGGGACTCTTCTTCTTTCTCCAACCAACTGTCTTTTCCTTGCCCCCAGGTGCCATGTCAGTTTCCAGATACCATGTAGTCCAACACTGTACCAGTGGTTCCCAAACTGTGCACTGGGGCACCTGAGGGCATGGCAAAATCATTGGGGCAGCTTCTTCTTCCCTGCTCTCCTGGCTGCCGCCATCTTGGTTGGTTGGTTGGCAACCTTCAGTCTTGAAAGACTATGGTATAAGGCTACAGCACCCAGTATTCCCAGGCGGTCTCCCATCCAAGTACTGACCAGGCCTGACCCTGCTTAGCTTCCGAGATCATGGTATAAGCCTACAGCCCCCGGTATTCCCAGGCGGTCTCCCATCCAAGTACTAACCAGGCCTGACCCTGCTTAGCTTCCGAGATCATGGTATAAGCCTACAGCACCCGGCATTCCCTGGCGGTCTCCCATCCAAGTACTAACTGGGCCTGACCCTGCTTAGCTTCCGAAACCAGACAAGATCGGGCATGTGCAGGGTAACTGCCAGCTTGCATTGCACAAGATCTTGCAAGAACTGTGCAAGATCTCATAAGAATCACACAAAATCACACACAAGAGCCAGGGTGGTGAAGTGGTTTGGGAGGTGGACTTAGACCTGGAAGATCCAGGTTTGAATCCCCTTTCAGCCATGAAGCTTCCTGGGTGACCTTGGGCCAGTCACTTCCTCTCGGCCTCACCTACCTCACAGCGCTGTTGTGAGGACAAATGGAGGGGAGCAGTTGTGTACACCATCCTGAGCTTTGGAGGAAGGGTGGTATAAAAATGTTAAAAACAAAAAGTAAAATATCACGCAAGAGCTCAAGCGGTCCAAGATGGCAGTGCTTGGGAGAGCCAGGAAGAAGAGGCTGTCACAAAAGAAAGGTTTCGTTACCACATCTAATTCCATCCTGCCTTGCATTGATAAGGAGTAGGCCCTTATCCACATTGCTATGGTTTCAGAGACTTGGCCGTTTCTGCACTTCCATCTCTGTCTTCTTCAGCCACCTCAAACACGGATTATATTGTGTTGGCCTAATGGGTGCTTCCTGAACCCCAACATGGACCAACATCTACTCTGTAGAGGTCTGTATCCCATCTATAGCTCTCTGATGATACTTAGAGATGTCAGTATGAGACACATATGATTCCCCACCAAGCCTTGTTGTGGGGTTAGCTATGGAACCTTTTTGTATTGGCAACCTTCAGTCTCGAGAGACTCTGGTATCGCGCTCTGAAAGGTGGTTCTGGCACAGCGTCTAGTGTGACTGAAAAGGCCAATCCGGGAGTGACAATCCCTTCCACACTGGGAACAAGTGCAGTCTGTCCCTGGTCTGTCTCCCTGGCTATGGGCCTTCCTTCTTTGCCTCTTCGCCTCAGACTGTTGGCCAAGTGTCTCTTCAAACTGGGAAAGGCCATGCTGCACAGCCTGCCTCCAAGTGGGCCGCTCAGAGGCCAGGGTTTCCCACGTTGAGGTCCATCCCTAAGGCCTTCAAATCCCTCTTGCAGATGTCCTTGTATCGCAACTGTGGTCTACCTATAGGGTGCTTTCCTTGCACGAGTTCTCCATAGAGGAGATCCTTCGGGATCCGGCCATCATCCATTCTCACGACATGACCGAGCCAACGCAGGCGTCTCTGTTTCAGCAGTGAATACATGCTAGGGATTCCAGCACGTTCCAGGACTGTGTTGTTTGGAACTTTGTCCTACCAGGTGATGCCGAGGATGTGTCGGAGGCAGCGCATGTGGAAAGCGCTCAGTTTCCTCTCCTGTTGTGAACCTAGGTACCAAGGATAATGCCAGGATGCCAAAATAGCAGTCAGCACATCAGGTTGCCATTCTGTCCCCAAACCCAAGTTCAGAAGACAGGGCCCAGTGAGGCCACAAAATGGGACTTGCTGAGTTCACATACTGGTATACTGTTGAATGACCCCAAAAATCAGGTACCAAAGTGCAGCCTTTTGGCAAAGGGGTGGCAAAAAGAAAAGGAAAAGAGAGATCCTAGGTGTTGGGGATGTATTTTCTCAGTGAGAAAATAGCAGTGTATATTGGATTTATTTTCAGACTGATGAGTGAAACAAATTTTTAGGGCAAATTATATTGCAATGGTTGGCAACCTTCAGTCTCGAAAGCCTATGATATAAGCCTACAGCACCCAGTATTCCCAGGCAGTCTCCCATCCAAGTACTAACCAGGCCTGACCCTGCTTAGCTTCTAAGATCAGACAAGATTGGGCATATGAAGGGTAACAGTTGCAATATATTCCTGCAAATGACACCTCAGTTCCCCAGGATATGGAGTGGTATGCCAGCAGCAGATTTTAATTTTTGAATGGAAGGGGAGGGAGAGGAAGTGGAGGGGACCCTCCAGCTGGAGATCCTGAAATGATTCTCTAAAACCTGCATCTCAGGCTGAAAACTGGAGATTTGGCCACCCCAACCAGCTTCCTCATATCCTTATATTAAGGTTCAGTTTTTTAGATGATAGTTACTGAACTGGCCCCTTTGACTCGTTTGCACTCTGAGCTCACCATGAGCATTGAATCCTCCAGCCACATCCCATCATGCCCTAGCTTTTTAGTCACTTCAACTACTTTTAAAGTAGTATCAGCAACATGCACAGACCATATTCAGCATATGTAGAATGTTCAGCAGCAGGAACAAATGAATCCCCCGTACAACTTTGCAAAAGATTCATGATAAGCTGGGAAGGAGGAGGATGAACAAGCTCACGAGTGCAAATGCACAGATACATTTGGTAAGTATTGTCCAAACCATCCCTTGGTTGATAATTGTTTTAATAGGCTTCTCAATAATCTCCCTCTCCAAACAAAGCTGGTTTGAATCAATATACTGGAAAAAGCATGCTAAGAGGAGGTGTGTGTGTGTGCGTGTGTGTTTCCAGTGGAGTAGCTAGAGGGGTACAAAGCACTAAGTTTTTCAGGGAGCCTCACCGTGGCGTGCAAATGGCCCCTCCCCTTCTGAGTCATTCCAGGCAGAATACACTTCCTTTCTTGCCCCCCCTCCCTGGTCCAGAACCGCTCTGGGTGGGAGGGAGAGGTCGCTTTCATGTAGCGGTGAGGCTCCCTGCAGAACAGAGTGCTTTGCACCCCCTCTAGCTATGCCACTGTGTCTTTTCCTTCCAGCTTTGTACATTCACTGAGTAGCCTTCAAGATGTTTGTGCAATTGTTTTTATTAGGAGCGGAGGTGCTTTGACTGCAGAAATGGAACCTTCTGAACTTTTATCACTTACAGAAAAGCATCCATGCTCTTTCGGTGAAATCAGGGAACAGATGCACAAGAATCTCAAGGTAAATGGCAGCCTCAGAAGTTATTTCACTGCATAGGAAACAAAGGCTGCAATTATATACGTGAATGACTTAACTCATCGCCCAGGCATTATTTTTAACATAAACCTTGGTAGGAATAAAATAGGCGCAGACGTCTATCAGCTGAAGTGGGGCAGGAAATAATTGAATGTACTGCAATCAGTTGGTAATTTTGACTGAGGAGCAAGGCTGGATTAATGAACAGTGTTCCCTTTGGAACTGCAGGGAAGTGGCAAACCTCCCCTGTTATTTCCACAGGTGTGTCTAGCTTGTTGAAAAGGGATGTCAAATGTTCAGGATGCTTCACAGCAAAAGCAGAGACCCAATTGTTTTTGGGAATAGAAGGAAGGCTTCCAAAAGGAAATGAATCAGCGTGCTAATCTAGATTGATCATTGCTCAGTTTCCCCTAGGGACAAGCTAGATGCCACCAGGAAACCCACAGGCAGGGCAGGAAAGTATCGCCGTCCCCCATCCCCCCGTCCTTGGCAGCAATTGGTATTCTGTTTCTGAACATAGAATAGACATTTAGTGATCATGGCCAATACTCACTGTTCTGTAAGGATGTATCTAATTCCTTTAAAGTAATAAACAACACTGGTTTTTGCAGCATAGTAATTCAAGTACAGTGGGGCTTTGTATCCATGGGGGATCCATTCCACAGATACAGAATTTCACAGATAGTGAAGTCCATGGGGAGAGGGACTGCTGGCAAAGCAGAAGTGTCTTTCAGAAGTGCACGACTACCGCAATTAGAAGATCACAATTAGAAGATGGGGCTGGAAGGCACCTCTGGTCACATCTGGGAGGTGCTCTGAGGCCCTCTAGTGTGGGCCCTGGATCTGCATTGAGTCAAATCCATAGATGACAAGCCCAAGGGATAAAAAGGCACACTGTATTTGGGAAAAATGTGGGGGAATTCTCTATCCGCGGCTACTTTTCAGAGCTAGTATTCATCCCATCGTACTTCTTGGATATGCAGGAAGAATCAAAGAAGGTGCTTCCCCAAGCAGCCCCTAATTAGACTGTGGAATTCCTTGCCACAAGATATGATTATGGTCCCTAGTTTAGATGGCTTTCAAAGGACAGCAGACAATTACATGATAGATAGGGCTATCGAGGGCTACTAGTCATGATGGCTGTATGCTGCCACCAGGATCCAGGCAGTGTGCTTCTGAATACCAGTTGTAGGAGAGCAATGGTGGGAGAGAGGTATGCTGTTCTTTCTTGCTGGTGCACCTCCTCATCGGTGAGGAAATGGGAAACTGAACCACATGAACTTTTGGGCTGCTCTAGCCCAGCTTTACTTATGCTATTTTCCTGTACTTGAAAGCTTGGTGCCTGAGCAGGGCCTCTCTTTACATAGTTATTATTGCCTCTCACGAATACTGAAATGTACTATTTGAAGTACATATATTGCTCTGCAAACTGAAAAAGAGGAAAAATGAGATGCTGAAGACCTTGCATCCAACAATGGCATGCTTGGAATGCGATCACTGCAGCCTCACTGACTATGAAAACGTACAGATGGAGTTGAGGCCCAATCCTACGGCTGCAAAAGTGCCGAAAAGCACTTTGTGGCAGTGCTGGGAGCTGATATACCAGTGGGAAGGTTGAAGCCTTCGGGCCCGCACCAGTGGAGCAACGGAGGCCCGGCAGAGCAGGTAAACCCTGAAAAATGAGGCAGGGAGAGGGCAGAATGGGAATGAGATGGGGCAGAGGTTGGTGGAGCGGGCTGGGGGGTGGGGGGGTGGATCGGGTCCATGACTGAGTGACAAGGCCCTTTCCAGGCCTGATCCACCTGCACTGTTCAACACAGACTTGTATCAGCAGTATCTATGGTGCAGGTCTGGGTTGACCCATTACGGCTGCTGGGGCTTATCACAGGGCAAGGAGATAAATGTCCCCATACCCCAAGGAGACCTCCAGCAGCCAGAAATCCCCTGTGGGATGCAGCAGAGCAGTGCTGGTGGCTCTGCATCGCTGCCTGGGGATTTAGGTTGGAGTGGGCTGCTGTTTCACCCCAAGGAATATGAACAGTGCTGGATTGGGAAGCTGCTATTTTATCCAAACACGTGCAAAGTCATTCCACTACTATAATTTTTCTTTTCCCCTCCATTAAGGGATATTGCCTAGAAATTGGCATGGCACACTGAAGTAGGTGACTAGCAGAGGCAGCTTCAGGTGTCCGGGGTAGCGCTCTGCACATGCTCATATGCCTGCTGCCCCCACTTTCCAATGGCAACATTGCAATGACAATATCAAGAGTATATAGACGGTCACAGTTACTTGATCATTCTGCCCCCACCCTGGTGCAGAAAATGAAATGCACCAATCTCATTTCTGCCACGGGCCCTGCCACTTTGCAGGGACAACTGCGCACCACAATCCTGGCTCATTCATTCCCAGCCTGCGTGGCTTCCCAAAGAGCTGCAATTCCCAGCCTGATTGCCTTGTTTGGGCAACTCCAGTAATAATTACCTCCTGACAACTGCTCTAATACTCTGCGGAAGTGAATTGACAACCTCAGCTCATTTCTGACACATCCTCCCCCCCCTCCCGTCATAAATAAATTCTTCTTTTATCAGACTCAGCATGAGAAGATGAGGCATTGTGGTGTGAGCTGGAAGAGGTTTCAATCAATCAATGCTGAGGAACGCAGGTGTTGGATGCTTAAGGAGGTTTGCACAACTGTCATTATTCGGCAGCATGATATCGCTTCTGCTTCTTGATGGTTGAGCTCATTCTTGCCGTAAATCCAACGCACTTCATGCGGTTGGCTCCAGGTTTTTTGTGAGTATTCAGAAATGGATGTACATGAGACTGGTCCTTTGCTCAGGGAGTATGCATGGCTTGTGTCTCTTCTATGGCATGGTTGGCAACCTTCAGTCTCAAAAGACTACAGCACCTGGTATTCCAAGGTGGTCTCCCATCCAAGTACTAACCAGGCCTGACCCTGCTTAGCTTCCAAGAGTGTCTCTTCTATAGACCTTATTCAACCTTCCCACTATTTCATCAAACCAGTGGCATAGCTAGAGGGGGTGCAAAGCACTAAGTTTTGCAGGGAGCCTCACTGCAGCGTGGAAGGGGCCCCTACACCTCCCCTTTGGAGCCATTCCAGGTGGGGGGGGGAGCAAAATGGAGGCTTATGCTGTAATTGCTCAGAAGGTGAGGGGAAAGGGGCTATTTGCATGCTGCGATGAGGCTCTCTGCAAAACTTAGGGCACAACCCTAACCAGGACTACTCAGAAGTAAGTCCTATGTTGTTTAATTTGGCATACTCTCAGGAAAGTGTGGTTATGATTTCAGCCTTAGTGCTTTGTACCCTCTCTAGCTATGCCACTGCATCAAACCAGCATGGAAGGTGGACCAAACTACGCTTGCAGCATGAGCCAAGACATGTCTACTCAGCAGTAAATCCAATTCAGTTCAATGAGGCTAAGGCTACAATCCTATTCACACATGTGGGAGTAAGAACCATTGATTATAATAGGACTTACTTCTGAGTAGACATGACTAAGATTGGGCTCTTATTCTCTAGTAAATGTGAATAGGACGGCAGTCTTGGTCAAGTGCTTGGCTTCTTGGGCTGTGTGTACACATACACCTATTGGTGGAGGTGGACAAGGTTCAACCACATTGCAGAAGCATCCTGCAGTTGAAGGGGACAATGTAGTCAATGAGCTAGCCAGATGGGATGGAATGGTTTCTCCTTTTACTCTTCCTGTAAAGCTTTCTTTGGTATGCAGTTTGTTAATCTCATTCACTAATGTCATCTGGAGAGGAGGAGGTGCCACCACAAAATTTTCTGACAAGGAGTTCCACAATTTAATTATGCAAAGTACTTCTGAGTAGACACTGTAGGCTTCTGCTGTTAGGCTTCACTCCTATGCTTACTTACTGGGGAGTAAGCCCCAATGAACACAGTGGCACTTTCTTCTAAGTAACTTACATAGAATTGCCCTGTAAGAGATTGTTGATGAAACAGGGTTGGGATTTAAATATCACTTGAAAGCTCTTTAGCATAGTAAGTAAAGTAATACTGTTCATTAGGGGCCATAAGGTTCATTCTGGCCCCAGAAACATTCCCAGGTCAGCATGCACACTTTTGAGTCATAGAGAGCTCTTCCTCAAAGTATCAGGTTTTTTGTTTTTTTTTAAAACCTGCCTTTGCTGAGCTTTGTCCTATTTGGATATTTCCTAATCTATCACAGTAACACTGAGAAGCTAAAATCACAAGAGGGCAGAAGGGTGATTGAAGAGTGTGGATCTATTGCTTCTAATTAGAAGACAGCACTTGTATGGTTAAGTACTGCATAAAAATTCTATTAATCATTTTTGCCACAGCGGTAGAGCTTCGCCACTCAAGTGTGAAAAGTTACCAGACAGGCTGTGGACATGATCAGTGTAGATTTCACAGAACTACAGAGATTAAAGCCCTGAACATCATGTTAGGACCATCTGCTTGTACCTTCAATGGGCGACAACAGCTGATATCTCTGAGTTTATGGAGACTTTTGTGCTCTAGTCAAAATGCTATTCCTTCCCCCACTTGCCAGAATCTGATAGTGTAACATTTGGTCAATAGCTTCAGGGAGTAGCATGATGAGAGTTTTTGAAACAGGTTGACAAGGCCTGGGAAATAAATAAATGCTGAGGTTTGAGCCAGTGGTGTAGCTAGAGGGGGTGCAAAGCACTAAGTCTTGCAGGGAGCCTTACTGTGGCGTGCAAGTGGCGACTCTCCCTTCCCTTCTGAGCTATCCCAGGAATAGGCTTCCTGCAAAACTTGGTGCTTTGCACCCCCTCTAGCTACACCACTGGTTTGAGCCATGTTTGTAAGCATTAGGAATTATCCTATTCCTTGGCTCTTTTCGTCAACATATTGAGAACTGGGACATGTGTCCTGGCTACAGGTGGGAGAAAAGTACAGGTGGGAGAAAAGGTGGGAGAACAATTTTTTATTGTTTCATGGATTTTGGTTCTTTCCACAGTTAGAATTGCAAAAAGTGGTGTTATGTCTTTTTATTCAAAATTTACATTATAGTCATAAGTCATAACTGCTTTAAAAGTCTACTAGATAGGTGATATAGGTGGTATAGATGCAGACACAGTCATTACCCATGCATTAAATAATAAATTAAATAATAAAAAAACTATTACATAATAAAAACCCCAAATAAAACAGAAACATTTTTTCACTGATTTCAAAGTTTTGTTTTGTTTACAAAAATGATAAGCACAGTTTCTAGCATTAGGGAACCTCAGAGAGGCTTCCCCAATGCGGGCTTAGGTTGTACGAGGCTCAGTGAGCTTCAGGTGAGTGTGTGTGGGGGGGTGGATTTTCATGCGGGGTGGGTGGCGATAGCCCGTGGGGAGGGCACCATCATGGACCTTTGCCCCAGGGCACGGGACTGGGGAGGTCTGCCACTGCAGATAAGTGTGCATACACAAACCAGGAAATGGATTTTGCACCGAACAGACAGGCTGACACCTGTTTGCCATTCTTGGTTGTTGTCAATCTCCTCCTGTAGAGTCTCCTCTGCAGAAGGTCTGAGGCCTTGTAGGTCTGTAAGAGGGAAATACTCTTGTGTCTCAGAACTAAACGCTTGGATTTTTGAAGCTTGGATATTGCTCGCTCAGTGGCCACAGTGTGATTTCCAAAAAACATTACTCCAGCTGTACATGGCCTACATGAGAGAGAGAGTTCTTCTTAACCTCCTCTTTAGTTTTCTGACCGAGATGGATATTCAAGGGAATGTACTTTGGCGAAGCAGGAATCATCCTATGAACAAACTGTATTGTATATAATGATTCTATATTGGTATTTTCCTTCTTTCCCTTGGTTGAGCTGTTCAACCAAAGAACTGTTCAACCTGAAGAGTGAACAAACTTTGTTTTAAAGCAGGGGTCTCCAAACCCCGGCCTGGGGGACAGATGCGGGCCGCAGCAAGCCTCTTTCCGGCCCACAGCCAACCCCTTGTCCCCTGAAAGCCTCTAGTCCATTCAACTGAACATGACCAGAACTGTGCTCTGATTGTGTCTGGAGCGTGTTCTGAGTGCCAGAGAGGTTGAATGAATGAGCCCATTCACTCGTTTATTCACTCATCTAAGTTCCATCTCTGATTTATTTATTTAAATTATATATTTAAATTTTTTTCCGGCCCTCCACACCATGCCAGGTATTTGATGCGGCCCTCTGGCCAAAAAGTTTGGAGACCCCTGTTTTAAAGCAACAACTTTGTAGTTAGACACCAGCTACTGGGCCAATTCCCCTTAAAAAAAATGAAAATATTTCATTTCCACTCCAAGTTATAGATATTGGCAGTTATGCCCTTCTGTTGCATTGTTGCAGAAAAGTGCTTATGGGAATATGCAAGAAAAAAATCTGCATTGTGTCTTCATTTGTTTTTATTAAGGGTTTTGTTTGCTGTGGAATGAATGCATTAAAACCATATTAGTTTGGTTACAGATTGTGTCCATTTTCATTTGCCTCTACAGTTTCATTTTCCGCTGATTTCAATTGGAGAATGGGCTGCAGTTTCCCTGCCTTTAACTTTTTATTTGTTTTTCAGCCAGTTGGCATGGCATTTGCAGACATTCTAGGATCCTTTCAAGAGATAAGACCTGACAAACTTCAGGCAGTTAGGATACTCATTTGAGAGGTTATTAACACACACACACACACACACACACACACACACACACACACACACACACACAGGCTCTCTCTCTCTCTCTCTCTCTCTCTCTCTCTCTCTCTCTCTAACTACTGTTTATCAATGTTAAAGATAAACGTGATAAGCATGGCAGAAGGGCACCCAATCTAGCAGGCTTAAGTAGGATAGAAAAGCACCCAGATGACCTGATTTTGAAAACAAGCTTAGCTGCTCTTTAGAGGAGATATGTGAGAATATGAACCTGCCTTGTTCTGGATCAGTTGGTCCATCCTCAACAGTGCTGTCTATTGACAGATGCCCATTCTCTGGGTCTTTCCCCAGCTCTACTTGGAGCTATCAGGGATCTTCTGCCTTCAAGACCAAGTGCTTTACTAGTGAGCTATAACACCTGCCCTGAAACAAAATGATCTAAGGGAACCAATGGAATCAGACTGATAGCTGCTCTCAAGATCTCATCTGTTCCTTCTGAGTTTGGTTCGACACAAATTGAAGCAAAGAGATCAATTGGTTGCATTTTCCTATTCATCTGAAAAATGAACATGCACCCCTAGAATGCCGTGCAGCTTTATGGTTTCTGGGTCCACCAAATGAACAATCCCACCTTGGCGTGGATGATACCTCCTGGATGATTGGTTTACCTTGAATTTTGTTTTCAAACACAGGAGAAAATTAGTATGGGTGTGGGCTGACCCTACTCACCGTGAAGGATGTGCCCAAGAATGTCCCATTTTTCCACCCAGCAGCCTGCTCCCATTTTCTAATTGTATGAAGATGGTTTGTGTGGAAGCAGTTAGCCCAGACAATCTAAATAGTACCTTAAAAGAAAAGCAACAAAAAAGTTTTGTAGCATCTGAAAGACGAACCCAGTTATTTTGGCAAAGGTTTTGTGACTTCATCAGAAGCCTGGTGCCCACTTCCAACCTGTCTCTGCCCTCCCCAATCTGTTAAACCCTCTATCTCCCCTCCCCTACTCTTCTCTAGCCCCTGTGCTGCACAAATCAGCTCTTACCTGTACCAGCATGAGTTACTTTCTCCGGTGGCATCGGTGGGATGGTGCAAGCCTTCCTACAGCACGCAGGTCTTTTGCGCTGATGCAAGGTGCTTTACAGATTGTGCTGTTAGAAAGGTCAAAATCTCTTGGGGATTTTCTCCATGAATCAAAAAAAACCACTACAATATAATGTTTACCATCATTTTGGAAGGGAAGAGCACAATCCTATGCGCTGTGCTGGAGGACGGGGTCACAAACATGCCACAAGGCACACCATGACACCCAGTGAGCAAGCAGTGCCAGTGGAGTGACTGCACTGCCCATCAGGTCTGCATTTGGAGACCCCAGATGCTGGTGCAGGCAAGTAAGATGCCAAGGGGTGTGGAAAGGGAGGTGAGGAGGGGTGTTTCTGGGTGTGGGAAGATAAGACAGGGCAGATCAGGCCCAGGAGGGGGTCAGGATAATTGGAGGCCTCCTCTGCTGTACCCTAAGCCCCTTCTTGGACCAAGCAACCCTACACAGGGTCACTCGAACTTCTGCCAGCTAAATAGCTGGAGATCCAAGTAGATCCATAGGGCAGGCTGAGGTGTTACTTGGGGTAAGGAGAAAAATATCTCCTTACCCCGAGGAGACCTCCAGCCAACTCCCAGCTAGCACTGGTGCAGCCTGTGCTAGCACTAATTAGGATTGGGTTGCCCAGCAAGTCCACAAGACTAACAGCTTGACTAAGAAGTGTGATCCAGGAAGCTATGAAGGCAGGATGATTTCCTTGGGGGGGGGGGGGGAATTGAATGCCTTGCCTTGTCAATTCAGGAAAATTAGAAGGATCACAACCACTGACAAATGAATGGTAAACCATTATTCTAATGGTTGAATAAGTCTACTGAATTTGAGCCGGCAAAAAAAAAAAATGCTAACTACATTTCAGCAGATAGTAGACATGTCTTTAAATATAACGGAAGCAGGAAACCAGCTAGCTAGATGGTTGGACAATAACCAACAAAAGTGTGAAAGGATTATACACGGGGAAAATGGGACCTCTCCTTTCCCCCCCGAAGCCACATGTTCAAAAGCAGATTGTATTCAGTCTCAGAAGACAGGATGCATGCTATTTGAGTCTGGTTTTGCTTTCATTTTGATTCTCCTTCCCTTCATTTGTATCATTATTCCCACAATAAAGGTTTGCTATTGTACCTTCACCCTCACATTCCTCTTCTCTCCCCTCCAAATCATTGAGCTTCACCAGCGGCCACCACACAGGGTCCCAGCATGCAAAACAGATTTCCCCCATGTGCACATGTTGATGTACGTCTGAAAAGAACACCTGGTAACATTTTTGAAATTCTTATTTGTCGTGGACAGCTTATAGGGACAAAGAAGGAGAAACGTTGATGTATGAACAAAGCCAATGACTCTTTATGTAGCCATGTACTATCTCTACAGAGATTCCACATCTTTTCAGCTCCAAAGGTTCTCAACAGAAAGAACATGACCAAAACAATGACTGCATCAGTAACAATGTTAGTAGAAGTAAAGCAGACACTTGAAAGCAGAAATCAAGATGGAAGTGCAAGCATTGATTCTGCTCTTAATTTTCCCAAGAAAAAAAAAGGGGGGGGGGGTCCTATATAGGTTGTCTTAGTGGTACCTATGGAATTTGGAAAGAGTTTTGAATGCTGGAATCCCTAGAATGCTGAAAGTTTTGAATGCTGGAATCCCTAGCATGTATGCACTTCTGAAACAGAGACGCCTGTGTTGGCTCGGTCATGTTGTGAGAATGGATGATGGCCGGATCCCAAAGGATCTCCTCTATGGAGAACTCGTGCAAGGAAAGTGCCCTACAGGTAGACCACAGCTGCGATACAAGGACATCTGCAAGAGGGATCTGAAGGCCTTAGGAGTGGACCTCAACAGGTGGGAAACCCTGGCCTCTGAGTGGCCCGCTGGGAGGCAGGCTGTGCAGCATGGCCTTTCCCAGTTTGAAGAGACACTTGGCCAACAGACTGAGGCTAAGAGGCAAAGAAGGAAGGCCCATAGCCAGGGAGACAGGCCAGGGACAGACTGCACTTGCTCCCGGTGTGGAAGGGATTGTCACTCCCGAATCGGCCTTTTCAGCCACACTAGACACTGTTCCAGAACCACCATTCAAAGGGCGATATCATAGTCTTTCGAGACTGAAAGTTGCCAACAACAAGTGGTACCTATGGAGTTTTGAAAGAGCAATGATCTTTATAAGAGCAGTTTAGACTTACTCTGAATGAGAAATTGTATCATGCAATAGTAAAATTTTCCATACACCCTATCCAGGTGGAGGAGGAAGAAGGGTGAAACAACCCCTTCAGCACTGCTGAATTCTGAGGCCTTGCTGTTGGCCCAGCAACCTTCAACAAAATGAGGGATAGCCGGCACAGATGAGGAAGCAGCAGATGTTGATGAGCCGTCACTATCACCCAGCCCTATAGACTTCAAGATATGGTTCAAGTTCATAAATTTCATAGCGTGTATGTTGAAGAGGGTCCCCTGGAACCTAACTTCATTTTCCCCATAGGCTGGATGGTTTGGTGTTCGCTAATTCAATATCCACTAGATTTTTTCAGGAACCTAACCCTACTGGAGAATGTGAACTGACTGTACTAGTGTTGGAGGTACATTTCCATTCAGGTATACAGATATAAGAATGAAAAGAAAACAGTCATTCTTAAAATAATACAGAGCGTCACAGTTTTAGATTCTAATCAACAGTTGCATTACTCTGAATTCAACCCTCAAAGATACAAAACAGAGAAAGTCAGTAAAAGATCGTCTCTTGTGGATATCAGAAAATTGTTGAATTAAGCTTCAAGGTAAGCTTATGTTTAAAGGCATTCACACATCTTGGAATTTCCCCATAGAGATATTGGGATTGGAAAGGACTACTTTCCATCCCTAGTGATGGTTGGGGGGGGGGGAGAGTAGACAAACTTATCGCACGAAAATGAATTGCAGACATCTTAAGATTTAGACTTTCACTATATATAAAGTGAATTGATCTACGTTTTTAGAAACCTGTCTCAGAGGTCATATTTCATTCAAGCTTCGAGGACCGGCTAAATCAACCTCCGCAGCTTGAAAAAGATAAAAGCCATAAAATAAATGATGTCGGCATTAGGAGCCCTCCTATGCAGATTTATGCTTGCTACAAACGATGTATGCAATCCCCCTGTAAACCACAAAGGTGATGCTTGTTTGTGGAACTGCCTTATCCTTTAGTTGGCACACATCCCAATTAAATAATCGGAGTGGGCTTGACTTTGCCTTAAAGGTTCTTGTCATGTTGCAAGTGGTGGGCCATCCTCAGAAAATAAAGCCGTTGGCCAGAGAAGGACTTACACATCTCTAGGATCTTCTCCATGATGTGTCGTTGTTGAGAGAGGAATGAAAAGTAACCTCTCCTAACACTGAAGGCTGTGTCAAGCATCTCTTATGCTGGGCTGAAAATCTGCTGTCATCTAGTTAGGGAAGAGTTTTGCCTGACTCCGTATGAGACTACCCTTTGACTAAGATCATCTGGAGTGGTCAAAGTGCCATTACAATATCCTGTGACAAGGAGTTTCACAATTTAATTATGTGAAGTATTTCTGAGTAGACATGCGTAGGATTGTGCTGTAAGAAAGTGAGAGCCCAATACTATTGCGCACTGGAACAGGAAGGTCAGGTGGTGTGTACTGTATTCAGTGTCTTCAGTTTGAGGTGGATCCTACAGAGTAAGGGGATTTATTTCCCCAACTCCTTGTTGCATAGCACCCACCTCAATGGGGCTTCTTGGATCTGTACCAGCAAAATCACTGGCTCAAATCCAAGCAGCCCGGAGCAACACTGGGCTGTTCGGGACAGGTTTTAGGATCCAGTGGCCTATCCTAACTCTCTCTTTCTCCCACTGGCTTGCCTGCCCACCCACCCCCACCCCAAAACATCCCTAAACACCCTCCCCCACCTCCCAAACCCACCACGCTGGCCGTCCTCAACAAGCACAAACTTACCTTCTCAGAGTGGCACAGAGGATGGATTTGGCCTTCACTGGCCAGTGCATGTCCTTGCGCTGGCCCCATCAACTCCCAAGTTGTCACAGACATGCCTTATGGCACATTTGTGACAGTCCTGGGCTGGTGCTTGCACCAGCTAAAAGACTAAGGGCACAATCCTAACCCCTTATGTCAGTGCTTTCCAGCACTGACTTAAGGGCAATGTAGCTCCGAGGTAAGGGAACAAACATTCCCTTACTTTGAGGAGGCCTCAGTGAGTGACACCCAACTGCAGGATGCAGCACACGTCCCATTGGCACTGCTATGCCAGTGCTGGAAAGCACTGACATAAGGGGCTAGGATTGCACCCTAAGAGCATTCTGGATTGTGCTCTAAGTGCAAGTCAGGACTTGCCAGCATGACTTGCACTTCTACCATGCTCAAATCAGGTGACCTTAGGCAAGTCACTCCCTCTCATCTCAATTTTTTCTATGTGTAATATGGGGGTAATAACATGGACTAATCTACAGCATTGCTGCAAGGAATACAAGATAATCCATGTGAAGAATTTTGTGCACTTAGCAGTATAACAAAAATCTTTCACTCTGTCATTTTATTTATGAACACTACAAAGGGTAATGTTGCATTTTAGTACAAGGTTAGCTAAATGCAATCATGATCTTAGATGGCCACAGCTGCACTGAACACAATAATTGCACAGCCTGTAAGATGAGATAACACTGCAGGTTCTCAGTCTTTAATTCAGAAGCCACATGCCAGTTTCTTTCCAGAACGAAGTCCTCCTTTTCTGTTCTTCTGATGACAGCTGATTAGGTTTATTGTCACTTCAGGAGAGGAAGCAAGGGTTGGCTCCTTGTATTCATGCACTGCTCTAGAATTATAACTTCTCTGAAATGCAGGCAGTCTTTTGTGTGGCTTTTAATTAGCATTTCTGTGATTGCAGTGAGATCAATTTCTAGAACAGCCAGCTAATGTAAGGAAGCAAACTGATGCTAGCTAATACACACGCACACACACACACACACACACACACCACAAGTGTTGTGTTTTAGATTATCTGTATATAATTTTTATAAATAATATATATTATGTAAATAATATAAATTCATAAAGTTATATAAAGTTATATACTGTATATAAATTTTCACCGTATATTTCAGATGAAAGCAAGGGGCTTGGTTGTGAAGTATCTTTCCCTTCTTGCTTAAAGTAGAAGGTGTATTCAGCCCCCTCCCCAGGCGAACATACACTGAGCTCCTTTGTTTCTTCATTTCTATTAAGAACATGTTGATAGCACATACAAAAGTGATTTGCAACCTGTCACACCCAAGGCTAAAAGGAGAAATGGGGGGCGAAGGAGGGATGAGGACACTTTTCACAACCCTTGTAGTGGAGTAGAAAACATCAAGTTCCTCCCTCTGTGTATTATTCAGTTGGTCACAAAAATATCTGGTATATGAATTCATAGACCACTGAATTCCACATAGTAGCCTGTTCAAAGTACAGATCTGTAATATTTTCCCAGATGTAGTCACATACCATGGCAGCATCAAGTCTAATATATTAAAAATAAAAATATTGAAATGAACGGGGACCTACCTGAAATTGGCTTGTGACCCACCTAGTGGGTCCCAACCCACGGTTTGAGAAACACTGCCTGAGAATATTGGCCCACACAGGGATGTGACTGAAGACTATGCTTCAAGATTATAGTAAACTTGAACAGTAGGTGGCTACTCCTTTCAATGTGCATGCATAGATTCCACCATGTGCATAGTTAAGAATGGTTGGTTGGCAACCTTCAGTCTCGAAAGACTATGGTATAAGCCTACAGCACCCAGTATTCCCAGCCGGTCTCCCATCCAAGTACTAACCAGGCCTGACCCTGCTTAGCTTCCGAGATCATGGTATAAGCCTACAGCACCCGGTATTCCCAGCCGGTCTCCCATCCAAGTACTAACCAGGCCTGACCCTGCTTAGCTTCCGAGATCATGGTATTAAGCCTACAGCACCCAGTACTCCCAGGCGGTCTCCCATCCAAGTACTAACCAGGCCCGACCCTGCTTAGCTTCCAAGATCAGACGAGATTGGGCACGTGCAGGGTAACAGTTGCTAAGAATGCTAACTTTTTATTCTATTTTAAGGCATTCTTCGTTATTTAAGATTACAAACTTGGCTTGCGGCTCAGTGGAAAATCGCCCACTTTGCACAAAGAGGGCCCCAGGTTCAATCTCTGATATCACCAGATAGGGCTGCTAAAGATCCATTCACAAAGCACTGGGGAGCTGCTACCAGCATGTGCGAACCACACTCAACTGAAGACTCAGTCCTAAGGGTGCTAGAGCTAGTGCTGAGTTCCAGTGTCGGCACTGGGTGTTGTAAATGTACTGTAACATATGTTTACAGTACCCTCTGTGTAGGGAGAGCTGTACGGAGTGCCCAACACTGAACGGACACCACTTGGAGCAAGGGAAGGACTCTAGGCATTGGTAAGGGGGAGACATTCTGGGGTGAGAGAAGTGCAGGTTGGGGCGAGGAACTGGGGCAGGAGGGGGTGGGTGGAGCCCTGCTCTGGTGTATCTTCTCCTCCATGTGGGTTGCAAAGCCCAACATGGAAGCTCTCAAGACTGCACCAGCAAAAAAGCCGGCGCAGACTTGAGAAGCCCCATTGTGGGGCTTTGGGCTTTCCTTGGGGGAAGGGGACAAAAGTTCCCTTCCCCTGAGGAGACCTCTGGCAGCGCTGCTGGATGCAGGCGTAGCTGTTTTGCTGTTACTGAACCTGGCAGCACCACTGGGATAGAATTGGGCTGCCCATGGGCCAATGACTGAACTCGAGAGGATAATGTCCTATATAAAGAACGAGTCACAAGACTAATTTTATGTATTTGCAAACGCATGCAGGCTGAGTCAATTAATCAACTCATGCTATAAATTTCCTCTTTCTTATTCAGAGGACAGCTCTAACCACAAATAATCCTTCATGGGTGTTGCTTTCCAAAGGGTGGGAAGAGGATGAATAAATGAACCCTCATTAAGAAATCTGGTTCTTTGCTAGCACAGTGTCACCTGCCGTGGTGTTTATAAGGAATCGTCCTATTTACCGACTCCGCTGAAGGCAACATAAACAAACACAAGCGCATGATCATTTTAATCCATACATCACCACCTCTCGTGCCTCCTCAGTCAAATTTCACCTTGTCTTGGGTTTATGGAGTGTTCATTCTCCTGGCTTCATTACACATCATTACATGTTAATAGGGCTGGTATCTAGAGTGACATCAGATCACGGAGAAGTTGTCATAACTTATTGCTAATACTTGTCAGCTGATCACAGACACATTGAGACAAGTGACATCCAAAAAAAGACAACAACCAGCCAGCTATACCGGGCATTTGTTGTTTCCATGCATGTAAGGCAGACTGTGGAAGGGCGATATTGACTTAACTACTCCACTTGGATTATCATCTCAATTGGTGGTTTTTCAGAATGGGGTGGCTACTGGAAGATCTCTGGTCAAGTCAGCAGAGTTCTCAAGGAGAACCCTGTCAACTGGTCTCCACCACTGGTGAAGAGCTGAAGACAGCTCAAGCTGGTCTTTATCTGTGACTGCAGTGGATGTTTGTAATATGCCAGATGCAAGTAATACACCACACAGATGGATTGAGTATATGCGTTCCTCAGCAGCTGCACCAGAGGCCTGTAGTTCTATGATTCAAAGCAAGGGCCCAGATCCATGCCTGGCTAACCTCTGAGGTAGCAAGGGTCCAATGTAGCTGTTCTTCTCCATCACTACCTGGTAAGCCAGGACTGATAAGTAACCTGGACCTGGTTAAGTAACCTGGACTGATAAGTAACCTTAGACTTGGAAGATCCAGGTTTGACACCCCCCCCCCCCCCACTCAGCCACAAAGCTTCCTGGGTAACCTTGAGCCAGCCACTTTCCACACGGATACTGAAATCCAGGGATACTTGCATCTGCAAGGGGCCAGGGACTGGTGCCACCAGTACCACACAGGACCTTCTGAAGGTCATGCCAGCCTCCCAGCCTCCTCAGAAGGCCTCCTGCATATGACCAGAAGCCACTTCCAGTCATGTCTAAGAAATGTTCTAATGCGAGGGGAAGGCCTGTGGAGTGGGCCGCGGGCCTTCCCCAGCCTCAGAAGGCCTCCTGGATGCGACTAGAAGTCATTTGCAGTTCACATTCATGACTTCTGGTGGTGTAGGAGAGCCAAGGTGGTGTAGTGGTTTGGAAGGTGGACTTAGACCTGGAAGATTCAGGTTCGAATCCCCCCTCAGCCATAAAGCTTCCTGGGTGACCTTGGGCCAGTCACTTTCCCTCAGCCTCACCTACCTCACAGGGTTGTTGTGAGGACAAAAGGAGGGGCGCAGCTGTGTACACCGCCCTGAGCTCTTTGGAGGAAGGGCGGTATAAACATGTGAAAAATAAATAAAATAAATAAGTAACAATCTCTCTAAGGGATCCATGCTTGTGCAAGGACCCCTTCAGCTACCACATTGGAACCCCGTGGAGTTTCTGGAGGGATGGAAATGACATTGAACTTCTGGAAATACTGAGTTCTGAGCTGCGTGGAGCTCAGCTTCCCAAGGCTTTGAGCTGGGCAGATCTCATTGGGACACTTACTTGGTGCTTGTGGGGGAGCAGCAACATCTTCTTCCTTCGATGGGGAGTAGGCAGCAGAGGATGCATATTCCCCTTCCCTATAACTATAGTGGGGTGATGTAGAACAATTGCCACCCATCCATTGCCCAATTAGCTTTCTCAGCTGGCCATATGGCTTTCCAAAGCATGAGGGAATGAGCCTAGAGGAGAGCTTCCAGGGCTTTAGCCAACATCCCTCAAAAGTCAGAGCAGCCATTGCCGTGTCCCAAAACGTACTAAGGGTCAGCTGGCTCCAACCCACTTTTCAATTGGTTCACAGCTCCATGCCTCCTGGAGCTCTTAAAACTTTCCTCAATCTCAGCAATGGCATTTCAGACTTGCTGAGATCGCCCAAATATTTTGCCCCTATACCAAAGCATTCCGTTAAGCTGCCTTGCTTGTCATTGTCTCCTCGGACTGGAAGTGACTTGCCAAGAAGTTAAGGCTGGTAGCTTTTGCATCTCGGCTCTCTAAGATCATTTTAACTGGACATGCCACATAACATATGCATTGGAAAAGCATATGTTTCACCATTGAGGTACAGTCCCCTTTCACACTCTCCTTTAGCAGTACCTGCTTACAAACTTTCTTATTACCAATAATTTGGGTTCCTCCACTCAGTACAGTAGTTTGTGCTCCAGTGCACAGAAAACCATCTTTTCCTGCTACCAATCACCATTCCGACAGCATAGATCTGAACTAGAGAGAGGGAGAACCTTGATAAAATAAAATCAAAGACAAGATTGTGTGTTCAGTGAACACACACACAGCGATGGTGGACAACATCCACACCCTTTTTGTCCAAATGTTGCATGCCCATGGGCGGGCGGGCAGGCAGGCAGGGAGCAGGAGGTGGGGCCAGGACCTGGCAGTTATGCCAGATGCTAGCCCCTGTTCCTGGGTAGCATGGAGTGGCTCCTGCCTGCTCCATTCTGCTCGGATCTGCCCCACCATGATGGTGGAACCATTGGGGCTTCTGAAAGGTTTCCCCTTGCCCCTGGCTAGACCACAGTTTGCCCCAAACCTGTGCTGGATACAGCACAAGCCTGCTGGCCTGCCTATTCCAGCACCAATTAGGATTGCTCTGTGTGTGTGTGTGTGTGTGTGTGTGTGTGTGTGTGTGTGAGAGAGAGAGAGAGAGAGAGAGAGAGAGAGAGAATATTTATGTGTGCGTGAATTTGTGGAGGGCAATGAAGGCAGAGGGCTAAAAAAAAAGGCAGACGGGAAATAAAACTGTCCTCATCTCTCATAGAGGAAAGGTATTTTGTCTCCCAAACTTTAACCCCCCAACTAGTGAATTCCGCTCAGGCCCCCACTTATTCTCCTCTCTTTGATTATGCTGTATCTTCTTAAAACAAGCACACACACGTCTTTGAGGATTGTCGATGTTTTAACTTGCCACTACCAGCTTGCAGAAATGGAGCTGGAGAAGAGAACTGACTGGGATTCTAATGCAGGAAAGGTTATGCCTACCAGGAAAAAAAAAAGGCAGAGAAAATTGAAACCTAAAATTATCTGCCTCTTTTTCCATTTACTCTCCAAGCTATCCCTTCTAGTTTTCAATTATCTTCGGGCTATAGATGTGTCAGAGTGTGAGATGAGCCCCTGGTAGGATACAGTAGTGCAGAGGATGAGGAGGGGTGTGGTGGGAGGGGGGAAGCTTTCAAGAATATTCAAACTTGTTTGGATGCAAATTTGGTCATTGAAAGATGTGCACTGAAAAGCATCAGTGTCCCAGAATCTCCCTTTGGTAATGCAAACCACTTCCTTGCCCATTGTCCCATTCTCATTTCTGCCTTCTCTCCAGATTACCTGGAGGTAAATATAAAAAATCAGCGCTTCATTTCCATTTCTTTGGTGGGGACCCAAATGAGATGCACACAGCACCCAGTCTAGAGGGAGATGGATTTTGACTCCTCTTGCAACTCCCTTCTCAATTCCCCCACTTCTCGGCCTAGTCCAGAATGGACTCAACACCTGCTTGGGCTCTCATCAGGTTCTGCTGCACCACATAAAGACCTTGTTGGCATCCTTCAGTCTTGGAAGACTATGGTATCGTGCTCTGAATAGTGTTCTGGAACAGAGTGTCCTCTCCAGTGCGCGAAGCCTGTGTAAAGTAGATATGGAGGATAGACTGTTACCCACGCAGCCAATCCCCCCTCTCCACATCGCTGAAATGGTCCAATGGAAAGGCAGAAGTCAATACGGCTGGTTCCAGCGGCATCGCAGGAGTTGCCAGAACGTGACTGTGTTCAGCCATGAACTGCCTCAGGGACTCCGGCTCCGGATTTTGCCTCGAGATTGACTCCTGAAGCCTTTTCCATAACTGGATGTAGCCACAAGGCAGTGGAGGTTTGGGATCCGAGTTTTCCTTCTCTCAGATGAGCTGCCTTCCCAGGCTGACGAGTCCCATCTACCCGGTGGCTGTTTAGTCGCCTCTTAGAACAAGTACAGCCAAACTGAGGGCCTGTTCTTATCCCCAGCCCTCAGGGGAAAGACCAGAAGGTAAGATAAACAGGAACAATTTGCAAATCTTTGTGGCAGTATTTGGATTCTCCCCACCCCCAGGCAGGCGTAGAAAGACAAGAACTCAGTTGCTTTGCAATCCAGACCAAACTCTTGTAGACAACCTTCATTTAATACAAAGATATGGAGTCTCCGCTTGACCAGTGTTGCCTGTAAAGTGTGCCAAGCTCATGGGATGACTTCATCACCAAATGTCCAGTGGCAGTGTTGCAGAAGTGGCTGCAGAAAGGGTCCACACACTGGTGTGTTCCCTTTAGAGGGCACAGTGCTCTTGACGTATCCTGAGACACACCACTGGTCAACCTCGCAGGGTCGACCCAAGCCCCCCATCCCGAGCCCAAGTCAAGATGAGTGCTTTCCACATCCCCTTGCTTTGCATGCATGCACACACCACCCTGATTCCCTTCCTTTCCCATTAGTGCCATCTCCTCCTCTCCTGCTGCCTCTTCTCCCTATTGAGTAAGTTTTTAAAAGTAGGAAGAGGAAGGCAGAAGTGGGTGGAGAAACAAGAGTGTAGCCTAGAGTGGACTAGGCCACCCCTCTTTCCCCCAATGTTCTACCATTTTTTGCTTTCCGCTATTTAGAAATCACTCAGTAGTGGTAAAAGGAGAAAGTCACAAGGCAGACAGACTGCAGACTGACCAAGGTGGCCAAAGGAGCTGGTGAATGAGCATGGAGTGTGCACAAGCAGGCCTCCTACCTTGTAGGCCTACCAGCCTTCTCCTGCAGGGGTCACTTCACTCAGCCTCATTACAGGTGGTTCCTTCCACCTAGGCCAGTATTATCAACTTAGACGCAAAGGAATCATGTACTCGCTTTGGGGGGTTGGCAACCTTCAGTCTCGAGAGACTCTGGTATCGCGCTCTGGATGGTGGTTCTGGCACAGCGTCTAGTGTGGCTGAAAAGGCCAATTCGGGAGTGACAATCCCTTCCACACCGGGAGCAAGTGAAGTCTGTCCCTGGTCTGTCTCCCTGGCTATGGGCCTTCCTTCTTTGCCTCTTTGCCTCAGACTGTTGGCCAAGTGTCTCTTCAAACTGGGAAAGGCCATGTTGCACAGCCTGCCTCCAAGTGGGCCGCTCAGAGGCCAGGGTTTCCCACCTGTTGAGGTCTACTCCTAAGGCCTTCAGATCCCTCTTGCAGATGTCCTTGTATCGCAGCTGTGGTCTACCTGTAGGGTGCTTTCCTTGCACGAGTTCTCCATAGAGGAGATCCTTTGGGATCCGGCCATCATCCATTCTCACAACATGACCGAGCCAACGCAGGCGTCTCTGTTTCAGCAGTGCATACATGCTAGGGATTCCAGCTTGTTCCAGGACTGTGTTGTTTGGAACTTTGTCCTGCCAGGTGATGCCGAGGATGTGTTGGAGGCAGCGCATGTGGAATGCGTTCAGTTTCCTCTCCTGTTGTGAGCGAAACAGTTACTTGCTTTAACCAGTTGCTATAAGCAGAAAGCTTATAGCAAGACAAGCAGGCGGGTAGCCTGCAGGTAGAGGAGATGACTTTCCTGTTAGCAGGAAGCAGGAAGCATGTTTCCTGAGTCATCTTCACAATTCCTTTGCACGACTTTAAAAAACATAAATGATGGTAATGGGTGGAGCTATGAGGGGCTGTGAAGATAGGGTTCCCCCAAATCTTGTATCCATGGGTAGGGGGCCAGGAATGCATCCCCACAGATATGGAGGGGATGCATGTAGACTTACCTGGGAGTAAGCCCCATTGAACTAAATGGGTGTCACTTCTGAGCAGACATGTATAGGATTGTGTTATCTGCAAGTAAAGACCCTTCCCAGAACCTACTATGTCAAATCCTCTAACTGAAGGTGCTGGGGAGTGAAGCTGCCCTCAGAGTCCTGGCCGCTGGTAGAGACGTGATCCCTCCCTCCCTCCCTCCCTCAGTGGTTACTCAGTGGTGGCAGTGTGCTATCCTCTGCCCCACCTCATAAGCTTCCATTTGTCCACTAACAAATCTATTATGACTTGGGAGGAGTTTGTCCACCCCATTCTCATTTTTGCAGGTCCAAACAGGTGACAGAAACAGGTTTATGAGACTCCGGATGGGCTGCGGCGCATACAGATTCTGCGGGTTTCATTTAACGGCACAGCGTCCTCTTCCCCTTCTGCGCAAATTGTTCCATAAATATGCAGGAAACATTATCAATAAAAATAGAATCATATTTGCGGCATCTTTTTTTATCCCTCTGCCACTAAAGCAATGGGAAAGCAATTAACATTTGTGCGACATATCCCGGCCCCTTGAGAGAGAGCTGGATGCGGCTAATCCTCTCCTCTCCTGGAAGAAAGGATAAAGAGCCCCCAAGGAATCTGTCATCTAAAGAGAGAGCCGACAGCCTCGCGTTCCGAAAGTAAAATGAAATAAAGTGACTGGTCCCTGGTGCCTTTCCTTCTTTCTGAGCATCCCATGAAATCATTTGCAATTAGAGAATAGGGACCAGCATTCTAGCATCGAAGTATTCAGTTGTGATCATGGTACCCAGCACTGGTGATATCTAAAGATGCGTTCTAGACACAGCCATCCTACAGGTGGAGACATTGTCTGTGTATGAAGGTTGAAGAGAACTCTGGGTACTTCTAGAGCCTTCTCTTCCAAGGCATTAAATACATTCAGACAAATGCAAATTGAAACCACTAAGCTGTTGCCACTTGATGAAGATAATAATGAGATGGACCCGTGGATGGAATGAGCGTAAGACAGTTTCTTAAACTTGAAAATCAAATGCTTTGACCTTTTGAGACTCCATCTGTTTTCAGTCATAATCTTTGCATAAATGTTTTCAAAATGCAGGAGGATCAAAGGAGAGTGAGAGACTCCTCTTGGCTGTTCATTGACAGCACAATCCTATTCACCAGTTATGCGGGTGCAGTAGCCACTGCACTGGTGTACGGTGTGACAGACGTACCATAAAGCACATTGTGGCGCCCGGCAACTAAGGAAGGCACTAAGGAAGGAACTAACTAAGCACTGTCAGGAAGGCCTGTGCTGTCCCAGCAGTGCTGCATCTACAACGAACACGCATCGGAGCAGGTAAGCTCCGACCAGGTGGCGCAGGGGAAGGGCAGGGGAGGGCAGAGAGCAGGTGGTTCAGGCTGGGGGGGGCAGGATCAGTGGCAACACAGAAAGCCAAATACTATTTCCTTTCCAGGCTTGAAAGCCCGACACTGGAGTTCTAGGACCTGTGACACCTGGTGGGACAATGCTAGGAAAATTGAAGGGGGGGGGGAATTGAAGTTTCTCTGTATCCGATTAGTTTAGTCTAGGACATGTTTACTCTGAAGTGAGCCCCACAACACCAGGGGGAATTTGTGAAGACGACGTCCCTTAGACTGCAAGTCTAAACACACACACTAGGGAGCAGGTCTCATTTAACCAAATGGGACTTATGTCTGTGTAGACGTGCATCAGATTGGTTGGTTAATGGGACTCTTCAGTGTCAAGTGCTCTTTATCATGGAATGCTGGCCACCCAAAGTCCCAAAGCAGAGAGAGAATCTCTTCCCAGGTAACATTTTTCATGACATAGAACGGGGCTTTTGTGTAATTGTGTTTCTCCCCCCCACCCCCCCACCCCACTCTGAAAAACCTTTGTGAACTTGTGACTGAAAAGAACTATGGAACTGGGTAGAGTGTTTCAATTGTATTCTATTCTTTGACCGTCCCCCTGGTATAACCAAGGCAGGAAGGGGAAGGGGAAAACTACTCAGGCGCTAAAATATGAGCTACATTTATACAGAAGCGATCCCATACAAAGCCATTGTCTGGAGTTATTATCTCTGGAATTCAGTGGAAGTCAAAAGCTGATTTTTGACTTAATTGAAAGCTTTCCAGTAGGAAACATGGGGGGGGGGGAGAGAGTGCTAGCAAGGTGGGACCCCTTTCAATTGTGCTCCCTTTTTGATTTGCTGTGAAAAGGTTCTATTTTAGGAAACATGATTGTCATCTTTTAAAGGCAATTTTGGCATTATTCTCCTCCAGGAGAAGGCGATGGAGGTGGAGTTAAAAAATACAGCCAAGTACATTGTGAAGGCCTAATAAATGTGAGGGCCGTAGTATGCCATTTTGTCAGAGGAAGCTAGGAAAATTCCCCATTTTGTTCTTTATTTTCTTTATCTCTTACTCTTGCTTGCCCACAAACGCAGGCACATTCACGTATTTTTTTCACAAGATGTGATAGTGATACCACTGTAGTACTCCTTCCACTTCCACTTCCCTGAGTGGTGAGAAGTTCTACGGGTCCCTGTAATTGAGCCTGGTTTTCTTTTGGAGTGCATTTCCCTTGGTTGATTTGAGGTCTCTCAGGGCTTGAGGTGCCATAACTAATGCTGATTCCCTTCCCTGGTGGTGCACCAGCTGCTACCTCTGTCTCTCCTCCTCCCTGGACTCAAAAATGAAAAGAGGACCAGAGCAAATGTTGAGGTGTGGAAAAGAGTTGGGATGGAACATTGCGCCCCCTGCAAATCTGCAGCCTGAGTTGGCTTCATGGATGGGCTGACTCTGGACACCAGAGAAGACATTTTAATCATGTGCTTCATGTATAAATCTATAAGCAGAGTATATCTTTGCTGGAAAGGTTTTGGCACCATGCTTTATCCCTATTTCTCAATGGAACAACTGTTACCCTGCACATGCCTGATCTCATCTGATCTTGGAAGCTAAGCAGGGTCAGGCCTGGTTAGTACTTGGATGGGAGACTGCCTGGGAATACCGGGTGCTGTAGGCTTATACCATAGTCTTTCGGGACTGAAGGTTGCCAACTACTACTACTACTAACTTTGCACACTTTCCTAGGAGTAAACCCCCTTTGAACACAGTGGAACTTACTTTTGAGTAGTCATGCCTAAGATTCTGCTGCAAGTTGCTGTAATTGAAATACATTCCCTGTTTATCCCATCTCCATCTCATTTTCCTCCTGTTCTTGTGTCAATACCAAGATTGCAAACCTCTTGGACCAGGGACCAGTCGTTTCACTCTATGACAAGCATCACGTATGTTGATGGCACTAGTAATAACACAGGCCTGCAAAACTGAGGGTCGGAAAAGTTTTCCCCAAACTTTATGGTGGTTCGATAGGAATTTGGGGTGCCGATTCCAAAAATGGCATCCGTTTTGCCCTATCACATCTGGTTTTGGAGACATAGTATAACCCCAATAGTGAATGGTTCAAGCAGCTTCCTCGTAAGGAAGCCATGGTGTGGGCTTCCTCATGAGGAAGCTGCTTCAACCATTCACTAATCAGGCTATACTATGGCTGCAATCCTAACCTCTCTTTCCTGGGAGTAAGTCCCATTGAACACAATAGGACTTACTTCTGAGTTGACCTGGTTAGGATTGTGCCCTATATCTCCAAAACTAGACGTGATAGGACAAAACGGATGCCATTTTTGGAATCGGCACCCCAAATATACCCAGGAATTGGTGTCACGTTTAAGGAAGCAAAATGTGTGTTGGTCTGTGCAATTAATAATGTTCCTCACAAGATGTTAGCTCTGCCACTGTGTATCAGAGCCCCAGAGAGATGCCTTGCCCTCCAAGGGGCTTCCAACCTCTACCAATGTCTCAGCTCATTCCTGCTGTCTCTGATCCTCCCTCGGTTCCAAATGACACCGTTGTTTTTTTCTTCACAAACACATGCAATTGGATTGGTTGCAAGCCATTGCTGTGCATGGGAGCTAGAGACCTTTTGGAAGAGCCTGTGGATTCTGGAGATGAAATGTCAGTGTCTGTGACTGCACCATAAAATGCCTTTTGCTCTTTTCAGTGGAATTCTTCCTCTTGCTTCTAAAGCCAATTGCAGTGGTCTTGCTTGATATTCTCTTTCCACAACCCTCATGAAACAAGACAGCAACCATCCTAATCCCTCCTGCCCTGCATCAGCAACATTGGACTACCCTGGGATTGCATGTTCAGCTGCCTCCTTGCCGATGTGTTTGCACCGCAAATCATTCATTATATTGTAATTATAGATGCACTGTGGATCTTCTCTGGAGGGTGATCCTTGCTTTGTCCAAATTTTGATTACGGCACAGAACTAGATATCGTAAATACCTCTTAAACAGAGCATCCGTCTCCTTTATGCACCTCAAACGCAGCATTAAGTGGCTGGGGGCCAACTGTGATTCATCCCTGAATACCAAAAAGAATATTCAATTAGAGATGTGTTTGGGGAGATGTAAACCTCTCCAAACATCAGAGGTTACTGCTGACCTTAAATAGTACCCAGGTGAGAAATCCTACACTGGGAAACATCAAATAAATAAATAAATAAATAAATAAATAAATAAAGATGCAGCTTTGCTGTAGGGGAGACCTATTAAATTAGATATGGGTTTTAGAAATGCTTATGATGAATTATGAATTGCAAATGCTTGGCAACTGACCCACCAAGCCTTTACTGCAGTCTGCGTACAAGCGGGAGGGGGGATAAATACACACATTTATAGACAAGGAGTTGTATCCAAAGTTATACAAAAAGGGTGGGAGGTGTGGTCCCTTGCCTGGCCTGGAAAAGCTAAGCAGAATCAGCTCGGATCTCACCTTGGTTGGGGGACTGGAAGCCGCTGGCCAGAGACAAAGGAATGTAGACATGCAAAGACAGGATAACATCCTGAGAACCAGCCAGAGGTGTGTTTTGCAGCTGCCTGTGGAAGCTTGGAAAGTTCAAGAGCTGTACAACCAAGACTACAATTGCACCATGAAGGGAAACATCTGGAGAAGTGGAGGGTTCTATAAGTTTCTCTAATATAGAATAACACTGTAAAAACTTCATTTGATAAAAAAGGGGGGGTTATGGTCAGCCTGCCTATGTAAACTGCCTTGATTCTATATGACTTTAGTCTATGAGTCCTTGAGAAAGGTAGTATATATAAATACTGTAATAAATGTTAGCAGCGCACATTCTACCACAAATGGAGTCCTGTGGAATCTATCAGGACAAGTGGTACCACTTGTCCTGGTACCAAATATATCTTAAAAACACATGAAGTCTGTTTTTGCTTCCAAGAGTGAACTGTTATCTAAAGTCTAAAGAGAAATCTGAGGACCAAGAAAGGCGGTATAGAAATACCTGTATTATTATTATTATTATTATTATTATTATTATTATTATTATTATTATTATTATTATTATTATTATTATCTCCATCCAATGTTCAATTTGTAAATAATATAAATATTGCCAGTAGCATAGCTAGAGGGGGTGCAAAGCACTAAGCACTTCACCATGGCTTGCAAGCAGCTTCTCCCCTTCAGAGTCATTCCAGGCCACTAGAGCAAAATGGAGCATCCCCTCTAACTAGGCTACTGAATATTGCAAAGACATTATAACTATAAGATCAGAATCCAGTGATATCTCTTCTAAAGGAAGCCAGAATCTGTGTAATTCCATGTCCCTAGAACTTTTTGCCACTTTGGGAATGAGGGCCATAAACACATAATACTTTCAATATCTTTCCTGCTCTAGCTAGTAAATACGGATTGTTCTCCCTTCCTAGTAGGAATCCACCAGAATATATACCCACATGGGGCATGCATTTTTTGCAGGAGAGCAAAGAACAAAGCTAAGTAAAAGGAAGTCTAAAAGGTCAAAATGTCATCACTGAAAATACATCGTAGAAATGACCTACCCCAAAGGTAAGGGAGTAGTATGCCTGTGATAGTATCGGGTCAAATATATGACAGAGCAAGGTTGTTCCCCCGCCGCCAGGCGATGATACCTGTGCAATTGTCAAGATTCTTTATAGATCAAAAATAGCTGCATTTTATGACTTTTCTGAAACATAGGGAGAGTTCAGCATCTTTTACCACCTCAGTGTGTGTGTGTGTGTGTGTGAGAGAGATATGCTCACCTTTATTACTAGCTCAGAGACCTTACACTTAGAGTGACCCATTAGGTCTCTACAGCCCCGATTTTCAGTCAAGAGTACCAAACATCTTTGAAACAAAGGTCAGGATTTGACTGTTTAGATTAAGTTTTCCCCCAGTTAAATGTCACCTTTTAATTGCTGTTTTCCATGTGTTCCAAGTTTGGGGCTGTAGAAATAGAGAGCTCTCTTATAATGGGAAATGAAATTGATTAAAGCGAGGACTTGCTATCTATTTTTGTCTCCACTTCCTGGGGGTGGGGAGCACATTCTTTGCCCTATGAGAATTAGCTGGTACTTGAAAATCTATGTATGTGTTTTTTATTTAACCCTGATATGGGAAGATGCATGTTGATAGAAACAGCATAGCAGAAATGGTTGTCAGACTTCATTATAAACATGGGTCCAAAGCTCTTGGATGTGCATTAAAAATCAGCTTTCTTGAGAGACCTGCTTTCCCAACCATTACACTCCTATCTTTTGAAGGTGGAGCACTCAGAGGAGAACCTGAGGAGGTCTCAGAGGAAGTAAGGCCACATCTGAAGTATTGGTCCAGTTCTGGTCACCACATCTCAAAAAGGACATAGTGGAACTAGAAAAGGTGCAGAAGAGAGTGAACAAAATGTTTACTGGGCTGGAGCACCTCCCCTTATGAGAAAAAGATGCAGCTCTTCAGTCTAGATCAGGGGTGTCCAAACATTTTGGCAGGAGGGCCACATCATCTCTCTGACACTGTGTTGGGGGCCGGGGAAAAAAAGAATAAATTTACATTTAAAATTTGAATAAATTTACGTAAGTGAATATATTTGAGATGGAACATATGAATGAATGAAGGTATTGCAGTAGCTTAAGGCCTATAAAAGGCCTTGCACAAAGCAAGGCCAGCCTTTCCTTCACTGCCACTGCTGCATCACAGACATGAAACAGCAAGTAGTGGAGGGAGCCCTCATCCCATAGCTCAGGTGAGAGGTCGAATAGTCGTCCTCACATTGAGAGCAGTTGCGTCAGGCCAGCAAGGGCTCCAGCAAGTCTCTGGAGGGCCAGAGGCTCATTGGAGACTGGGTGCTCCCTGTAGGCCGGATTGGGAGCCCCTGAGGGCTGCAAGTGGCCCCCGGGCCGGGGTTTGGGAACCCCTGGTCTAGATAGAAAAAAGGCACATGATTGAGACAAATAAAATAATACAGGGGATGGATAGAGTGGATAGAGGGATGTTCTTTTCCCTCTCCAAACACCAGAACCAGAGGACATCCATGAAAATTGAGTGTCAGGAGAGTTGGAACAAACAAAATATTTCTTTACCCAGCATGTAATTAGTCTGTGGAACTCTTGATGTAGTGATGGCATCTAGCCTACATGCCTTTAAAAGGCGATTGGACAGTTTTATAGAAGAAGAGTCTATCAGGGGTTACAAGCCATTATGGGTATATTCAGCCTCCAGGCTTTAGAAGAAGTAGGTTACCTCAGAATGCCAGGTGTAAGGTAGTGGCAACAAGATGCAGGAATTTTTTGTCTTGTGTGCCCCCCCTCCCCCGAGACATCTGGTGGTCCACTGTGAATTACAGGAAGCTGGACTAGATGGGCCTTTGGCCTGATCCAGTGGGGCTGTTCTTATGACCTCCAAAACAGATCTTGATTTTCAAGTAGGTTTATTTATTTGTTTCTTTGTTCATTTTTCTGTGTAATCTTGCTCAGAATCTCAAGGAGGCTTACAAATATTTTAAGAAACACTCACTCAATTGAGGGAAAAAAACACCATTATATTATTAATAAATGATAGCAATAAAAAATAATTTTAAATAATAATTGTTAAATCATAAAAATAAAATAATAAAATAAAGAATAAAATAAAACCAAATGGGTTTTATTATTTTTAACTAAATTTATAACCAGATGGGAGGCAACACCCAGTGAACCTCCTCACTGCAAGTATATCAGCTCTTGGTGGCCACCGAAAGTTCACTTGGGGTGGTCACAGGACTGCATGGCATAGATGGCTGCAGAACTAGGGGGAAGATCAAGAAGAATTGCCTCCCTTTTACATGAATGGAAGTGCCTCAAATCACAGAAGAGGTATACACACACATCTATCCCTATTGCATCTATTGACCAAGAGACTAACAATTAACAATCTGATTGCAACATTTTGTACTGATTGTCATCTCTGAATATAGAATGCATTGCAGTAATCCAACCAGGACGTGACTAATATTCAAACAGAAAGGGGCAGTCTTTCAACGAGAGCAAAATAATTAGGTACCAAGCAGAACAGGACAGTTTTGAGCAAATACCTTAACTTGACTTTCATGACTAAGCTTGAGAACAGCAACTGATACACAAGGTTAGGATTGTGTCACCTCATATCTGCATTTATAAAACTAACCCAAGGTGGGGGACAGAAAAGGAAAACTAATCTCCCATCACCTGTGATTTGTTAGCTTTGTGTGTTTGGACATATGTTAGCAACTCTTCAGCTATCTTTAGGTTTCTGAAGGCTTAGATGAAGATCAGCAAATATATTTGCCATCTCCGCCCTCCCCCCAAATCTCTGAGATTTATCTTTGGAATGCCACACAATGTCAGCAGTAAATGGAAAGAGACAAGGGAACACAGCAAGACTGAAAAAAAAAATGCTCAATGTGCAGACAACCAAACGCCAACCAGGCTGTTTTGAAAACTGTCCAGCCAATGTGTAAAGCAAATTACTCAGGCAAGCCAAATCTTTGGGTAGCCTGACATATGAGTTGAAGGGGTAACCTGCAGGTTACAATAATCTGAGCCACACTGCACAGAAAATGAATAGTTATTTGGGTAGGAAATGTTGGTTTAAATAATTTTAATTGGTGGAATTTTATCCTCCATCCATCTGATCATTGGTGTTTCTGCTCCTGCCTCTCGTATGCTTCACCATTGATCAGGGTCTCAGATGATACAGATAGATTACCCTTTATTCAGACATCTGAAATCTGGACTATTCTGAAATCCAGACATTTTTGTCCGAGACTTGTTTCCTATAGTGTGAACACTAGAAGTTCTTGTGCTCAACCCATGTTCAGTGAAGGTACAGGCTGAAAACTCTGCTCTGTGGTGTGCACCTGTAAAGACATCATTGAAAAGTGTCAAAGAGGCCAGCAGACACCTATATGGGTAACAATGAAAAGGGCAAGCAGAAGCATTTCTCATTATATATATATATTGATTGGAAGCACTTCCATCCACTTCTGGATTGTGGATATATATATATATATATATCCACAATCCAGACACCTTCCAGTCCCAAGCAGTCTGGATAAGGAATCATCAACCTGTAGTAATAATGTTAATAATAATATAAGCAATAATAATGTAGTAATATTGTCATTTAAAGTTGCTTCTAATGTCCATTACATTCAATAAATTTCAGACAACACTGCTCAGCTTTTGTATTTTGCTGCCTTTTCCTGCTCCAACACCATTATCCAGAAGCTAGTGTGTAAACTCTCTCTCTCTCTGTGTGTGTGTGTGTGTGTGTGTGTGTGTGTGTGCACATGTGTGGGGGGGTTAGATTTGCCTAGAAATATTTTGATGCCTTTGACAAGCTGTATCTGAGATACAGTAAGGAGCCCAGATTTGCAGTAAGGCTGAAACCCCAGGCAAATTCAAAAAAAGGCAAGTCCTATTGAACATTGTGGGAATTACTCCGGAGTAAACATGCACAGACTAGTACTCTAACTTCCCAATCCTACCAAAATTTCCAGCGCTGATGCAGCCATGCCAAAGGGGGATGCACTGCATCCTGGAGAGGGGCAGTCACGAAGTCCTCATCATTGTAAAGGGAATGTAGACTGCAAATAGTCATGGAGGAAGCCCCATGTAGAATTAAGCTTCATTATCCCTCTTCACAGCTGGGGAAGACTGAGACTGAAAGGAAGAAACTTGCCTAAGGCCACGCAGTGAGCTCAGGGCAAAGGTGAAATTCAAAGCAGGGAACTCCTGATTTGTCACTTAGGCTATAACTTTAAACACCCTTAAGTGTTTGAAAGTAAGCTCTATTAAAAATGAGGATGATCAGAGGAGTGGAGAACAGGCCCTATGAGGAAAGGTTGAGAAAGCTTGGTATGTTTAGCCTGGAGGAGAGAAGGTTAAGTGGGGATGAGATACTGCTCCTCAGATACCTGAAAGGCTGTCATATGGACAAAGGAACAAATTTGTTCTCAATGGCCTTGGGTGTAGAACCAGATCAAATGGACCAACAAACTACAAGAAAGGAGATTCTGGTTGGACATCAGGAAGAAATTATTGATAGTATTGATGAGATGTTTGGCTGTGGAACAGAATGCCAAGGGAGGTAGTAGATTCTCCCTCACTGAAGATCTTCAAGCAGAGGCTGGACAGGCACTGCTGGAGATACTCTAGGAGAATTTCCTACTACAGGTAGGGGGTTGGACTAGATGATCTTGTGAGTACCTTCCAACTCTATCATTCTATGATTTTATGAAAAAAAAGGACTGACTTCTGTTTATTCATGTAAAAGATTGTGCTTTATTTTCCTACATGTGGTGCTACACCATGTCTTTGTATAGGATGTTCCTTTTTCTCCCACAGTTTGCAAGTGTTTGGTCCTTAGAGAGGCAAAGGCTACATTCCACAAACACTTTCAAAAGCCACCTTAAGTGCAAGACACCACAACCACAAGCAATATGCAAGTGGCCTTAATTTCATGCAATTCGCATGCAGATTGTCTGTTTCAATCATACATTGAAAACTGCGTGTACCATTTTAAAAAATAATATATAAAAAAACCTTGTTTGTGAACCTGGAACTGTAAGGAAAGTTACACAATAGTCACACTGCAAAAGCTATTAGGATAATTCTGCTAATGGAGTGATTTTAAGCATAGCCATTTATTGTGCTTGACATATCAGGTGTACAAATACTAGATGGAAAACTGTGTGTGCCCTTGCTGAATTCAGGTCAAGAGATAGTTTGCTTTTGTCCATTTCAAATTAGATCCCATAGAAGTTATAGCAGCATTTATTGCTTCACTTGGGCCACTCGGAGAGGGAGACTTGGGGGGGGGGAAAGTTCTGCTTTACAGAGTCACTTTGTTTGTACTGCGGCCCATGTTTAATGCATTCGGTGCTGCTTTATCCAATTTAAACACTGGGTATTTGAGCTGGGATGAGAGAAGATTAGATAAGGTGATCCGCGGCAATTTTAGAAGGCACAGTGCACAGATAGGTTCAGCTTTGAAATTTTGCGTTTTTCTCTCCCTTATTTTTATTAGCAAAACAGTTCTGAATGTTTAAATGTGTGTACCAAGAAGGTGGCTTAAAGCTGTCAGTTTCGATTAAAGGCTTGAATTTCATCTGACATACTGTATCTATGTATCTATCACTTTCCTAATAATAGAAATAAATAATTCCTAATCTCTCACAATCAATGACTATACAACTCTGTACTCATTTTCTGTTGGTAGTCACTGTCCTGAAATCCAGCGCAAAGTTTTCTTTTATATACTTTAAGGTACTGTTGCTTATGTTTTGTGAATTATTTCTATCAAATCAAAATCTAGTTTTTTATCCTTGGGAAGGGCTGTAGCTCAGGGGTAGATTACTTTACATGCAGCCATTCTCTGGTTCAATCCTTGGGATACGCAGATTAGCCAAAGAAAAAAAATTCTCTGAAACATTGCTACATTTTTTATACTTCCCTTCCTCCAAAGAGCTCTGGGTGGTGTTCATAGTTCCTTCCCTTGCCTCATATGAGGAGCTAGGGAAAAGATGACTTCTATAAGAAGAGCCTCCAGGACCAGGACCAGCTAGTCCAGCTTCCTGTAACCCACAGTGGCATACCAGATGCCTCAGGGAGTATCCAAGACAACAGGAGACCTGCATCTTCTTGCCACTCCCTTGTACCTGGCATTCTGAGGTAGCCTACTTCTAAAACCAGGAAGTTGCACATACCCATCACAGTTTGTAAACGATGATGGACTTTTCTTCTGGAAATCTGTCTGATCCCCTTTTAAAGGCATCTAGGTTAGATGCCATCACCACATCCTGCAGCAAGGAGTTCCACAGACTAATTACATGCTGGGTAAAGAAATATTTTCTTTGGTCTGTTCAAACTCTCCCAACACTCAAATGTAGCAGATGTCCCCTTTCTGGTGTTGTGTGAGAGGGAAAAGTGCATTCCTCTATCCACTCTATCCCTCCCCTGCACAATTTTATATGCCTCAATCATGTCCCCACTCAGGCACCTTTTCTCTAGACCAGGGGTGACCAAACGTTTTGGCAGGAGGGCTACATCATTTCTCTGACACTGTGTTGAGGGCGGGGGGGGGGGGGGAAGAGTTAATTAACATTTCAAAGTGAATAAATTTACATAAATGAATACATTAGAGATGGAACTTATATGAATGAATGAAGGTCTTGCAATAGCTCACGACCTATAAAAGGCCTTGCACAAAGCAAGACTGGCCTTTCCTTTGCTGCCGCTGCTGCATCAACAGATGTGAAACAGCAAAGCAGTGGAGGGAGCCCTCATCCCACAGTTCACACGAGAGTTGAACAGTTGGCCATCATGCTGAGAGCAGTTGTGTTGGGCCAGCACAGGCTCCAGCAAGTCTCTGGAGGGCCAGAGCTCATTGGAGACTGAGAGCTCCCAATGGGCCGGATTGGGAGTCCTTGAGGGCTGCAAGTGGCCCCAGGGCCGGGGTTTGGGCACTCCTGCTCTAGACTGAAGAGCCTCATATGCTGCAGCCTTTCCTCATAAGGGAGGAGCCATAAGAACAGCCCCACTGGATCAGGCCATAGGCCCATCTAGTCCAGCTTCCTGTACCTCACAGCGGCCCACCAAATGCCCCAGGGAGCACACCAGATAACAAGAGACCTCATCCTGGTGCCCTCCCTTGCATCTGGCATTCTGACATAACCCATTTCTAAAATCAGGAGGTTGCGCATACACATCATGGCTTGTACCCCATAATGGATTTTTCCTCCAGAAACTTGTCCAATCCCCTTTTAAAGGCATCTAGGCTAGACGCCAGCACCACATCCTGTGGCAAGGAGTTCCACAGACCGACCACACGCTGAGTAAAGAAATATTTTCTTTTGTCTGTCCTAACCCGCCCAACACTCAATTTTAGTGAATGTCCCCTGGTTCTGGTATTATGTGAGAGTGTAAAGAGCATCTCCCTATCCACTCTGTCCATCCCCTGCATAATTTTATATGTCTCAATCATGTCCCCCCTCAGGCGTCTCTTTTCTAGGTTTAAGAGGCCCAAACGCCATAGCCTTTCCTCATAAGGAAGGTGCCCCAGCCCCGTAATCATCTTAGTCGCTCTCTTTTGCACCTTTTCCATTTCCACTATGTCCAGCCCAGCACATTAATCATTTTGGTAGTTCTGTTATGCACCGTTTGCACTTCCACTATATCCTTTTTGAGATGTGGCAACCAGAACTATGCATCAGGGATTGGTGGTTTTCTGGCCAATGACATTCATGGCCCTTGAGTACTGGGGAAAGTGTGTTGAGCTGTCATAACGTCTCAGAGAACAGGTGTTTGGGTTGAGAGTGCAAGGTGCCCTACTCTGAACTCTGGAAAAATGAGAGGGGGATTAAAAAAAACAAAAAAACCACCAGCAAATATTTAGTGTACACCTGCTGTCAACACAACTGTTTAATCTGAAACAGGTTGAGTAAAGTTAGCTATACAGTTCTTGTTTGTATGTATGGAAACGTCCTTGGTTTGCCAGATCACCCCCATCTCAGCAGGTAAGTAAAGGATGTCTCTTCTGCTTACAAATAAACAGCTTCAGCTCTGCATATCAAACATGTTTTTGACAGCTGAGAAGACAAGAGTTCTTTGGTCTCTCTTGGATTGGAAATGAAGGCACCTGCTGCTTGAAGAGGAACTCCTGATGCATAGAACAAGGTCTTGAAATAACAAACAGTTGGCTGGAAATGAGTTTAGGAATCTTCCAAGATCACCACAAATGGCTTGATTTTAAAAATAATACAAAAAATTTACAAACTGTGGTTCCTTGCTTTGCTTTCATGTCCTGAGGGTGCTGAACTTCTGAGAAAGGGAGAAGGGAGTCAGCATTACTGGTGTAAATCAGTGATACAACTATTAGAAAGAAAGAAAGAAAGAAAGAAAGAAAGAAAGAAAGAAAGAAAGAAAGAGGCCACATGCTTGAGGTTTTTTTTTTTTTAAAGCATAAAATAAAATACTGCTATTGAATGTTTTTTCTAGAACTACAGGTCTTTTGTGTGCTAAACCTGTCTAAGAAGATTATATCTTATTTTGCTCACCAGAGTTTTTCTTTTTTTCTTTTTAAAGCTTTTATTATTATTATTATTCATGTGATACTTGAAACTGATGCTGGGCTATGCAGATTTTAAATGTGTTTGTCATATACCATTAGTCACTCTGTGAAATCTCTCAGTAATGGTGAGCCCTTGAATTTGCTACAGCTAAGGAGAATTTAACACTGATTGATGGGAGATCACTTAGCAGGTTGGCAGACTTTCCAATTTACTGCAGGGAAATTGCTCTATTCTTTACGTTCCTCCTTTCTTCTGCAAGGGGACAGTGAAATAGATGTGCCAAGGTGCAGCAAAGAGCAGGAATCTGATTGGCAATCCTGCAGGTCTTTTTTTACAATTATGATTTTATCATTTCCAAAAATTGTACACTGAATGTCAAGTGTCTTGGGCAAAATGGTTGTTTTCAAATCTTTCCATTTATCAAGGGCAGCTGATACACATTCATGCCAGACAAAGAAAATGTGCTGCTTTGTGAGATGAAAATGAATATGGCTTCATCTCGATGCATGCTCTTCTTCCCTCTCGATGTTGTGCTTTTCTGATCATTTGAGGCCTAATTCTGTCCTAACGTGCTCCATCTGCTCCTGTTTACTAGGGAGAGCCCTTTTTTTCCCCATGCCTGCTCCCAGTTTTCATACATTTCAACTGTCCATACTTTTACCATTGTGGGAAAATATCTTCCAGAGGAGATTTTGGGTGACTCTAACTTTAATCTTGAAATTTAAATTTGAGGTTCAGCATGCACACCTGGATGGGAGGGGAGGCAGGTGAGGCAGAGCCTCCCCACTGGAGTCTTTCAAAAAGCACAGTGGGGGCATAGGGCATTCAAGCACTCACAATCCAAGCACAGAGTGAGTGCTTGCACACCTCTCACTGCTGCAGCACTTTTCAAAGGACTCCAGGGGGAAGGCTCTGCCTCACCTACCTTCCCGCCCACTGTATGTCCCTGATGCACACAGACACCAAATGAACACTGACAGCCATGCCCTTCTGTGACATCTGTTCAAATTATTAAAAATAGCAGTCCAGTACATGCCCTCCCCCCTGTATTTGTGGGGGATATGTTCCTACTGCTTCTGCAGATACCCAAAACCATAGCTAGAAGTTGCCATGATGGCAACCAGCTGCTCTCAGACTGTTCCAGTGGGTGGGTGGACGGGAATCACTGACAAGCTCAAAGTACACAGAACAAAATGGGTGGGGGGGATTGGTGCTTCCCCAGTCAGGGCTAAAACCCAGTGAGAACTCATGGGATTTCCTGCCCTAACTTGTGGGAGAGAGGGATGAAACAAAGATGCCTCTACCTTCGCAATGCAACAGAGGAGCAACATTTTGGCAGAAGGGCTTCAGCAGCAGCAAGGGACAGCTGTTCTCTTCTTTTAAGATGGAAAACAGTGCCGCTCTGCAGATGGTCTTGGCAGCAGCTGTTGCCTGCCTTTCCTGAGATGCACCTGGGACTTTCTGTATATTCCTGGAATAAAAACGGCTGGTAGCATCCATTGCAAAGAAGTGGGGGGGGGAGTCTTTTAGGCTCCATCGACTCCAGGGGCAATGCTAATGTTCTTTTTAAAAGGGGGGGGGGTGAAAACCACTGCCAGGAAGCTTCTCAACCCTTCAAATGGTATTTTGTCATTTTGGTGGGTCCCCTCTCGCATGAAATCATGACCCTTCTGCTTCCTTTCTGCCACTTGCAAGGGCAGCAATGAAAATCAAGGAGGAGGAGATTAAACCCAGCTCTAGATTAAACTGAACCATGGTGAGGAATGAGAGCAGCGCAATGGATGACTGCGTTCAGAATCAACCCCTGCATCTCCCTTCGCAATCTGTTGCATTTGGGCCAAGCACTTGGCATTTCTGCATTGGAATGCCTCCCCTGGGTTTTATGAGTGTGTTCATTCTCTGTGTCTAAAAATCTTGCGATCATCTGCCCAGGTTTGGGCCAACCATTTGAAAGAAGAGACTCTGGGAACAAAACAATTTTTGCAGCAGTGGATCCCATTGCACCCTATCGTTTCCTCTCTTGACACTTCATGTTCCAGTATTTCCCATTTCCAGGAACTGACTTGCAGTTCTGGCCACGCAGTTTCTCTGCTCCACTTATGCAAATACAGTCAGTTCTCTTCATATGTGACTTTGCTATCTGTGAATTCACTTATCTTTGAGAGGCAGAATTGCCACCTATTCTTATTATCTGTGACTCCGTTCTCAGTATCTGTGAATACTCTGCTGGTTCTGCATCAAACGGGCCTTGGTATTGGCTCATGGAGAATTATTGGATACATGTGTGTGTGCTTCCAGGCTTGCCCCACCGTTTGGGCACTCCAGCTGAACCCTCACAACCCTGGCGATGGTGAGAGGTCTCTGGAAGGCTGCTTGAGGGCTGCTCTGAGGCTGTGGAAGTTAAGGGAGGGAGCCAAGAGATAGGTGGAGGAGGAGGACAGGTGAAGCAACCCCTCCCAGTGCTGATCTCTGAGTCCTTGTGGTTGGTCCAGCAACCTTCAATGAGTTGAGGGATAGCCAGCACAGAGAAATTGCCATCATCACTGTCATAACCTTTAACCAATCAAGGGAGAGCCAGCATAGAGGAGGAACATCAGATGTTGGAGATATAGGTGGGTCATCGCTATCATCCAGCCCCATATACTTCAAATTAAGATTCAGGTTCATAAAGTTCATAGAGTGTATGGAGAAGAGGGGCCCCTGGAACTGAACCCAATTTTTCCCATAGGCTCAATGATTCAGAGCCCATTCCTATGCAGGTCTGCTCAGTCCAGTTATAGTCAATAGGGCTTACATCCAGGTAAGTGTGGATAGGATTGTAGCCTCAGTATCTTTTGATTCTGTATCCACTAGGTTTTCCAGAAATCTAGCTCTAGCGGATAATGAGGATTGATTATAGAAGCAAGAAGCTCCCATATTGCTCATTTTATCCCACCCCATTTTATCCCATTTTATCTCTTTCCCACCCCATTTTATCTTTTTATCCACCCTGTACCTTTGGGTGGTGGATAAAATCCAACACATTTTATCCACCCCATTTTATCTTATGTTCTTATGTTGTTCTTATGTACCCCATATCTTACATGTGCAAAGTTTTTAGAGTGCTATTTTTAAGAAGGGAAGAAAGAAAACTGCTGACTTCACGTAATTTTCACCAAGCCAGAGATTTCTTTCCAAATGTACACGCACCTGGGACCCAGCAATTGCAAATAAAAGCATTGGATTTTCTCACAGAAATGCATAGAAAAGATTGCTGTGGGGTTGCAGTTTTAGCACCATTGAGCAAAGCAAAGATGACGTGTCCAAAATATAGATAGTAAACACTGTAATGAAAACAAATATGGGAAAGTGTGGCTGGGGCCCAATTATGTACTCATTACAGGACTTCAGTGGGCCGTTGGTGATATATTGTGCAGCGGCAGAATGGTGCCCAGGAGAGATGATGTAATAACAATGAAAGCTTTTAAAGGCACCAGATCAGTACACAGGGCACACTTGCCCCCAAATCTCAGGTGTGCACTTGTCAGTTATGCTCTCATGCCTGGACTTTTTTTTTTCTTACCATGGATGACATGAAAGATGCCCAGAAACCACTGTGAAATTTCACTCATCTTCTAGAAACATGTTTGGCATCCTGTGGGGGGGGGGGGGGAATCTCAGATGCTTCTCTTTGGGAGAAGCTCTGAAATCCTTTGAATTGCCAATTGGCTTTAATTCACGTTTACTCTTATAGCTAACTACCGCAGTGGCATAGCTTGGGGGGCATAGTGAGTACTGCAGGCTGTGTATGTGGCCTCTCCCACTTGCCAATGGAGTCAGAGGGGGTGCAAAGCACTAAGTTTTACAGGTGCCTTGCAAGCGGCCCCTTCCCCTCCTCTTCGGAGCCAGGCATATGTTTCCATTTTACTCTAGCGGCCTAGAATGGCTCCAAAGAGGAGGGGCCGCTTGCAGGGTGTGGTAAGGTGCCTGCAAAACTTAGTGCTTTGCATCCCCTCTGGCTACGCTACTAGTCAGAGCCATTCTGGCCAGTTACTTTTGGGTTGGGAGACCAGATAAGACGTAACAAACTCCAGTAAAAGACTCAGGGTGGAAGAGGGCTTTTTTCTTTCAAGTGCAGAAAAGCATGCTTTGGAGCTCTGCCTGCCAAGCCAAGTCTGTTTGTTGTGTTGCTTTCCTGGTCTTGCTAATGGGTGGCAGGGGTCCAGGGGTCCTGCAAGTTCCAGACACCACCTCAAGTATCATTGGTGGTACCCATACCACTGGTTGAGAAACACTGGACTAGATGATCTTCAAGACCCCTTTCAGCTCTTAACATTCTGTGATTTTATGGTTAAGGATTACAGCTTTACTTTTTTTTTTCCCACATGGATACATAAATGTATGACTTCTGCACCAAAAAGAGAACTGTAAAGCTGTCTGGATAACTGCTGGGGGTGGGGGAGGGGGCAGAAGCAAGGCCTGAAATGCCATTTGCATGAAAATGTTAAATGCATCACCTGTAGATGAGACTTTCCTCTCAGACCCTCCAGGAGCTTTTTATTTAATTTTTTTTTATTCTTTTTAATTTTAGGCCATTCGATATCTGAGCCCGACTCTTTAGTAAAATGTCTTGTCTAGTAGAATCAGTCATGTTGGGACTTGCTTGGCGATGTAATGCAAAGTGATGTGACAGATGCAACCAGATGCAGCTGCTCAAGCGCACTGTGACAGCCTGAGAAATAGGAATGTCTGGGCTCCATAGAAAGCACAGGAACTCGATCTGCTCAAAAGCTCTCTGGAGCCAGTTCCATTGAAATGAAAGGGAGCTGCAAAGGTGCACAATTATACAGTAATACTTTGCACATTCATCTGGTTAGGGACCAGAGCATGGATGAAACTAAAAAATAATGGATGACTGTCAAAGCAGGGCCTGATCTTGACCACACTGACATGTTGTCTAACATTGTCAATTATTGTATACACATATATAGAGAAGCAAGTGAAAATATAAGCACCAAAACAATATGAATAAGAAAGAAGAAACCATGAGATTAAGTAAAGCATGGATACCAGCCTTAAAGAATGCTACACAGAGAGAAGGAACCAGCTGGAGCCAACAGCTGGCAATCATGTTCCTAACTCAGCAGGGAATCAGTTACAGTCTATATAAAAAATAAGTGAAGCCTGAGGTTTAGATCTTGAGGAAGCTGCTGTAGCCACTGAGGATTTCCACCAAAGTTGTGGGTGAAATGTAAGGTTGCAGTTTCTAGTGTGTAGTTCTTGCTTTTAGTTTTACTCAATTTAGCTTTTAGCTGCAGTTTTAGTTTTAATTTTGGTTTTATTTTCCATTTTCAACTTTTATCAGAGTTTTTAGCTTAGTTTTTAGTTTAGTTTTTCGCACTTAGTCTTTAGTTTTAGTATAAACCACAGCAATTATCCTGGAAAAAACTCTTATCCAGAGCCTGATTTAGCTTGCCAATTAATTCTGGCCAGTGAAAACCTTAACTAAATAGCAAATGCAAATATGGTGAAGCCTAAATAAGCAGAAATAAATGAAAAATAAACATAAGATCACTAACCCAGTGTTTCTCAAACTGTGAGTTGGGACCCACTAGGTGGGTCGCAAGCCAATTTCAGGTGGGTCCCCAAATTGGCTTGCGACCCACCTAGTCCCACCATTAGGTCTGGTCTAGAGGGTAGAGCCTCCATTGCCTGAAGATTAACATCCACAAGGTCGCCAGTTTGAGGCCACCGGCACCGTGCGACCTTGAAGCAGCTGGCAAGCTGCAGCTGAGCTGTTCCATCTGCTCGGAGCGTGGGAGGATGGAGGCCAGAATGTTAAACCAGATCGGAGTGTAACACCTTGAATGTAGTGGTTCTTGAAAGAAAGAACCATCTTTCAATTTGTAAAAATCCCTGCGTGGATTTAATAAGCCTACCTATGTAAACCGCCTTGAATAAAGTCTTGAATAAAGACCAAGAAAGGCGGTATATAAATACTGTATATTATTATTATATATTATTAGACTTGATGCTACCATGGGATGTGACTGCATTTGGGGAAATGCTACAGACCTGTACTTTTAACAAGCTACTATGTATATTATTTTAACAATGACAGTAAATGGGACTTACTCCTGGGTAAGTGTGGGTGGGATTGTAGTCTAGGATTGTTAAAAAATTTTCCTGCTTGATGATGTCACTTCTGGTCATGACATCACTTCTGGTGGGTCCTGACAGATTCTCATTCTAAAAAGTGGGTCCCAGTGCTAAATGTGTGAGAACTACTGCACTAACCAATTTAATGGAAAGCTGGATGAAAACAGTCAGAAAAGGAAAGCATGTGGATGAAATTTGAAATGTGGTTATCACTGAAAGAGCAAAATAATGAAAGTCAAGTGGATGAAAGTCAAGGTATACTTGTACACTGGTTCAACTTCCATTCATTTCAGCTGGAGTTGTAAAGGGGAACATCTAAAGAGATTGTTCTCAGAAGCTTGAGCTTCCCTGGTCTTTAAGGAACTTCTCAGAAAAATAGGGTACAATTATTTATCCCACTCATTTCCTTTTTTGTTACAGGTGCCCATTCCAAGAAGTTCATTCTTTCTGGATTAACTTGAGGTCAGAACATATTGGATGTTAAATGTAGATTGTTGTAGATTGCCAAGGCAGCTCAAAAATCATGAGCTCCCCTGATTGTGAACAGAACCAACATGAGCACAATTCTGCCAGCAGAAGTGTGACCCTTTTCTTCTTTGTTCAAGAATTTGCAAATGGAGGTTCAAACTTTTGTGGGTGTATCTGAGCCCCTGAAAGTCATCCACAGATGTCCCACAATGATACAAGTGAATATTCATTTGGAACATGGGCAATGTTTTGTATGCAAGTTATGCAGGATTTCAATCCTGCATAACTGATTGGCCCAGACTTATGGCTGGCCAATCGGGTGATGGATCGAAATCCTCCCATCCGATTGGCCCTCTAGTTAATGTTTCAATTGCACCAATCATGGGGAGTCTGGGAGGAGCTAAAGGGTATAAAAGCCAGGGGTGTTTGCCTTGTGTCAGATTCATTGCCAGGTCCTGTTCTGAAGACAGAATAAACGTATTGAGCTGTTATCTCTATGCCTTCCTTTGTTTGCATGGACCCACTCTATAACACTGGCGACGAGGATGGGATGTGATTCCGCCATGCTTAACAACACTAGAACCAAGAGCTGATTCGCTTAGAGCTGATTCATCACTGGGGAATTGTCACCCCAGACACAGAAAGAAGGATCTGCTTCCATAAGCCTGCTGAGCTGCCATGATGACCACCCGAGGTCACATTAAGGAATTCGATCCAGCGTCCCCAGAGCTATGGGACACTTATGCAGAACATCTTGAGTTCTTCCTTGAAGCCAATGCAGTCAAAGATGCTGCCCTAAAGCAGGCCACCTTGCTCAGTGTCTGTGGCTCTGCCACTTTTGAAATCGCCCAGAAGCTTGTGGCACCAGCAGAATTAAGGGCTACTGGTTATAAGAACATTGTGGCCCTCCTGTAGAATCACTTCTTGCCCCAGCCGTCCCATACTGCATGCCACCATGCTTTCTGTAAGTGAAATCAGGCTGCCAGTGAGTCTGTTTCAGCTTATGTGTCCGTCATCATCTTGCACAAAGATGTGAATTCCAAGACCTGGAAGAAATGCTTCTTGACCGGTTCATATGCAGCCTCCGGGACAAAAGGATTCAGAGGAAGCTCTTCGCGAAGGAAGAGCTGACCTTTCAAGAGGCTGTCAAGGAGGCGCTGACGTTTGAAAAAGCAGAAGAAGCAGCAAGGGAGATTTGTGCCTCTCGCAGCCCAACCACAACTCAGAAAGCCAAGGCAATCCACCATGAGGACATGGCTTCAGACCGTTTGGAAGAAGGGGAGGTGCTACAAATTAATCAAGGTATGCTGAGACTCAATGATCGCCAGGAACCACAAGCACCTAGACCTGGGACCCGGCAAGCCTCCAAGGTCTCCGGCCTGGGCCCTTGAGCCAGCTGTGGGGAACCGCATGAATGTCGGAGTTGCAGGTTCTGCGATGTGACTTGTTGGGCCTGCGTAAAGAGGAGCCATATTGTCCGCGTTTGTCGCAGTAAGCCTCGGGCTCGGAGCCAGAAAGTTCTTCAGGGGTCTGTCAGCCAGGAAGAGCTCTACACTACTTCAGTACATTCCATCCAGAGCATCTGTTTGCCAACCAAGGAAAAGGTAAATGTGACAGTAGAAATTCAAGGGTCTCCCTGCGTAATGGAAGTGGACACCAGATCAGCACTCTCTATTATTTCTACTGAGACTTTTCAGCGCCTTTGCCCTAGAAAGGGCCCCAGCCTGGAGCTGATTGGACTTTTGCTTACAGACTTCCAGGGTAACCATGTCCCTGTTCGGGGTGTGGGTAAGTTTCAGGTTTGTTATAAACACTTTGATGGGCTCCTGGATCTGGTGGTCATCGAGGGCCACCACACCAGTCTCCTCAACCGTGCGTGGTTTGATCCTCTTGGCATCCAGATAACTGGAGTCCAGAGTATGAGCAAATTAGACTTTGATGCTGACAGCATTCATCCTGCGCCAGACTTCGGAAAGACCACTGACTTCTGAGATACGAGAGGCCATTTGTGGGTTCAGCCCGAGTGACCAAGTGTAGGTGGTCACTATGCAAATGGCCCACTATGCAAATGGCCCACTATGCAAACTATGCAAATGGCCCAGCATGGATCCCAGCAACCGTCATTAGAGTCACCAGTCCTGTCTCTTACGAGGTTGCCATCCAGGACAGCCGGACTCTCCGCTGTCATGTGGACCAGATGCGCCACTGCCTGGCTGATTCAGCACCCGCCACACCAATTCCAGTCCTTGGTAACCAGCATCAGGTCTTGCCACAGACTGGAGAGACCATCACTCCTGATGTGTTACTGCGGGAACCGGAGACCTCCCTGAACTTATCTGAGCCACCTGATGTCAGTGTACCCATGGGGAATCCCTCTGCCATAGCTTTGCCAACCCCAGAGTGGACTAAGGTACCAGAGGTCCCAACACCAAAGCCTCACCGCACCTTGTGAATACGGGTACAGCCCCACCACTCTGAGGACTATGTTTGTTAACCTTGAACTGTACTTTGGTGGGGAGGGGTATTATGTATGTAAGTTTAGCAGGATCGAAATCCTGCATAACCGATTGGCCCAGACTTATGGCTGGCCAATCAGGTGATGGATCGAAATCCTCCCATCCGATTGGCCCTCTAGTTAATGTTTCAACTGCACCAATCATGGGAAGTCTGGGCAGAGCTAAAGGGTATAAAAGCCAGGGGTGTTTGCCTTGTGCCAGATTCATTGCCAGGTCCTCTTCTGAAGATGGAATAAATGTATTGAGCTGTTATCTCTATGCCTTCCTTTATTCGCATGGACCCATATATATAACAGGCAAGACATTTTGTTGTGAACTGCCAGTTAAATGTACATTTGCTTCCTAATATTGCTTCTTTTTTCAACCCTGAAAGTCTTTCCCCCCCCCCCTTCTTTCATCAGATGTGAGATGTGTTAGTCATGCTTCATTCAGTATTGGGTTCCCTGCTGAGTCTCCACTCATGGATCAGCTATCACCTATTAGTTAAATTAACACTGAGCCAGAGAGACTACTGCAATGCATACTGAGATGATCAGAAATGCAATGATCTTGGCAGAGGCAAAGGAGGGAAGGTATGATTGTTAAGCCAAATGGCAGGGGACACAAAGAGACAGATGGCACACAAGAATAAAGAAAAGGAGAGGCATGCATGATTGACAAAAGAATCTGATTGCTATTTGCTCAAGTACGGTCCCGTATATGAAAAACGATGGTCGGAGTATCTTTAAAAATAGGAGAATTCACCCCAGCTATCAATTATTTCACTCCATGAAGGTCTGCTGGTAGAGCCCACAACTGCACAAGACCGACTGTTTGAGTGCTGGACAACTTTTAAAGTTAGTACATTGTCCTCATGTGTAGCCGGGCAGTCCAATCCTGAGCTGCCTGGGGTGCTCGGCTATGGCAGTGCTGAAAATGGCCGCTGCCTAAAGGTCGACGGTGAATCAAGTGCCTTCGTGTCTGGCAGTGAGCCCAACACGGAGGCTTTGGATCTGGTAGAGCGGTCCCACCTCCCTTCCCCCAGCACACCTGCCCCTGCCCTCTCCCCGCCTCCCTGCCTCCCCATACACCCCTGCTTAACTCTCTACTACTCGGCGGACTGCGCGACCGCCAAGCGGCGGAGGTTGGGCGCCCACCTGGCAGTAGCCCAGTGCCAGCCAGCGCTGGGCTTCCACCGGTGCTTGCTTGGTGGTAGGGCCTGCAGACGTGCCTTATGGCAGTGAGCTGACACGCTGAACCCAGGATTGGGCTCTAAATCTCCTTACCTGTAGTTTCAATCCATTGGTTCTAGGCCACAAAGTGCAAGTCTTCCTCTTCTGCAGGACAGCCCTTCAGATACTTGAAGATGACTGCCATAACTCTCTCTTTTCCAGGATTAAACACACCAAGCTCTTTCAGCTTGTCATCATAGGACTTGTTTCACCGTCTTACAGAATCAGAACTACATCAAATGGGTATAAATTGCAAGAGAGATTTCAATTGGACACCAGGAAGAAATTACTGATGGGAAGGGTGGTTCAGCCTGGAGTGGAACACATTGCCAGAGGAGGTGGTTGGTTCTCACTCACTGGAGATCTTCAAACAGAGGTTTGGGAGGCACCTGCTGGAGATGCTCTTGGAGGGTATCTTAGTACAGGCAAGGGGAAGAACATGATGGGTCACTTCAGATTCAGACACCTTTATTAGGCATTACTGAAAATACAAACAAAGAACATACAGATGTGCACAAGGTGCACAAGATGTGCACAAGATGTGCACAGGTGTTATCTGCCATGTGTATAACGTGGCAGATGACACCTATAAACCAAGCACTTCAACGAGTAGGAGCACGCTTCAGATTAGTCGCCACAATTTGTAAGATAAATTTAGCTATCTGAGAAACAATGTCAAAATCAGAGGAGGTTAATAAAAATTGCAGTATAGCAAAATCCTCAGCGAGGGAATTAAGGTGAAACTGGAGGGCCAGTCATTTCCTTCTGGCCTCGTTGTGAAGCGGACAATGAAGAAGAAGGTGGTGTAACGTTTCTACAACCCGCTGAGGGCAGGGACGAATTCTTTCCTGAAAAGGGATGCCATTAAATCTACTCCAAAGAACAGAAGATGGGATAGAATTACAACGGGCCATAGAAAAGGCCCTTCTAATTTTTGGGCATTCCAAAATATAAAGATAGTTGGGAATTACACCTGCTTTAACCGGCAAGTGATAATATAAAGGTGAACGAGTTTTATTGGCGGCAGATAAAATATTGGAAGAGTGAATATCCAGGAGTCTCCCTTTAATGAGACTGAAAGCCTCGGCTTGATGGGTCACTTCTATCATTCCATGATCTTTGTTGCCCTCCTCTGAACCCATTCCAAAAACCCAAAATCTGAATTGCTCACTTCAGATTTTGTACAGCCCTCTTGTCTCTATCTCAATACTGCCCACTTTTATCGCTCAAACATTAATGAGTGATGTCTCTATTCAATGGGTCTCTTGCAGAAAGATGGCATTCCATGGAAGAAAATGTTTCAGGAGTAGTGCGCATAATGGAGCTTTGTAAAATAGCATATTAAACTGTATTGTAATGACTCCGCAGTGTTTTAGATGGAAGAGAAAACACAGTTCTGATTTGACATTGTTGATGAATCAGGAAGGAGTGGAGGTCCAGTCTGGAGCACATGTGGTCTTCAACCACACTCTTTTGAAGTGTATCAGCAGAGCAGATGTTTTATGATGGTTAGCATCACCATTAATGTCACATCGGTGAGATGCACTATGACCGGGACTGGGGGGGGAGGATGAAGGGGAGGTCATTTGTTTGCAAGCTATTACCACATTAGCAGTTCAAGCCAATTGAAAAAGCTTCCCAATCTGACAGAATGATTTTCAAGCTAAGAGCATGGAATTGTTCATTAAGACTTTGAATGGCAGCCTAATATAGCAAATCAGCACAGAAGATTTCTGAATGCATTAGTGCTGGCAATTTAATACCTTCCACAAATTTAGCTGTCACTCATGAGCCTATCTGTCCTTGTTAAAAGAAAGGGGAAAAAATTAAAGAGATTCTTTCTTTTGATGGGCAACAACTTAAGAGGATGCAAAAGTGAATGTCTTTGGTCATTGCTCTTAGGATGTGTCACATTCATCATGGTCAACTTGTGTGAAGAGGTTGTACTTTTGGGCCAAGTGTGGCCTGCTTAAGGTTGCAAGTGAGAGTCCTACAACTGATCAGGAGTTCTGACATCCTGCTACAGACCCCGTGAGGGTTCTTCTAAAGGTGTATTTAATGTATCAGGCAAGCATTGTCCCAGTCTTGGAGGTGCATTGCACATCCCAATAGTACTAGATGTGGTGCTTATGAGAGCCTAGGGAGGGGGCAGAAGAAGTTGCAGATTTAATCAGGTGCTGGTTGATATCATTCACGCTTCAAATCTCCTTCCAGTGAACACTGGGACTGTTTGATGGTAAAGATGCCAGATCACAAAAGAAGGGCCTCCATGCTCTGGTATCTAAAGATGGCTTTGGTAGAACTTTACATGGACCTCGACTAGCCTGGGATTAGCCATGGAAGGTAAAATGCATGTCTAAGTGGTTATACATCTAACATTGTACTGAATAAGAATGACTATGATCTTGCACCAGCTTTTCAATCTTCTGGACAGATGGATTACAGGTGGGACCTCAGAGTCCGCTGATTTCTCATCCTCTGATTTGACTCACCACTGATACCTTTAAATGCGTTATAACAAGGGGGGGAAAAAGCACTAAAATCCCATTTCTTACCTTTGTGCCGTTAAACTGCACTGGTTGAAAGCTTCTTGGGGTTACAGATAGCTTTAAAGATCCATTTCTGGGTTTCTCACTCCTCAATTATAGCTCCAGAATTCATTGGTATAGGTGCAAAATTTGATTCCATTGTTCACCCTATCTAGTGTCTGGATGCAGTATGGCATTTATGCGAATATATTCTGGGACAACAATGGAGGAGCAGACAGCCTGGAAGAAGGTCTTTAAAACTATTTATCCACTGATTTTTTTAAATGATTTTTTTTAAAATGATAATGAGGCGTGACCTGTAGTACTATGTATTCAGTATGGGCTATATTAGTAACCCATACTCTGCTCTGTGTCTCTTAAATTTTAGAATGCTGCTTTGTTTAGCAAGTTTGCAGGGGGAGGGGGTGTTTGCTGAAGAAGCAGCAATAGTTCTTCATCCCAACATCAACACTGAACCCATGTTTCCTACAGAGAAAATATCTGTGTAGCTGATGCTGTCTGAGTTGAGTTGGTATGAAAAGTAACCTGAAAGTGAATTATAAGTGTATTTAAAAGTCAGCAAACACCGTAGGGCATTTTGATTACTGTAGAAACATATCACTTGAACAAATGTGGGAGTTAGCGGTCCTGCAAGCTCATTCCAACTTGGACAGGCAAACTCCTTTGCCAAAACTACCACTAGGTCAGCTCACCTGTATGGTCTCTGAGTTAACAACTGGGATGGAGAGCTAGGACTTGGAAAAGGGAGGGATTTGACCCTGGACCTCCAGTTGCCAAGTTCTTTCTACCTAGGGAAGAAAATCAATGCACTGTTACTTGATGTAAACCACCTGGTTTTTCATCCCTTCTCACTTATAACCCTTCCATTGCATGTTCCTTTTTTTTTTAATTTCCAGTAAGACATTCAATTGCTCCTTGCAAATTTCCAAGTGGTATCTGCCTCATCCTGCCTCACTGACATCCAACCATTTGCATGATTTGAAGGCAAAGAAAGGCTGGTGGGAGCCATTTCCTGACCATGTGCAGTGCATTGTTCAGTTGCCCAAGTGTTTGTTGCGCAGGTGCAAACCAAGACCGAATTATCATAATAATATTGTGCAATCAAATGTGAGAACAGCCCTGATAGTCATCAAACAGCAGGTGCACAATGAACAACCAAGATTTCTTGAAACCTTGCCCAGTGCAATACATAACAGCCAATCTGCAAAGGGGGGGGGATGTCTTTCATGTTATATCATACTTGCTTTGTATGCAGAGGGTCTCAGGTTTAATTACTGGCGTCTCCAGGTAGGACTAGAAAAGACCCATCTGAAGCCCTGGGAAGCTACAGCCAGTCCTGTATTGAACTGTAGCCAATAACAGTATTGAACTGGACAGGTCAACATATCACTCAACAGAAAGCTATTCTCTACGTTCACAGGGCCAAACTGCATCTTCATAATTTCATAACAGAGATGCAGGCTTTGACCAGTCTCCGTAAGCCTATTTTTGTATGTGAGATCAGAGCCATGTCGTCAGCATATAAAAGTAAAGGGACATCCACTGAATCCAGTTTGGGGCAATGCGAGTCATTTCTCTCTCCCTTGCTCCATCCCAAAACAGGGCACTCTGAGAAAGATATAATTCAATTCCTTCTAGCAGGTGATGTAGAACATACAACCCTCTCCGTCGCACAGTTCTTAAATATGAGTATTCTGAATTGAGCCAAGTTTTCTGTACCAAGTAATCACTGAGTAGGCTACATTCTGGCAAGATCCGCAGAGTAACTGATTGTTTCTGTCTTTTAAATAATTCATGTTAGTTTGTAAAATGTAATGTACGTTGTATCTGTGTGTACACATAGGTGTGCTCATATACATATATTTGTGTACTACTTAGGTTTATACTCTCTACGATTTCTGTACAGAGTCCTCACCTATCAAATGTTTATGCCTAATAAAGGTTTTGTTGACTGTATAATAGAGATGTATGAACACCAGTATTCAGTTCACAACTGGGCAAACTTTTGCTCCTGTTCCAGGTGAGCACTCAGAAGAGCATAGACCTTTGTGAGCCCGTGTATTAACTGTTTGTTGATAGTTTTTCTGTCCATCGGAAAAAGACATCAGAGGACCCTTTCCTTGGTGAAAACGATGTACATAGTGTCTAATTCCTGCTATCAATTCTGGACTGCCAGTCCCAGTTCCTATAAGCAAAGATGCCCTGTCAGGGCTCTGGAAAGGTATGATGACACTTTTTCCACACCCAAATATAATATACGCACTTTGCTTTGGGGGAAGGAGAAGACTTGAACCATTCCTGGTCATCTCCCATCCCTCTCCACCTCCCTCCCCTGCCCTCGAGCTGGGATCTTGTCTCTCTTTGCTGGCCAATATGAACCTCATCTCAGTATATGTGAAGCACTATTGGGCAGAGAGAAAGAGCCTCCCCATTGCTTCTCAATGTCCACACCAAGGCAAGCCTTCTCAGCAAGCTGCTGTGGGTTTTGGGCAGGCAGGAATGCCCTCTGGCTCCACTATTTGAGGGACACAGCAGGTAGGTCTATCATTGGACACCTTCCTTTGGTTCTCACAAAAACCCTATGAGGTAGATCAGGCTGAGAGATAGTGACTAGCCCAAGGTCACCCAGGAAGCTTTATGAAAGAGCAAAGATTTAAATCTGGATCTTTCAAGTCTAAGTCAAACCTCAGAACCATCACATCATCCTGGCTCTCAGATGCAAAACATGACTGGTCTTTCTCAAACATACAGTTTCCTTGTAATTGCAGAGATATTATTTTGTCCACAGAGGGAGTTGCAAAGTTACACTGAGTGTTACTTTAAGCAAACCCTGGTGACAGTCTAGCAACACAATGAGCTCTCCTGAGATATCCCACCAGAGTGATCGAATGTTATAACTGCAAAAGAGGACAAGGTACCCCAAAGTGTAGGACATTCAAGAAAAACGTAGGACATGACAAAATAAAAGCGAAAACACTCGTATATTGATTTCATGTGGTTAATGTATACACTGTAGCACTTATTATTAAAGTTAAAACTATTTTACATATAATTTATTAATTGAAAGAAGGCTATGTGCCGCCTGCAGGGACTAGCTCACAGGGAAAAGGAGAACATTGCAGTTCTTTTCCAGGACACAAGAGGACATGTCCTGGAAAAAAAGAGGGCATCTGGTCACTCTGTATCCCACAATTCTTTTCAACATGCATTTTGGCTTCTTGCATTTGAAGTGAAATTTTGGTACCCTGTGGATTGAGGATTCTTTTGCTTTTTTGTGTCTAAGAATGTTCCATGCAATGCGAGACACTGGACTATTACCGAGCAAATGGATGTTATATAACTAATTCAGTGATCTGAAATCCATCAGGCTAAGTAATTCCCATATCCTTTCCAGTTCATTAAATGCTCTGTTTTTTTTTAATTGAAGTTATAATATTTATTTGCTCATTCTCACCTGTTTTGATATGCTACATTTCTCCAGTAATTTCTCTAGTGATTTTTTGCATGGTTTAGTCTATTCCCTTTCATTATCTCTGACTGACTTGCCCTGCATGGCAAACTCTATGCCCCACATCCAGGCTGGTTTCCCATCATTTGAATTTCCCCTTGGGCCAGACTGGATGGTACTATCCTGGATCTGCAACCGCACATGTGGTGGGGGGCAAGAGCGCTCCTCTCACTCCATCCCTTTTGCATGCCTACCCCACCTCTGACACCAGCAATCAGGGCTGGCCCATCCATGAAGCCAACTGGAGCAACTGCCTCACAGCCCAGTCCTGAGCTGTTTGGTACCCAGGGTTACAGAAGTGCCAAAAATGGCTGCCACTGCATCCAGTGTGTCCCAGGCAGCCGCCGCCACCAGCCGCCGCCAGGGGACATTTGCCTCTTCCCCCAGGTAAAGCAAGTTGCCTCACAAGGGGGCTACTTGATGAATTCAGAGCCTCCATGTTGGGTGGACAGCCCAACATGTAGGCTCAGGATCAAATGGAGCAAAGTTCCTCCGGTTCCAACTCCCTCCCGCCCCACTCCCTCCCCTTGGCACACATCCTCCCCACCCTCTCCCTGTTCTCTCTCTGCCTTCCCCTGCCCCGGAACGCCTCCTTCCCACCTCCCCCCAGACCCCCACCTACCTCTCCACTGCTTGGCAGTCTACATGATCTCCAAGCAGAGGAACTCTGGTGCTCCACTGGTGCTAGCTCAGCGTAGCCATACGGCAACACTGCACACCAGCGGTAAGCCAGCATGCACTCATTGGGATTGGGCCCTCAGGCAGCAGATTGGTGAGGGCTGCTATACTGTTATTTGTCTCCACTCTTCCCCTTCTCCTTCTCCTCTCTGGATAGGAAAAGGAAGAGCAGGACAGAGAGCATGAAGACATGGAGTGGAGGAGAGTACTGAGTTAGAACACTGGGAAGAGGGAGAGGCAAAGACTGGCACATTAGTTGGTTATGGGGGCAGCATTTGGCGTGCCACCTTGGGGGGTCAGGAGGTCTTGTGCCAGCCCTGCCACCATGCACCTACACATGGGCATGACGTTCAAATGGAGTGTGCACTGGGAAAATGCAACACACATAGGCCTGGATCATGTGATTGACTCCTGAATTTCATCTGGTCTATAAACTATGTGATTTAAAGACAGGATCTCATCCAGAACATTATGTCCCATACGTGGATACCTTTTAATAGGATAGGGTGGAAGAGACATGCCAGGTGGGAAGGCAAAATCTCACTGCATAAGGTGGCAGATACAGCTCAGTGTGTCGTTTGATACAGTTTGCCTTGAAGAGCTTGAACAAGCCGCTCCTTCCTCCTCGCTTCAAGGGGGAAACCAACCATTTTACCCTCCCCCCAAAGTGAGCCAATAAATACAGTTGCCTTAAAGATCAAGCGTGCATTTCAGAGTGTTGGAACGGGCTTGTTCCCCCTGTCTGATGTGGATTTATCGGTGCCTGTTTGAATATATGCTACCAGCATGGAAGCGCAATGATTCAATATGTGGTAAAATATATCACTTAATGGCTGCAATGTTTGTTAGCTGAAAAGCACAGCCAGCCTCAACATGACAGGGGTTTGGTTGTAAATCTCTGTTTAATAACAGCTAGTGAATGGAGGAAACCTTGGTTTATATATTTTCATGGGGCGGCTTTCTGTTTTTTTGCATGAATCATGGCTAAGTAAAGGCTGTAGCTCACCAGATGTAAACTCATGCTCTAAATTACAGATTTGCAGTAGCAATTTAAAGGGACAGGTCATTATGACCTCATCTAACACATACCCATGGAAGGAAAAGTAACCTTCCTCCCACCCTGCTTTCATAGCTATAGTTTTGCCACCGACTCAAAGTGAGGCAATGTATTCTGCTCAGTGGCATAGCTAGAGGGGGTGCAAAGCGCTAAATTTTGCAGGGAGCCACAGCACTGAGCCATTGAACCACAGTCTTCCCAAAGCCCTGACATCAAGTTGTCATGTATCAGTCTGGAACACAGTGTTGTGCTCTTGATAGCACAATCGTGAAATATCTCTCGGAAACACTTAAGAAGTTGGAGTAGGACAACAAGGGGAAGCTTGAGTGAAAAACGTAGCCTAATTTAAAACTGCTGGAGTCTGCTGAAGGTGACAGGTGCTTGTGTCAAGTTAGTACCTGAACGACAATAACCCATATTAATGGGGAGCTTAACTGACTTGTCTTAGGAAAGGAAGGTGCTTAACATCAACGTGCAGCCTGCCAAAGTGCTTTGTAGTTCTGTGCCAAGCTAGGCAGAAAAAAAGATGTCCTGACACTATTCATAACAAAGTCCCATGTAAGTCCCCGGGACTTCAGTAATATGTGGAAATCCAGTAGCATTGTAATTTGAAATTGACATCTCAGTGCAAAGTATTACATAGGAGAAGAGCATTAAAGAATTCAAGCAAAAAAGAGACTAATGACTTACCTGGGGGGGGGGGGGAGGAATACATATAGGAGCTGGATTTGTCAAAACCATAACAGGGTATTTGGAATTATGATGCAGAAATTGAATCCCTTTTTGGTGCACTTTTGGAGTGGAAGAATCGTGAGTGACTCTTCCAAGCACCAAAGGGGCCCTTTAAAAAAATAGTGAACGGAGATCTCCACTGTGATCAAATTAGACTCGATCAGATTAAGCTGAGCTACCTCTATGGCCAGCCCACTCATGAAGGAGCTGTTTAGAGCAGGAGTGTCAAACTCATTTCATGCAGCGGGCTGAATAGCATTCCTGGCACCTGTGGAGGGTCAGAATTGACATCGTTAAGCAGGAAATGACATCATTAAGCAGATGATGGCCAGAAAGAAGCACTTTGTTCTCCCCCAGAAACTCATGAGCTGCAAATGACAGAAGAGAAAATGTGCAAATCTTGTTCATATTTTCAAGATACCCCAATGATTACGCTGGGAGAGCTCAATTAAAATGGTGGCCAGATAAATGGCTTCTGGGAGAATGCCTCCCTCCCACAGACCTTATGTTTCACACTCCTGGTTTAGACAGGCAGGCAAGGGGTGGTGAACTAGCAGGGCTAGCCCACACCTGCCTGCCACTTGTACACTTGCTCTACAACAGGGGTCTCCAAACCCTGGCCCAGGGGCCAGATGTGGCCACAGAGGGCCTCTGTCTGGCCCTCTGATCCCCTGAGAGCCTCTGGCCCAGTTGACCAAACACAAAAGTCACATTTACCAAGGGTATATCTTCTGATGCAGTAAATGAGACGGATTGCAACCAGATGTGCTTGTTGTTCTCATGGCCAGACCATGATTTTTAAAAGATGATAGTTTAAGAGTATCCAGGGATACCAATGACCAGGACTCACTTTACCAGGACACTTCAGAATGCCAGATGCAAGGGATGACACCAGGATGCAAGTTCTTGTTGTCTTGTGTGCCCCCAGTAGCATTTGGTGGGCCACTATGAGATACAAGAAGCAAGAAGCTGGACTAGATGGACCTATGGCCTGATCCATAGGTTCTTATGACACAATAGTCCAGGATGTCAAAACCCTAGTACAGAGAAGATTTTATATCAACTAACATCTATAACAGATCTTGCAGTTCATTAGATTTATACCCCACTGGTCTTTTTTGATGAAAAATTCACATCAGCAAGTACAAGAACTGCAAATGTCAAACGGGTCCCCCAATGGATGGGCCCTCCTTGTCTCTCCCCTTCCTACTGCTACCCGCACAGTGGTTGAACGTTGCCAGGTTAGGGAGAAAGACTGACACTTTTTCTGCCACAAGTGTTCGTTCAAGGCCTGAATGTTTAAACACTCTTGTTTTGCCAGAGCCATTAACTCCAGCAAAAGAAGATTACAAAAGGAATAAGATGTCAGGAGGGATTTAAAAGATGAATATTTTCAGTTAACCACTTAATTTTATCTGTTTTCATACATTCAAATTCTGCAGTAATCCAACAGTCACTGATGGAGTCTTGTCTCCCGTGTCTTTGGCAAACAAACATTGGTAGATGTTTGTTCTGATGAGAATAGGTTCACAGGCTATTTTTCCCCCTGCACTGTTATTGTCTGATTTATGTATATCGGCAAAGTCAGGGGAAAGTCACAGATCTTTTTTTTTTTTTCTTTTCTCAGTAGTACTTTCTTTACGTGAGCACCGCTTTGCTGTCCTGAGCCTTTGATGTACTGGGTGCTTGATATTTCTGGCAATATAAATCCTGGCTTCAATCTTATTTACATAGACAGAAGTTATGTAGTGACAAGGTCCCTTCAAGGCTTGAATGGTTTGTTAATAACATGTACTAAATAGCATCTGGTATCAATCTTGTCCTGCAGACATGCCTATAGTGATTTAAAGCTTTCATTCTTGGAATTCAAAATCTAATTTTTAACGCACTTTTTTTGTCAGCTGTCTTTGCAGCTTTTAAATGAGATTCTGTCATCTTGACATACTCCGGAATAAATTGAAATTTAACTGGGGGGGGGGGGAGAGAATGAAGGTAAAATAGAGTACTACATACCTACAGCTTGCCTTTGAGTGTACATCTATATTGAAGCTAATTCTGGCTTCATTTCAAACTCTGGCAACTTTACAAGTGCGAGACTTCATTGGGAGGCTGAATGAGTTCGTAGAGGCATTGAGCACTGATGAGATTTGCAGATTTTGGCCCCAATCCTATCCCCTACCACCAGTGCTTATACAGCCATGTCAAGAAGGTTTGCACTGCATCTATTTGTGGGAGGGTGACCTGAAGGCAAATAAGAGATAAGTAAAAGTGTTTTTTACTTGCCTTCACATAAGCTCTCAGGTCACAAATGGGCAGTGGTGTCACAAGGGGCGAGATGGGGGCAGGCCTTCCCTGGTGTCACGCTGTAATGGAAGATCAGAAGATCATCAGGTGGATGATGTGGTGTTGACAGCGATTCCATGTTTTGACAGCTGTTTGACAGCTCTGGGAAGGGCAGGGCTGGCTCCACAGCTGTAATCAATCAAGGCCAATGGAGACTCTGATGGACACCTGAGCTTCATTTGCCCTTGATGGGACTTTGAATGGACATGGACTGAAGAGATGGCTCACCTGAGCCTAATTTGGACTGAACAAGGAGCTAAGGAGGTAGCTCACAGCAGAGCTGCATTTGGACTTAATGGGACATACAAGGATAAAAGGCAGCTTCAGAAGGAGCAAAGCTACCCAGATGGAGCTATCCTGACCCAGAGGGAGATGCAACCTGACCCAGACCTAAAGAAGATAGGACTGCCAGGACCCTGCTGGAGGAGATACTCTGCTGGAGAGGACACAGAGGAGGCACTCTGCTGCAGAAGACTGAACTGGGAAGACTGGACTGTGCTTTGGAGACTGGATTGGACTTGGACTGGAGGCTTCAGACCTTTACCCACGGAGTTAAGTGGAGTTTTGGGGAGGGAAAGCCTCTGGAAAAGAGGACTTGCAGGGAGTGTATGTGTTTGTAGCAATAAATTCTTGTTAATTGCACAAACTGATAAGGAGTTCTGTTTGTTTCCTTTGCACACAGCAGCTGTTGTTCTTGGAAAAGGAGGCTGTTAATTAGCCAAAAGGTGGGCATTAGAAGGGAGTTGGAATATTTGGACAGGACACACACCAGAGGGGGACACACACCACCCTTCAGTGATCTCTGGCCTGCTCCAGGTCCAGCCACCTCCTGCACCCTTCAGAAATCATGTTTTCTCCTCATGCCAGTGAGAATCCGAAGCAACAGGGCACGAAGATCCTCGAATGAAAGTGAGCCAGAGGCAGAGTATCACATTTATTGCTGGTGAGAACCCAAAGCAACTGTTGGCAACCTTCAGTCTCGAAAGACTCTGGTATCGCGCTCTGAAAGGTGGTTCTGGAACAGCGTCTAGTGTGGCTGAAAAGGCCGATTCGGGAGTGACAATCCCTTCCATACTGGGAGCAAGTGCAGTCTGTCCCTGGTCTGTCTCCCTGGCTATGGGTCTTCCTTCTTTGCCTCTTTGCCTCAGACTGTTGGCCAAGTGTCTCTTCAAACTGGGAAAGGCCATGCTGCACAGCCTGCCTCCAAGCGGGCAGCTCAGAAGCCAGGGTTTCCCACTTGTTGAGGTCCATTCTTAAGGCCTTCAGATCCCTCTTGCAGATGTCCTTGTATCGCAACAGGGCATGAACATTACCAAATGAAAGTGACCCACAGAAAGAATATCACATTTATTGCAGTTCAATAGCCTGGAAGGTTGAGGAGCAATGTGATCATGTCCTTACATTACTCCTGAACTTCTGGAACATGAACCTCATTCAGGTACCCACCCAGGTGGCGCCCATGTCAAGGAGACCTCTGCCTATAGATCTTCTGGGGCATACACCACCCATTTTGGTGGCATGTGTCCATGGAGAGAAAAGGAGTGGGGGGATTTTGAGAGGATAAGATGATGGAGAAATAAAGATTTATGGATTCAAGCAGAGGAGAAACTGCCTTCAGTGCTGGTTTTAAAATCTCAGTTGTGCTGGGTTTGGTCAAATATTACTCAGGAACAACTCTTGACTAGACAACTCTTGTCTAGTTAAGAGTTGTTCCCAAATTACCACCAACAGCACACTGTACATGCTGCCATATGGCCTGTTATGACCACAGAACTCCGTTCTGCTCTTGTCATTAGCCCAATACTGTCAGTCTGTACAGTTAACCTTGGCTTTAGGTGCCATTAAAAGGTAGGTCTCTCCCCTTTTTGTTTCAGGAGCTAAAATAAGAGCTTGTGATTCTTACCCTGCAAGAATGGCTGAAGTGGTGGAATGGTTAATCTGCTGAGCTGTAGGTTTAAAACTTTACCTGTTTGAATCTTGCCTCTGCCGTTTAACTTATTTGGTGGCCTTAGGCAACTTTCAGCCTTGGCTTCCCAGCTGCAGTATGGAGATAATAATACTCATTTACCATACAGTGTGGTTGTAAGAGATACATTCAAAAGTTCTGAGTATTATTATATAAGGAACAGTGCAGGCAGGATTCTGCCCAATTAGTCGGTAAGAATTAAACATCTTCCAGTTGCCAGTGGGTGCAAAGGCTCTGAAATAACTGATAAGGGTTGGGTTCTTCTTTTTAATGTTTTATAAAAAATAAATGTCATTTTATTAGGATTTATGGGGATTAAATGCCAGGTCCTCCCCCTGCAAAAACCTATGATCTACTACCTGTATTGAGTTTCTGGTTGTTGTACAACGATTCCTCTCCTCCTTGGGTCCCCACATCACAATCTTTCTGTCTGTGGGTCTGGGAAAACAGGAGTTGAAGGGAAGGGTGTTCCTTATCCCAGAACTGAAGCCAAACTGTTGCTTGTTTGTGGGGATGGAGCTGTGGTATTGGCAGGTAGGGACATCAGGCCTGCAGAAAACGCTGAGGGGAAAGGTGGTAGCCTAAACTGTGCCACTTTACCTTCTAGGCCAAGGGAGGCCAAACCGCGGCTCAAGAGCTACATGCAGCTCTTTGGCATATAAGGTAAGACTCTCAGAAATATATTGGTTGAGGTCCTTTATCCATCATAATTCTTGTAAAAAGTAAATAAAAAATTGTCAATTTTTATAACTATTTACCAGGTATAAACTGAAAGTCTACCGACTTAAAACGTATGTTTAATGTTCACGGCGTGCTGTGGCATAGCTAAAGGAGGCATGCCTCTGTTTTGCTCCCATCACCTGCAATGGCTCTGAAGTGGAGGGGGAGGGGCCGCTTGCACACCACTGTGAGGCTTCCTACGAAGCTTAGTGCTTTGCACCCCCTCTAGCTATGCCACTGATGGCGAATAAATATATATTTTAAGAATTTAAATTGCTTCTTAAAAGTTGTGGCTCTGAAACATCTCTCTTGTGGCTCTCAAGCTTTGGAAGTTTATCCTATGTGGCTCTTAATGTTAAGCAAATTTGGCCACCCCTCTTATAGGTGGAAGAGAACAGCTTCATTTTTTTAACTCCCTGAGAACTGAACATTAGCACAACAGGAAGAACAGTTCTATCCTAGACTTGTGCCTGCTATATTGATTTTCTACAAAGGGATTTTTTTTAACCATAACGGACACTAAAAAGGTGACCTACCTGCCATGGAATAGTTGATTCCAATACTGTATTCCGTGGCATTCCTAGACCAATTCATTGAATCCTCTTCTTGCCTCGCCTATCAGTCATATGAATACACATCTATGAGGCTGCCTTATGCAGAGTCAGACCATTGCTCTAGCTATCTGCTTTCTAACATTTCGGACAGGAGATGTTCTGCCCTATATGGAGCTGCCAGGAATCAAATCCATATGTTCTACCACCAAGCTATGGTCCCTCTTGCAAATCTTCCAATCTCTTTCCATTTAAAAACAAATGAACTGACTGACTCCTCAGCTCCACCAGATCCTGATCTCCATGTTGGGCCCTGCAGCCTGACACGGAGCTCTCCGATTCTGCTGCAGCTCCACAGCTGTGGTAGAATTGAGTAGCCCCATTACTCAGGGGAAGGGGTCAAATGTCCCCTTCTCCTGAGGAGGTGGCAGTGGCTGCCTGAGTACGCTGGATGCTGCAGCAGCTGTTTTTGCCACTGTGGCAGCCCCACACTCCAGGCAGCTCAGGATTGGATGTTAATGTAGTAATTGAGTTGGAAGGGTCTTCAAGGCCATCTAGTCCAACCCCTGCTTGAAGCAGGAAAATCTTCTTTAGTGTTTATCAGTGTTTCTCAAACTGTGGGTTACGACCCACCAAGGTCAGCAAGCTGCAGAACGAAATCGTGCATGACGAGGAAGTCACTTGCAGGGTGTGCCTGCATGCTCCCCACACTGCATTGTGCAAAGTGTGTACCACACAGGTGCATCACACGGTTTGGGGAATGCAGTATGGTGCAATCAGTGACATGGGGAGCATGCAAGCGCACCCCAGAAGTGTCTTCTGGGTTGTGTGCCATTTTGTTCTGAAGCTTCTTTGCTCTGGAACCACCATGGACAACACAGTGGGTTGCTAAAGTGAGAAGTTTGGGAACCCCTGCCCTAGAGCATCTCCAAAAGGTGCTTGTCTGGTTGCCGTTTGATGACCTCCAGTGACAGAGAATCCACCACTTCCCTAGATAATTGGTTCCTTTGTTGAACTGGTCTTTTTGTTAAGAAATTGTTCCTGGTATTCTACAAAATTATCCCTTCCTGCACCTTAAGCCCATTAGATCTTATTCTACTCTGAAGCGTAGCAATGAACAAATCTTTGTCCTCTTCCATGTGACAGCCCTCTGCGTATTTGAAGTGCTCTGTTACGTTCCCACCCCTGCCAGCAATCTCTTCTCCAGGCAAAACATACCGAGTTTCTTCAACCCTTCATGCTCTCCTTTGGCATCCTTTAACATCTCACTTTCCTAGGATCTCCCCCGCTTTGGTTTAGCACACATTCCTCAAAACAGAGCCATCTGTTTCCATCTTTTGGAAAAGTATGCAGAAGTGATGGGGACACAAAAACTCAGCTCTCTGTTCTATCGGTTGAAATGGCTGACCTCAGAAAAGCATCCACAAGCTGGTGTTGGGGGGGGGATGATGACAAAAGGACATGACAAATGGAGTCAAAGAATGCCACAACCCAGCTGCCATAGGTGATAGGGTTTGACAAATCACCTCAGCAAGATTGCCAAAGTGAAGACAAAAGCTGTTCGCCTATGGAAGAGTAAAATTGCTGTGCAGAAGAAAGAATGAATGGATGGTTCCTTATAACATTTACAATTGTTTATTGTTTTAACAGACTACACTGAAAACCTTCACAGATTTCACATTTTTAGATGTGAAGCTGGCAATTTCTATCTATTTTTTGAAAGTGAATGAGTATGTAGCAGCCCAAGAATACTGCCAATAATTAAATTGGTATCAAAATAGTATTAGATTGCAATCTTGTCCACAATTACCTGGGAGCAAGCTTCATTGACTCTAATGGGACTTATTTCTGAGTTGGCATGCATAGGATTGGGTTCATAGCCAAATAACAGACAAAAGAATGCAGATAATCTCTCTTGCCCTCATAGGTCACAATCCAGCAGTTGTACATGCACAGGTGTCAATCCAGTACACATGTACCAAGGAGTAAACCTCTTGAAAACAGTGGCACTTCCTTTATGTATAAGTTTGTGTGGTCAAGCTCATTGGCTCCAATAGGGTTGCCAATAGTGAATTGGCACCATTCAGTGGTGGCTCAAGCTTTTGGGTGACTTGGTTGAAGCCCTGTGATGGCTCCCCAACGGTGCATCCATGCATGCTTTGGAAAATGCAAGCATGCAATAGGCTTGCATGCCCCTCCCCTATGGTTCCTGGGAACCAGGCAGCAGATAAATGCAACCCTTCCTTCATGGTGCCACCCATGGATACAGCACTCCCAGTGGAGGACTCTCAACTAACCCCTGCCTGGTTCCTAGTTAAGGTACTATCACTGCACCCCTTCCAAGAAAGCTAGATAGGTAATGGATAGGAAAGAGTTTGCCCTCACTGTAAGTGGTAGAGCTAGAGGGGGTACAAAGCACTAAGTTTTGTAGGGAGCATCACCATGGCATGGCACTTCCTCTCCCCTTCAGCCATTCTGGGAGGTGGGAGCAAAACGGAGACATACACCTCTGTTTTGCTGCCACCACCCGGAATGACTCCAAAGGGGAGGGGGGGGGCTGATGGCCTGATGAACAATTGAAGAATAGGAACATTTAAAAAGTATGTTACTGTTATGTATGTAAGTTATGCAGGATCGAAATCCTGCATAACTGATTGGCCCAGACTTATGGCTGGCCAATCGGGTGATGGATCGAAATCCTACCATCCGATTGGCCCTCTAGTAAGGTTTCAGTTGGACCAATCATGGGAAGTCTGGGCGGAGTTAAAGGCTATAAAAAGCCAGGGGTTTGCCTTGTATTTAGCTATGTTCTGTTCTGAAGATGGAATAAACGTATTGAGCTGCTATCACTATGCCTTCCTTTATTCGCATGGACCCACTATATAACAGTTACCAAATTGGATCCAATACCAGTTGTGTAGTCTGAGCAACTCGAACTTTCACCCTACCTTCATTTGCCTGATCTGTCCATTTATCTAGGCCTAGTTTGTCTATGGCTGCCCCTTGCAGAACAAGATGTCCTCTAGCTACAGCTGTCTCAGAGCTGAGCTGAGACCTGACAAATGTACCTGGACATGTGTAAGATCCATCCTTGTCACCATCCTCCTCCTCTTCCCCATCCCAGTGCATATTTCTATGTTTTATATGGGTTTGAAGATCTGAATGGTGCTAAGAACCTACAACTGTGCGTAGATCGAAAAGGAGCCTTCAATGGCGATCACACTCCCCAATGGCCCTATTAATAAATGACACTCCCCCAGACTCCTGTAGCACACATATAGACCATTCTCAGCATACCAATGTACCACTGCACAGTGGCTGAAAATTGCTACTAGATCTGTCCCCCACCCCCAATGGCCTACTTTCCCCATTTTGCCTTAAGAGAAAGGCATCTGCTTGAGAAGCAGTTTAGGGTTGTACATGAGAGAAAGAAGGAGAGGAAATATATTAGAACTGTACAGGCTGCTGGTGATCTCGCCCCAGTATATTAAACGATTTGGTCTCATTTGCCTGACCTATCAGCTTTTGGAAGAAAAAAAGAGAGAGTCCAAGTGTGATTACTATTTAATCATCATTAGTCAGGAAAAGTTAATACTATTTTTATTCATCTCAGAGCCCAGAAATGTTCATTAGTGACTGTAAGTATCAGCGAGGTTCTCCTTCTCGGTTCCATTGGGAGGGCACAGAGCAGGAAACAATATTTCAGCAGTTTTTATCCCTGTACCACTTTAGATTTAATTGCCACAATATACAATGTTCAACACCGAAATTTATCATGCTTATGGCTGGGCAAGTGTTACTTATTAGCATTTATAAACTTCATATTCCACGAGTTTTTTTTGATGTGGTAAATGTCCTCCTTTTCCATGTGAACAAACCCTTCAGGCAGCACATAGTCTTCTTGTAATTAATAAATTATACACAAGAAATTATATGTAATATAGTTTAAAATTTAATAATAAGTAATAATAGTTTAAAATCAATATGAAATCAATATATGAGTGTTTTTAGCTTTCATTTTGTCATGTTCTACATGTTTCTTGGATGTCCTACATTTTGGGGTGCCTTGTCCCCTTTTTCGTCCAGCGCTGTGGCTCAGTGAGGTTGGCATCACCTAAGGTTTAACCGTATTTTTCGCTCTATAAGACGCACCTGACCATAAGACGCACCTAGTTTTTAGAGGAGGAAAACAGGAAAAAAATATTCTGAACCAAATAGTGTAATAAAATATGTCTCTCCGCTGCTCTGTTTCCATGCTCCTTAGCATATTTTACTACCTCTAGTTTAAAAGAAATTTTATATGCTAGCCTTTTCTGCTTTATCATCCTTGCACTGGTAGAATGAGGTACTGTAGTATTTTTCTGCAAGTGCATTGTCACTAAGCATTACATTTGCATTACCATTGAGCGCCTGCATTTGCATTACAATTTGCATTTGCATTACCATTGCATTTGCATTACCGTTGAGCAGGCAGGCAGGACCCTGGTCAGGGGCAGAAGCACCTGCCAAGGAGGCTCTGCTGCCCTGAGAACGCCTGCAGCTTTGCAGTATTCGCTCCATAAGACGCACACACTTCTCCCCCCACTTTTTTTGGGGGGAAAAAGTGCGTCTTATGGAGCGAAAAATACGGTATCTCCTCTATGGAGAACACGTGCAGGGAAAGCGCTCTACAGGTAGACCACAGCTGTGATACAAGGACATCTGCAAGAGGGATCCGAAGGCCTTAGGAATGGACCTCAACAGGTGGGAAACCCTGGCCTCTGAGCGTCCCGCTTGGAGGCAGGCTGTGCAGCATGGCCTTTCCCAGTTTGAAGAGAAACTTGGCCAACAGTCTGAACCAAAGAGGCAAAGAAGGAAGGCCCACAGCCAGGGAGACAGACCAGGGACAGACTGCACTTGCTCCCAGTGTGGAAGGGCTTGTCACTCCCGAATCGGCCTTTTCAGCCACACTAGATGCTGTTCCAGAACCACCATTCAGAGTGCAAAACCATAGTCTTCTGAGACTGAAGGTTGCCAACTATATGTCCCCTTTTGTAATTATGACATTTGGGGCGTAATCCTAACCCCTTATGCTTTCCGGCACTGGCATAGCGGTGCCAATGGGACGTGTGCTGCATCCTGCAGTTGGGTGTCACTCACGGAGGCCTCCTCAGAGTAAGGAAATGTTTGTTCCCTTACCTTGGAGCTTCATTGCCCTTATATCAGTGCCAGAAAGCACTGACATAAGGGGTTAGGATTGCACCCTTGGTCACCCTGTCCCTGTAACATTTTAAGGCCAAACCTAATCTTTAAATCAAAGAGGCCTTTCACCCAGCCCACATCACACAAATTACAGTTTCGGAGCCAAACCGCACCAGTAGTTCAAAGTGTGTGTGTGTATATATATATATATATGTTATTTTCCCCAATCAGTTCAGAGATATCTATAGAGTCATTGTGTGCAGAGCTCAAGGTCCTTCATCCCAAGCAGAGTCATCTTTCTGGAAAGGCAACAAAGACTGCCAGAAATCTGAATGGACTTCACAAGATGGGACAGCAGATATGCCTCTAAATAACCTTGTCTTCCTTTCTGTCTACAGGCAGAGAAGACACAGAAGACATCAAAGGACCAGAAGTCATATTTGCATTAGCTTATCTTGGAAAGAGCAATGCTTGTTTGTGTAACAAGTTACCTGTGCTGCTACCCACACAGAGATGCCATATGGCTCTCAGCGCTTTCCTCCATGATTAGAATTCTCTTATCAATCCACGGTGCCTCAAGCAATCTTGCAGTGGTTTTCTGACCACGAAGATAAAGGAGCTTTAAAAGCCAGAGAGGCTAAGAACGAAGATATTGCTGTGTTCGCTCATAAATACAGAGCTTTCTTAAGTAATATAGCACCAGTCACCTTGCAGTGCTCCAGGAAGTCATTTTCCCAGCACTCTGGTCTCTCCTGGCTGACCTGTATCTCTTAGGTGGCACCGTTAAATGCATGGAGCCCCTCTCCGCTAGTGTCATTTTAATAGCATGAGGTTTGCCTGAGAGACCCAGTGCTTTCTCTGATGCAAACATCTTTATATCTGATCTCAAGTTTGGCCGTTGGAGGAATCCTTTGAGCAAGCAGAAAGAGGTGAAGGGGCTAAAGGCAGTGACAGTAACCAGCAATGAATAATCTTCTGGGCACAAAAGGACTTATTCTTTTGGCTCCCTAAGTCGACTTTTCCTCGGTGAAGGCTAAATCTGGTCCTTCGGCTGCTCAAATGAATGTACGTGTAATAGGAAATTGCCTTAGACAGCCCAATCCTGAGCAACTAGCGCCGGCCCTATGCCGGCAGTGAGTGTGGCAGACATGCCGAAAGACATGTCCGCAACACTCAGTGCTGGGTCAGCACTGGTGTCAGTTCAGTGCGAGTCTGCACTGAGCCCAGCGCAAGCCGGAAGCCCACCGCATGCCACCTGGTTGGTGGGGGGGGGGAGGGAGACGTGTTCTGTAGTGGGGAGCAGGGCGGGGCAGGGGAAGAGAGTGGAGAAGAGGGGGCAGAGATGGTGGCAGGCTCTGCCACTGTATCCAGACCCCCTTCCAGGGCCAGGAAACCTGACATAGGACTCCCCAAGTTCCAGATCAATAGCTGGGGCTGATCCAAGGAGACCCATTGAGGCCACCTGGGTGCTACAGGGAGTAAAGGAATGTTTGTTCCCTTACCCTGAGGAGAACTGGCACTGCTTCCCTGCCCCATAGGATATAGAGGTCACCATTTTGGCACCACTGGATGCTACGGAAACTTAGGATTGGGCTGTCAGTTCGTTGATTATCTAACTCCGTATTGTGGACGCTGAGCAGTGATGATGGATCTTTGGAGTTCCAGAAAGGCATCTTTATTTGCTTGACCTAAAGACTGACACCTGTTCCTTGCAAAGCATCTGCTGGACCACTGAGCTACAGCTCCTTGAGCCCCCCATAGTGAAGCTTCAAAAATTCTTAGTTCCGGAGTTCCGAATAGTAAATTTGTCCAACTCATAAGACTTGGATATCTTAAGAATCAGTCCAAGGTCTCTTGGAAAACAGTCCAAGGTGCTCTTTCTCAATGTCTGTTGAGGTCCTGTGTACCAACTCCACAGCCCTGGTTGAACAGATGCTCTTGCATCTTCTTCTCAACGCTCCATCTGGAATTGAGGTGGTAACATTTGGGAGGACAGCAGCACCATTTATATGTGGTTGGAAAGGGATCTGAGAGTCAGGTTGTTGTCATGGGCGGAGAGCAATTGGAGAGCTGAGACCCAGATACATATGTTGGGTCTTTGCCTACCTTGACTCCAAGTCATGGTGAATCTCAAATTTCATTATGCAGGCTACATTCTAAAGCAGTGTTCTCAAACCTTTCATTATTGGGACCCACTTTTTTTAAACAACGGTCAATCAGGACCCACCTGGGTTTACCAGAATTTTTCTTACAAAAGGAGATCTAGAAAGAAATATTTTATTTCTTTATTTCTATGTAATAATAACCAGAAAAAAGACCCTCAAACATTGATATATTTACACATGCTTGCAAACTGCAAGAGCTGAGCTCTTTGCAGGGTAGTTCATTAGCAGCTACAGTATCTGATTTTTTTTAATAGCCTCACAGCTTGAGGCAAATAATTATCTGATCTTTCCATCACCCTTTGGAAACCACCAAAATTGTCACGACCCACCAGTGGGACCTGCCCCACAGTTTGGGATCCATTGTTCTAAAGGAATGTTCACATTGCAAATGATTGTCAAAATTGCATTCCACTCATGCCTGAAGCAAAATTTCATCAGAAGCACACCCTGAAAGCAAAACAGACACCGACTGGTTATTTAGTTTATCAAGATGCGTTATGGACTCCAAAGGTATGACCAACTTGTGCAAAGCTTTTATTGCAAAGAGGACCTCCATTTAAAGTAGCTTCACAGATTTCAGAAGTATTTCAGTATCAAATCTCCGTATTAATGTCTTTTCCCAAAGTTTTATGCTAAGCCTCTTTCCTTCGACAATGGAAACATTTAACTTCACAGTTTGACAGAGCAATGTGTTTGCAAATGCCACCGATGAGTGCGCCGTTCATTATCATTAAATTAAAGCTGCTTCGGAGAGGCACTGAGCAAAAAAGTGAGCAATAAATGGCTTTTTGTCTCCCCCTAATAGCAGATACACTTTCTGATTTTGATTTTCCTTTGCCATGAATGGATAGAGCCATCAATTTTGAGATTTTTTCTCTTTACTGATTCAAACAGGGATAGATTTCCAGTGAATGGAATTTGATAAGCTGAAGTTGTCATACCAGCAGAAGAAAGAGCTGACTTGATCAGACAAGAAATCCATCCAGCCCATCTTCCTGTTTCTTTAACAGTAACTGACCAATGTCTCTATGAAGATCATAAGCAAGGCATTGATGGCCATGAGAAGGGAGATGTCTGCAGTTGTTGTTAGTGTTGGAACAGCAACAACATGCAAGCCAGATCTGTATAGTAACTCTGGGCATGTATATGAATGTGTTCATCTCCACCAGTAGGGTGAGCAGTCACTTATACATTTCCTAGATTTAAACACTTATAGACTTTTGTGTGTGTTGTGCTTCAATTAGACTTCTCATTAGCTTCTGTTCATGTCATTTTATGTCACCCTGCCCAAGCAACCAGGACCAGTTTCCTCTCTTGCTCTTATTTGGCATATAATAATGTGGGTTAGTTTACATTTTTTTTCACCTGATTAAATGAGATGCAAATCAGAGAAGTACAGGTGGGATCTTGGTATCCACTGATTTGACTCACCACTGATACCAGAGCCCATCTTTAAATACCTTGTAACATTTCTTTTAAAAAGGCACCTAAATCCAATTCCCTACCTTTGTGCTGTTAAACTGCACTGGTTGCAAGCTTCTCGGGGTTAAATATAGCTTTAAAGACCCACTTCTGAGTTTCTTGCTCTTCCATTGTCTCCCCAAAATGCACGCTATACCGCATTCAGCCACTAGATGGGGGTGAATAATTCCATTAGATTCCATTATTCACCCTATCTAGTGGCTGAATGTGGTCTAGCATCTATATACCAATGCATTCTGGACTGACAATGGAAGAGCAAGGAACCTGGGAGTGGGTCTTTAAAACTATTTTTCCACTGATTTGGTATCCACTGAATTTTTTATTTTAAATTCACTGGGGTTCTGGAATGCAACTCCAGTGGATAACAAGACATGACCTGTACACAAACTGGTCCATTGTTCACTGATTAAACTTCAGTGAACATAAGCTCACATATGCACCTGGCAGAGAATTATCTCACTCAGTGGAGGAGCAGATGCCCCAGACACAGACCTAAGGCAAAAGCAGCTCCATATATGCATCAGCTTGAGTTGTGTAATCTTTTGTGTGTGTCCCCCTCCTTTTGAGATGAAAGAACTTCATAAATCAGGCTTTCATATAAAGCATGTTGGTCACGTTGCCTTATTGCAGTGGTTCTCAGACCATGCACTGCAGCACCTTAGGGAACTGTAGCACACTCACAGGGATGCTGCAGCATGTCCCAAGTCACTCTTCCTAGTGGCTCTCCCAAGTGCCACCATCTCAGATCTTGCAAAATCTCATGAGACCAAGATGGTGATGCCCAAATCTCACAATATTTGAGCACCACCATCTTAGATTTTGCAAGACCTTGCAAGCTTTGGGAGAATGGTTGGCAACCTTTAGTCTCGAAAGACTATGGTATAAGCCTACAGCACCCGGTATTCCCAGGTGGTCTCCCATCCAAGTACTAACCAGGCCTGACCTTGCTTAGCTTCCAAGATCAGACAAGATCAGGGATGTGCAGGGTAACAGTTGCTACTTTGGGAGAGACCATCTTAGATCTCACAGGATTTCATGATAGCCAAGATGGCAGCTCTTGGCTGAGCTGGGAAGAAAAGATTGTGGGGTGCTGTGACCTTGATAAGTTTGGGAACCACATCCTTTTTGTATGGTGTAGGGGAACATGCAAATCCTCCACTTCCACAACAAGTCGGCCAATGGAAAGTGAGAACCAAAGATGGTGATTCAGGCTTATCATGTGGTCATCACATGAACTCTGACTTGGAACATGTTATTGGAACAGTGCTGCTGTCAGGTTATTTGAGGCCCTGAAGCAAAACCTTGCATGTCCTCCCCAGTTCACTGGCCGTGGGTGGTGGGCTGTGGAAGCAACAAGCAAAGGTACTTGTTTCCTCTTTCCATCAATAAATGGGATGAATGTTAGGCAGGTGACCAGCACCAGGGAATTCAGAAGGTTGGCCTTGTGAGAGGACCCAGTGTTAGGTGGGGGTCCTCATTCAGTGCACAATCTGGTCAATCACAGATATCATCTCTACACTGAGAATGTCGGTGGCCTCCTCAGCAGGAAAGAAAGTGATGAGATGGATGTTGGCTGCAGGGCCTGCTAGATAAAGTCAATACTCCAAAAGGTGAAAGTAAAACAGAGGTAACTCTTGTCAACTTTCCAAGCTCGGTAGAAAAATCTCAGAGCGAAGAGTAACAGAGTGAATCCTTTTTGCAGCCTGGGATTAGAAAATGAAAGTGGATTTTAAAACCATCTCAGGTCTTTGAAGGGATGCTCAGCATCTATGAAATGAACCGATTGGGGAAGTTTTAAAAGGATTATACCAATGATTACACTGAAATGACACTGCCACTTAGAGACTGACTTGTAATATCTTGGAGGTTAAAGAAAAGGTAGCAGAGAGATGGAAAGTTGTTTCGGCAGCAAAGGACAGACATTTTTTCAGTCGAAGAAGGTGAAATGTTAAGATTTCCATAAAGTTTCGAACTGCGCATCAAATTGCCAAAGGACAGGTCAGCAGTGGAACTGGAGAATGTACCAGTTTATTTATTTGTTGTTTATAAGGGTTTCACTTTTTAAAATCAGAAACCAGATTTAAATCTGAAACCAAAAGGCTATGTAATAAAATTCTAATTTAAAACAAAAAAGATTTTTTTTCCATGATAAATAAGCACCCCAGTGTTTAACTTGAAATAGGGTTGAATGTTTGATTAGCAACCCCCCAACCTATGTTTTCATGACCTATTTGGCTAATAATGAGTTCAAAAACTTATTGGTAACCCATGCAAAGTATAATGTTTGCTTTGTACACCAAGATATCAGGAATTTCATTTTTGAGTGTAATTTTATTGGCCATTATAATCAAACTGAATGAGAAATGAATAAAAAAGTATATGTGGACTGCATGTGTGGTCATTCCTATATACAGAACCAGTTTCATGCTCCTGCTTCTATTAGTATTTGGTTCTGAAAGACACACACGCATGGACACAATCTCACCAGACACAGACACACACACGGACCACTTTCCCTGTATTAGAAGTTTGGATGTGTGCACCATACTGGCAGGATGATGGAATAATCAATGCGAACCCAAGACTTACACATTCAGTGGTGTATTCTTTTTCTGCAGGGTGAAGATCTTGAAATGCCAACGGGGGAAAGAACCCATGAATCTAATTGCCTGATGCTTTCATTGATAATTTTAAGATGCAATTTGTTCAAATGCCTTGAACAATTGAGGGCAAGTTGAGTCTAATCCACACTACAGTTCTGGTAGTGGATACAAGCAGAACTCAGTCATTATTGGGTCCCTGGCAAAGAGTGAAATTAAATTTAAATCAACTAACTTGAAGAATTAAATTCAAAAGGCAGGCAAACATGAGATGGTGATCTAAGCATAGATCCAACTGCTGCTATGGAATCAGTGAGAAATATGGCACCAATTATTCACATGTCCATATCTCTCCTTCCATTGTGCTGCTGCATGTTTGCCCTTGGTGTGTAGCAGCTAAATGTGTCAACTGACTCAATTGGAAAAGATTTGAGATTGAGTTCCACTGAGAATGAAAGGTTTATCTGTGATGTTTCACCTGTGTTGGCTCATTCACATGTGCCAGCCATCAAGTGATGGATAGACAGGTGTGATCCCCCCCCCCCAACTATTGAAGGAAAAAAGAAAGAAAAGAACACTGGAAAGAAACGGAGTCACAAAATCTTGACACAGCATTCAAATACATCACATTTGTTTTTCCAGTGCACAAAATCCATGAGTACAGGGTGGGTTAGACAGGAAAAAAGAGGTGCATGAATGAACTGCTGAATCTGCAAGAAATGTCAAAATCTTGCAAGTTCAAAAAGCTGAGAACTGTACAAAATTAACAGTGCATGCTTATGCATGTCTACTTTGAAGTAAGTCCCATTGATTTCAATAGCACTTACTCCAGGTAGCAGTGCATGGGGCTGCAGCCTTAGAAATAATAATAATAACCCAAAGAATTCTTAGGGCCCAATCCTATCCAACTTTTCAGCACTGGTGCAACCGTAATGCAACTCCGAGGAAAGGGAACAAATGTTCCCATACCTTGAGGAGGCCTCTATGACTGCCTCCCCACTACAGGATGCAGTGCATGCCCCATGGGCACAGCTGCACAGGCACTGGAAAATTGGATAGGATTGGGCCCCCAGTCCTTTTCAGATACAAGGCCACGATCCTAACCAACTTTCCAGCACTGACATAAGAACAATGCAACTCTGAAGTAAGGGAACAAACTTTGCCTTACCTTGAGGAGGCCTCTGTGACTGCCCCCCAACTGCAAGATGCAGCACCTGCCCCACTGACACAGCTATGCCAGTGCTGGAAAGTTGGTTAGGGCAAGTTGCGCCCTTAGGGCACAATCCTACCCTGCGTTGGAGTAGGCAAGCCAAGAGGCTTTCACTGTATCCAGCGCAGGACAGGGCCAAAATTGGCTCCGCCAGAGGCAAGAGGAAGCTTTTCCCCTTACCCCTGGGCAAGGCGCCCTGGCCCCTATGGGTCTCCTCGAACCTGTGCCACCTCCTAAGTTTTGCAGGGAACCTCACAGCAGTGTGCAAGGGGCTCCTCTCCCTCCCCTTTGGAGCCATTCCTGGTGGTGAGAGCAAACCAGAGGCCAATGGCTCTGAAGGGGAGAAGAAGGGGCCCCTTGCACGCTACAGTGAGGCTCCCTGCAAAACTTAGTGCTTTGCATCCCCTCTAGCTACGCCACTGTCTCCAGGTTCAGTGGGAATATGAGGTCCCCTTGGCTCCATTTCTCTCTCGCTTCGTTACAGTTAATAAGTATCCTTCTTAATGTTAAAGACTGAGTAATGTTAGGGAGGTTGATGCACTAGAAACACCTGCATCTCTAAAATATTTGGAAGGAACTGTGTTGAATGCACCCCGCTAAAGTGCACTTTCTCAAGCCCCAAGCTGAGAGCGAAGCCGGAAAAAGCCATTCTAGATTTAACCGAGGGTGATAAGTAATGCGAAAGAGAGCAAAGAAATTATCTCTGGTAGCTGGTCTGTCAGTTAAGCATTTCTGCATCCCTTATTTCTGCACTCCGCTCCAAATGATTGCTTTGTCACTGGCTAAGAGTGATCGTTTCAGCATTCTTAAACAGAGAAGATAACCGGGAACAGAGGTCAGTGCATTTCAAGCAGAGGATGATGGCTCGAAAAGTCATGGGCTTCTTAGTCAGAAGACATATTTATGAATATCTCACATAAGATACTTGCAGAGTATCAAGACCAAGGCAAAGGCCTTTCTGGTCCAGCTTCTGTGGCCATCCATATGCCACTGGAAAGCCCACAGTGAGGAGAGGGAGATATACCTCTCTTCCATTGTTGCCCGTCTACAAGAGATATTCAGAGACATCCTCTAAAGCAGGGGTGGCTTTTTTCAGCTGAAGGGCCTCTTTGCAGCCGAAGGTCCACATCAAATATCTGGCATAGTGTCGAGGACCGGAAAAAAAAAATTAAATATAAAATTTAAATAAATACATTAGAGATGGAACTTAGATGAATGACTGAAATGAATGGATGAATGGGCTCAACTGTCCAGAATTTCTCCAAGCACCAACACAGCCCAAGAAATAAAGCACACATACGTAAATGGGCCCCCATTCCCCCACCCCACAAGCACAATTCTGGTTGTGCCAGAGGCTTTCAGGGGATCAGAGGCTGGCCGTGGGCCGGATAGAGGCTCTCCACGGGCCACATCTGGCCCCTGGGCCTGGGTTTGGAGACCCCTGCTCTAAAGCAGCATGTTACCATCACAACTAGCAGCCATTGATAGATCACAAGTTTGTCTGAACCCCATTTAGAGCCATCTGAGTGGGCGACACTGCACCTGGTGGCCGCAAATTCAATTAACGCTGCGTGAGGTCCTTCCTTCCATTGGCCCTAAATCACTGGATGATGCCTGTTTTAAGTATAGTGAGAAGAGGAGAACTTCTCTTAATCCACCCTTTCCATACCATGCATCATTTTATGAGCATCAATCATGTCCCTTGCCTTAGTTACAGTGGTGTTGCTAGAGGGTGCGGGGTGTGCGGGCTGCACCAAATGACATGCACGGGAGGGTGACACCACTGCTAGCCAAAATTTATTAAAAACTTGGTATTTTTGAATAATACGATCATGTTATATATTATGAGATGTGTGATTTCACGCAGAATGCAATATAGTGTAATATATCTTTATTCTATCAAAAGCTATAGCCAAAAAACCATTGGGGTAGGATAATGCTAAATCACCATGCCCGCCACCTGGGGAGTTGCCACACCACTGCAAGGGAGGAGGTCCATCATGGGGCTGACGTGTTGGCCTCCCGCACCAGGTCTTGCAAACCCTAGTGAAGCTACTTGTTAGTTGCTTTACTCTTAAGGAATCAAATATTTTAGTTGGTCATCCTGAGATGATTCAGCTCTCTGGCCATTTCAGTTGACTTTTTCTGTATCTTTTCTAGTACTATAATATCCTTGTTGAGATGTGGTGACCAGACCTGTACTTGGTATTAGAAATGTGACTGCAATAATTTGTGTCAGCATATTATAATTTTAGTGCTTTTCTCTATCACCCCTTTTCAGATGACATGGAATTTGCCTCCTCCACAGTGGCCAGATGTTGAGTTGACATTTTCAGTGAGCTCTCCACCATGACCCCAACATCTCTTTCCTGGTTCGTCCCCGACAGCTCAGACCCCATCAGCTGTGTCTATGAAGTTGGACTTTTTATTTTCTTTTTCTGCAAAGTGTTCTGATGCACAGTGTGATGAAAGGGGCCATAACTCAGGGACAGATCATGTGCCTTGCATGCTGAAGGCCCGACGTTGAATCCCTGACATCTTTAGCTGACAAAATCTCAGGTAGCAGGTCATAGCATCCAAGCTTGAAAAGTTGTTTCCAGCCAGCGGAGACATTACTGAGCTAGGTGAAAGAGAAGTTGGATGCATCATAAGTAAATATCATTTGCAGCTTGTTCAGACCCCCTACTTCAACAGCCTCCAAATATGTCTGGAGGTCTGGTCTAGAGGGTAGAGCCTCCATTTCCCTGAAGATAACATCCAGAAGGACGCCAGTTCGAGGCCACCAGCACGGTGTGACCTTGAAGCAGCTGACAAGCTGAGCCGAGTTTTTCCATCTGCTCTGAGCGTGGGAGGATGGAGGCCAGAATGTGCGGCCAGATCAGAAAGAAACATCTGAATTGTTGTAGCTCTTGAAAGATAGAGCCTTCTTTCAATTGTAAAAATCCCTACGGGGATTTAAATTAGCCTGCCTATGTAAACCGCCTTGAATAAAGATCAAGAAAGGCAGTATATAAATACCTGTATTATGATGATGATGATGATGATGATGATGATGATGATGTGAGATGCTGAAAGGGCTTATTGTTTTTTATAAAGATGGCCCTTTTTTTTCAAGAGAAACCTGAGAGGGGATAATTGATCCATAGGATATTTCAGGCTAGATGCCCTGCCTCTCTAACATTTTTCCCACTTCTTGGGCACCACTACCTCTCACCACATCCACCCGTGGGGAAAGTTGGCTAACTTTGGTATTAGCTCCCCCCCCGCCCACTTTGGACCCATATTGAAAAATGAACCCCCCCCCCCACCAGTGGTGTAACTAGAGGGGGTGCAAAGCACGAAGTTTTGCAGGGAGCTTCACCACAGAGTGCAAGGGGCCTCTCCTCCTACCCTTTAGAGACATTCCGGGGGAGGGGGAGCAAAACGGAGGCAAAAAAGTTTATAATTCATCCAAGAAACTTGTGTCTCCTTTCTTTAGCCCCAGGTTCACGTGCAATTTGTTGGAGGATCAGACTCTAATTATTCTATCTCTACACTGTAAACTGGATGAAGGAAGATCACGTGTGTAAAATATCAGAAATGCTGTGAAAAACCCATGTGAATTGTTCCAAGCCGAACCTGCACAGTTGCCCTTTATTTTACTGCCCTTGTAAAGCTGTGGTTGAAGTTCACTGTTCTGGACGCTGGCTAAGGCTGGGAATTCTTGTGCCTCATTGCTATGTAAATCTGTGCGAGTGGTGACTGGAGGTTGCAATCCACCCGCCTGCTAAAAAAGTCAACATTTGAACAGTAATATCGTCAGATCCTTGAATCGAGCAGAAGGTGAAATGGACTCTTTCACATGGTAACACTCCTAATCAGACTAACTAAATGGGCAATGGAGTGTGACACTGATGGGATAGTCTAGGTCAATACCAGTGGTCATTGCTAAGGCATCTCGATGCCTTCAAATGAAACACGGACAGCTGCACTGTCAACCCAATGCACATTTTTATTTTGTACACACTCCTGTTAATTCATGGCTGGAATACAAAATGGGAAAGGAGAAGGGGAGGCAAGCCAGCCACTGGCTCAGTTGCTAATAGCTGTGATTCCAATTGCAAAGCAGCTGGAAAGTGTAATGACAATGAAATTCAAGTAAAACGTAGCAACCTTTCAATAAGAAATCTTCAACTGGGCCGTTTGCCAAGGCTCATTTCAAATATACTGCTCCAGGTAACACTGTTCCCTCTGTGTGTGTGTGTGTGTGTGTGTGTGTGTGTGTGTGTGTGTGTGTGTTTTCCACATGTACGTTCTTCATTCAAGAAGCTTAGCACAGTATTTTAGTCCATCTTGTGAGGTAGAGTAGATGAGAGCTTTTCAATATTACTTTGCTTTTCCAAGAACCACCTCTTGCAGAGAATCAGTGGAAAGATCCTTTTCCTTTATGGTCAATTCCACCATATGCTAGTTTGCTACTATCACTGCAACATACGCAGGAGCAGAGCCTGTTAAGATTTCAAGAGAAATATTTTACTCACTGTTTCCAAAAATACAGGTGGGACCTCAGTATCCACTGATCTGGTATCCACTGATTTGACGCACCGTTGATACTGAGGTCCATCTTTAAACAACTTGTAACAAGGAAAAAAACACCAAAATCTAATTTCCTGTCTTTGTGCTATTAAATAATTATGATCTCATTCCACTAGATTCCTTTATTCATGCCATCTAGTGGCTGAATGCAGTATAGAGTCTATACAAGTGCATTCAGGGGCAACAACGGAGGTGCAAGAAACGTGGAAGTGGGTTTTTAAAGCTATTTTTTCACTGATCCACCAACATGGAGTAAAACAGACTTGCAATTGAGCTAGTGCAGGTCCACGTTCCCTTACCCAGAGGAGACCTCTGCAACTGCCCCCCACCATAGGATGCAGTGGTAGATATTTGGGTGCTACTGCATTGGTGGGGGGAGGAGGAGAGGATTGGGCCATTAGTTTATTCTGGTGTCTCCCTGTTTATATTCTAAATACGTCGCTGGCATCAGTAACTTTTCAGCAGGAGAGGCAGAAGAATCAAGATGAATAATCTCAGTAAACAAGAGCATCACTCTGTTCCCAGCTGAAACGGCCTTTTGTCTCGTCAGATGCATGATATGGGTCAGAGCATCCACATCACACTGACACTTAGGGGATTAGCTCAATCTTTCCCCCCTCTGGGAATTATGCAAACAGCTGCCTTGGGAAACAGATACTATATTGTAAGAAAACCGCTATCAGTGTGGGATGCAGATTGAGTTTAATTTCACCTGTTCCATTTCTTTCTGTAATACCCACAGCGGTGATATCACTCACAGCACTTGCCCGAATCCTGCAGGTAAAGAGAATATAAAAGAACGCATGTTAGTGGATTAGTCATCAGATTTAAATATGAGGTTCTATGTAAAGTAGGATATTACATTTTTTCCCCCCTGAGACATGATTTATAAAGACATTTTGCACTCAGCAGGGCATTTGAGGTACCTGTCATTCTTTTTCCTTTTTTTTTTTTAATGAGGCAGCTATGTTTTCTGTTTTATATTCAGGAAGAAAGAACCAAAAAAAAAAAGATGTCAGATTTGTTCTCTTTCTGAGCTTCTTCAAAAAGAGCAAATGTCTTAATTTCAAAGGGCTCTGGCAGAGTGGATATGACTTTTTTTTTCCCCTGTGCAATCCTTCCACATAGCCATGCATGGCACCACTAGGACTAATGAACATGTATGGAAAGAGCATGAATGGTTCCTAGGGCTGTCCACCCTTGAGGCCAAGTGAGGCGATAGCTCCCTAAATTTGAAAAGGAAGCAAGAAAGGGAGTGGAAGAGGAAGTGTGAAGGGGAGAGAAGTAGTGGACTAGAACTGCCAGGATGTGGGGGAGGGGGGCGGGCGGATTGTGCATGTAGAAGAGACATGTTCTCTCTGATTTTTTCTCTATGCACCCTTCATTCTCTGTGCCCTACCTGCTGGTGCCTTCTGTTTGCCCTTTGTTCACCCTACCTGAATCTTGTATGCCATCTTTTTGTGTCTGTCGTGCCCCTGTGCCCATCTCTTATGTTTTTATCTGCCCCTTGTGTCCCATTTGGTTCTTGTCCTCTTGTCTGTATCTGTCTCTTGTGCTCTCAGTTGCTTTCTCATAAATACTGTGTAGCTCAGAAGTTCTCAAACTGTGGGTCCAGGACCCGCCAGTGGGTTGTGACCCAATTTTTGATGGTTTGTAAAACTGAGCGTGTACGTGTACTCAGCATTTACTCAGTGTGTCGTTGGTCTGTGGAACTCCTTGCCACAGCATGTGGTGATGGCATCTGGCCTAGATGCCTTTAAAAGGGGTTTGGAGGAAATTTCTGGAGGAAAAATTAATTATGGGTTACAAGCCATGATGTGTATGTGCAACTTCCTGATTTTAGAAATGGGCTATGTCAGATGCAGGGGAGGGGACCAGGATGCAGGTCTCTTGTTATCTGGTGTGCTCCCTGGGGCATTTGGTGGGCCATTGTGAGATATAGGAAGCTGGACTAGATGGGCCTATGGCCTGATCCAGTGGGGCGGTTCTTATGTTCTTAAACTACAATTCCCAGGAGGCCTTGCAGGTCTCTTGTTATCTGGTGTGCTCCCTGGGGCATTTGGTGGGCCACTGTGAGATATAGGAAGCTGGACTAGATAGGCCTATGGCCTGATCCAGTGGGGCGGTTCTTATGTTCTTAAACTACAATTCCCAGGAGGCCTTGCAGGTCTCTTGTTATCTGGTGTGCTCCCTGGGGCATTTGGTGGGCCACTGTGAGATATAGGAAGCTGGACTAGATGGGCCTATGGCCTGATCCAGAGGGGCTGTTCTTATGTTCTTATGACAAGGCAGATTAGGCTATGGGCATGAAAGGGTAAAGAAGCTGCTACTTGGGGGGGGGGAGCACTGCTGCCCAATCACCATGATTGCCACACCCCTTGACATTTATAAATCAGGCAGCAGCCTCTAGGGCCTCTGAAAAATTTGGAAACCACTGGTCTAGCCTGAGTGGAATTATCCAGATTTGTCACAAAGCAGAGGCTTGTGGTTAAATTTGCAACCGCTTTATGGAATGATCTCATCTTGACCCACTGACACTTTAAAACGCAATGCATTCCGCTGCACATGGATACAATCCTGTCTTAGTTTCCCAAGAGTTAGAACTCATGACTGACTCACCCTCTGGAAAACATAGAAGTGTAACTTGGCATAGCGCTCTGTGCTGACGAAAAACTGTTTTTCATTTACACCAGCCTTGCGTTAATTTTGCTCGAGCTGTTGGGTGCGAGGAACCGAAATATTAATGTGTTAAGGAGAGAGCAAACACAAGAGAAGTGGTTCTTCCGAACAGTATTGAACCAGTTTCCTGTTTTGTGGTAGGAAATAAACGGTGCTTGCCTCTGCAGGCTCTCAGCATGATAGCTGCACCAATGAAAAGTGGATTGCAGTTGGGGAACAATCCTGACTAGGTCCATTCTGCCAAATGCTAATGGGGAGTCAAAGGTACACACTGCAAGTTGAAATTTACAGTCTTTACTGGAGTTAAACAGGCTCCAAAATTTCAACCCACCCACTCAAAATATGTCTCTTTTTTTTTGGTCATATGGTAACAAGTTTGCTTTTTATTTTTTCAGATTCTCACACAAGAATAAAAGGGGGGGGGGAGCAGTAGCATAGCTAGAGGGGGTGTAATGTGCTTTCAGAGCCAGGTGTACACCTGTTTTGCTCTAGTGGCCCTGAATGGCTCCGAAAGGAAGGGGGAAGGGCTGCTTGCATGCTGTGGTGAGCCTCCCTGCAACACTTATGTTCTTATCTGATTGCCAGATGCAAGGGAGGGCACCAGGATGCAGGTTGTGTCTGTTGTCTGGTGTGTTCCCTGAAGTATTTGGTGGGCCACTGTGAGATACAGGAAGTTGGACTAGATAAACCTTTGGCCATGTTCTTCTTATGTTCTTATGTTCTTACTTAGTGCTTTGCACACCTCTAAGTATGCTTCTCAGTTCCTCTTCACCCAAAGCAAAGTACTCACCCAGGGAAAGAAGATGTTAGTTTTGTGGCCCTAGCAGTATCCTTTCTCAGTGGATATTGGGATTGGTTGTCCAAGAATCACCAACAGGAAGTAATGCTATCATTTCCACCTTTGAGAACTGTCTCCGTGGTGAAAATGTTGCAAACATCATCCATTTGCCATTTGATCAAGTGTCAGGCTGCAGCCGAATGCTAAGGGGGGGGGGGGAGACAGAAAGACAGAAAGACCGAAGTAGAACAAGACAAGGCAAGATGAGGCATGACTGGTTTTGTGTTAACTATTTCAAGATGTTCCAGCTACATGGGCTAGCTTGGAGACCCGAGTTTTATACAGCAAGAATCAACTGGCTGAATTCAGGCTGACTCTGATTACATACTGGTGCTGATCCTACATTTCTTTTCCCTGTGTTTTCACCAGTTTTCTCCATTTTGAATGTGGGGGGATTTTTGAGAGGTGTCACTAGGTGTTGCGGGGGGGGGCAGACTGCACCGGGTAACTGGTGCTGCAGACAGGGTGGACTACTTGCCTGGGTGACTCTCATCACCCCAGGCCAGTTTCCAGGGGGGACAAAGGGTTATGTCAGTACCTGAAGTTCATGCCAATCTTGCTCCAGCTGGAACCGATGGTTAGGTGGCATCCTGGTCCTGAAATCCCTCACAGTGAGCCCAGGGCCAACCTGGGTGCTCGAATAGCCCTAGGTATTCCTTCCTGACCTAGCCAAGATCTGGACTCTGCCAAGTGGGCTCTGATATCTGCAGACAGCTCAGTTGCTCTGCCCTCTGACCAATGGCCATCCCTGCCTATTCAGGGTCAGCCTTTATATCCTTGATCCCTAGGTAGTCCCAGGGAAGGTCAACATCCTTGCGTTCAGCAGCTCTGTCTGCTCTACACTGCAGGCACCACCATGTGGGGAGCCGCCATTGTCCTCCTGACCCCCCCCCCCAAATGTACACACTGCAACATCTTGTGGGATCCCCATAGGTCAGGATTTATGGTGAGCCTCATTTCTCGACAAGTTGAAGACCTCTCTAGAACTGATTGTTCCACCTCAGGCTGAAGTAATAATCAGGGAAATGAAGAAGTAGTCGCTCACAGGCTAGAGGGAGAAAGATTTGTTTGCCACGAATCCACCATTAGAGGCATGTCTCTGCTTTCTCAGCACTGACAGCCAGTGAAGGCTGTGGGTCAAAGGTGAGCGCATGGATTAAAAACAGAACTGCGCAAGTAATGTTGCGTGCACTGATATTCTGTGCTTGATTGCTTCCCTGGCTAGTCATTCTTTACACCTGTCTTCAGGGACCAAATCAATAAGATTTTATGTTATGCTTCAGGGTCATCATCATTGCTTATACTGAAGCAACATTTATTCTGGTACATATTGGTTGGCTAAATGATCTGCAAAGAACGGAGTTAAGGACATTCTGATTAAGGACATCCAACTCTTATTGTTAGGTTTATGGCTGAGCTGGGAACAAACGCTGTCATTTTACCCCCCAGATATATGCCATCCTTCCTTGATTTCCTGACATTAACATTTTAGTTTCAGGATCGTTTCAATGGTTTTCAGCACTTCCTAATCCTGGACGCACTCCATACAGAAACCAGGTTGCAGCTCTATATCCTGTATTAATTAAGCAGAATGGAAATAGCCCTATTATGCATTTGAAATAATTTGCAACAATTACAGTCCCGATGATTGTACATTTAAAATGCAGCAATAGTTCATTTTTTTTTATCATCCTCTCTAACCATGTTGATAACAAAGTAAAACAGAGAAGAATGACTGTTATAAACCCTATCCTGATTTTTCTTTAAGATGCCCCTTCCAAATCAAACAGATTACAGGAAATAACATATAGAGAATTCTTCTTTCAAGAACGAGTTGGTACTCAGTTTTCTCCAGAATAGAGTCATCATCTCTACTAGACATGCTATCAGATTATGTAGTATAACAAATTCAGAGGATTACTTGCTGGTCTACCTGTAATGGAGCCATATTGGACCTTTCTAGACAGGAGTTGGGCCAGACTCAGGTTGGGTATTGTCTATCAGAAGGAGCACGCATCTGAGTTGACCCCACTGAGCCCTCAGTACTGTCAGTGCCACATGTCAGCCAAATGACTCATGCAGTCATCAACCCTGGAACTCTCATCTACCTGCATTGGAACCACAGCGGACTGGTTCAGACAGGGGGAGTGGGAGATCAGGTTTGGCATTAGCTGAGGGACCATGTCCATTAGAATGAGCACCATGAACCCTAGAATGACCGTGGAACCCTCAACACTGGAAGCAGCAACAGCACAAATTGGCTAAGAGTTTCATGCTCAGTACTGCTCTGGGGAAACATCTTGCATTGGGGTCCCTGAAGGCTCTTCCCCCCCCCCTTCAATCCCCATCCCATCCCCCTCCTTTCACTGCATCCTCCTCCTACTTTCTCTTGTCCATCTCAATTCCTCCCTGAGGCCTCCAGGCCCTCTTGCCTGCTTCTTTCCCTTTCACTTTGGGCCCCTATCTTGCGCTGCATACAGCACAGGCCTCCTGGTCTGCCTGTTCCAGCACAAGATAGGATTGCACTGTAAATTAAGTTGGAGACATTAACCTACCTGGAATGAAGAAAATCCTAGTGGGAAATCTTATGAGAACATAAGCAAAAGCAAATAGCTGGTAATATAAAACACCCATTTAGCAACATCTACATGGGTTACCAATTTCTCTTTAGCTTTCAACACCCATAAATCTGGGAACAAGTGAACGGAAAGGTCGCACTCTCCCATATCAGCCTGCCCTGCTCCTGAAATAAGCAAGAGAAGCCCTGCTGTCAGATCTGCCATTGACAAGGATCTACTTGGCCAGCTCATGAGACAGGGCCTTTTTCATAGTTTACCCCAGTGTTGTGAAATTCTGCACAATTCTCACATTTGAGCATTCTATGAAAATGCTGAAGACAGTTTTCATTTGGGAAGTTCCTCCTGTCTCTTTGCCTGTGAATTGTTTGTTGTGCTTTTAGATTGTATATTGGACTGAAAGCTGCTGTTTTAGGGCACAATCCTATCCAGGTCTACTCAGAAGTAAGTCCTAGTCTGTTCAATGGGGCTTACTCCCAGGAAAGTATGGTTAGTATTGCAGCCTTAGTGATTACAGTCTCCGCTTTAATATGATTTATCAGGGGCAGTGCCCCTTCCCACTTTTCTGAAAGTACACATGATATATACCATTCAGTACCCAGGAACTGGGCAGCAGAGAGATGTGTGTTCTGATCTGTTCCCATCATCTAGATCATCATCATCATCAATTATCATCTTCATCATTGGATCATCATCATCATCATCTGTTCCCATCATCTAGCAGCTAGAGTTGATAGCATTGTACCCTTGCTGCCTTAGGGGTTGGCCAGGCATGGACCCCAAACAATCTACCTGTGGGACCTCCCTTGTGAGCTATGGCTGTTTTTTTTTAATTGTTCCTTGTAATGTATATGCTTGGCTCTTAAGTTTGGCTCTTTCCCAAGAGCCCCAAAATGGCTAATCACATCATAGAAAAAGCTGCATGATAAAAAACAATAGACCATTAAGGGCTGAATCCTATCTAACTCTCCAGGCCCATGCAACTGTAGTGCAGCCCCAAGGTAACAAACAGCCCCAAGGTAACAAACATTCTCTTACCATGAGGAAGCCTCCATGACAGCTTCTCCCCACTGCAGGATGCTGTGCATTCCCCATTGGTGTGGCTACACTGGTGCTTGAAAGTAGGGTAGGACTGGGCCCTTGTAGTTGGCAACCTTCAGTCTCGAAAGACTCTGGTATCGTACTCTGAAAGGTGGTTCTGGAACAGCGTCTAGTGTGGCTGAAAAGGCCGATTCGGGAGTGACAAGCCCTTCCACACTGGGAGCAAGTGCAGTCTGTCCCTGGTCTGTCTCCCTGGCTGTGGGCCTTCCTTCTTTGCCTCTTTGGTTCAGACTGTTGGCCAAGTGTCTCTTCAAACTGGGAAAGGCCATGCTGCACAGCCTGCCTCCAAGCGGGCCGCTCAGAGGTCAGGGTTTCCCACCTGTTGAGGTCCATTCCTAAGGCCTTCGGATCCCTCTTGCAGATGTCCTTGTATCACAGCTGTGGTCTACCTGTAGAGCGCTTTCCCTGCACGTGGGCCTTCCTTCTTTGCCTCTTAGCTTCAGACTGTTGGCCAAGTATCTCTTCAAACTGGGAAAGGCCATGCTGCACAGCCTGCCTCCAAGCAGGCCGCTCAGAAGGGGACATTGTGTAATGCTACTTGAAAAAAAAAAAAAAAAACTTGACAAAACATAAGGTTCTTTAACTGCTTCCAAAACGAGAACACACCAAGACTTTCATGGGAGGAAGTTTCACAGGGATGGAGCCACAGCTGAGAAGGCACTCCAGTGATAGCACCTCAAACAGTTGAGGGAAACACAAAAAGAGCTCCTCAGAATAATTTTGGGCACTGGTAGATTCACATGTGCGGGGGGCGGGGGGGGGTTTGCTTTGTTTGGTGGTCTAAACATTGAATAAATAAAGAAATAAAAGACTATATATCAAGCCTGTGGAAGGATTCAGATGAAAGGAGGCTAGCATGAGATTCTGGTAGAAATCTTGTTTGTGGATGATTTTTGCATTCTTGTGTGCTGCAAATGAACTCTGATGGTGTCCTGTTACTTGGGTCTTTGTAACCTAAAGCACAGATAATTGAAAAAGTTGAGAGTTCCATTCCTTAATGCTCCCTTGGGACCCAAACAAAGTTATAGGATGGGGCAATCGACTACAAGCTGAGGATGCAGACGTGGCCTCATTTCAAGGTCCTGCACGCCCCATTTGACTGTCGGTTAAGCCTTCTGGAGGGCTAGACATTTTCGAACATGAGTCTCAACAGCATTTTTTTTTTTTTACTTCTTGGCCCATCTTCTAATAAATAAATTAGCACCGTTTGATGAATATTCATGGTTAAAGGTCTATTGCCCAGTAAGCCTTTCTCAGGATAAATGCAAAGAGTGCTTACAGAAGCACATTCATTAGCAGCATTAAATTAACTTCCATGGATGATGCCGTGCTCTAGGTCCTAGCCTATGGCTAGAAGCCATCTGGATCCTACCACAAGTATGAGAGGCTGTGCATGAACAATCCGGAGTGTTTTGTATAGATCTGCATACCAGTAGATCTCTCTAGTGGAGAAAGACTTTTAAAACATCATTTGTCATTTACTTGGGGCAGGAGAATAGATGGAAGTAAATGAGTGCTGCATGAAGGCCTTCTCTGTCTTGCAGGAAGGCAAAGTCTTTCTGTTTGCTCCTCCTTCATTTCTGCAAGTCTTTGTATAAGACAGTGGTTCTCAAACTTTTTAGCACTGGGACCCACTTTTAAGGAGGACAGTCTGTCGGGACCCACCAGAAGTGATTAACCTGAAAGTGATGTCATGGCCAGAAGTGACAGCATCAATTTAGGCTTCAAACCTAAGCTGCATTCAGCCAAAGGTTCCATTGCATGGTGCACTCAGGGCACAAGCCTAACCAGGTCTACTCAGAAGTAAGTCCTATTTTGTTCAATGGGGCTTACGCTCAGGAAAGTGTGGTTAGGATTGCAGCCATGGACTGTTATTTTGTGTTCGGAATTCGAACATTCCAGCTCGGAAGTCAAAGCAGAACACACTTGGATCCTTCTCCAACCACACAGCCCTCCCTCCTTTCCAGTGTCCCATCTTCCCACTTATTCAGGGCAAAGCACCCTGCCTCTCTCCCAGTGGGAGCCCGCCCTGCCCAGAAGCTCTGTACCCTGTTCAGCTCTGTATTTTCAATAGCAGCTGAGCTAGATGCTATGTGACTCATCTGAAATAGGCTCGTGACCCACCTAGTGGGTCCCGACCCACAGTTTGAGAAACGCTGGAATAAGAATACTAGAAGAATATTAACTAAGAATAGAAGAATACTAAGAATACTAACCCTATTAGTATTCTACAGGAAACTACAGTTGTTAACGGGTGTTGAGCTACAAACTACAAACTACAGGAAACACAGTTGTTAACGGGTGTTGAGCAATTGATACAAGTCTCAGCCTGAGACCAAAGTATCAGGCAGGTTTTGGCACAGTATGTACGATGCTTTTTGCAGATCTGATGGTGTTATTTCGGTATGCTGCAGTTGTTTAAAGTAATTCACAAAGCATTTCAAGATTACTGCAAGTGCCTCGATGACAATGGTGTGTTTTGTCCATAATCGTGGGATTTCAATGGCCAAGTCTCAGTTTTTTTGTCATTTTTTCCTAGTTCTTTTTCATCAACATGGGCATCTCCAGGAATTGCAGTATCAACTAACCAGATGATTCAATTTTCTGTGATTGTTATATCAGGTGTGTTATGTTCAAGTGGTTGGCTCGTTTGAATTTTAAAGTCCCACAAGAACTTGACTTGTTCATTCGCCATAACAACAACAAAATATTGAGCTCACTTCCCGTGCTGTGATGAAGCAGCAACATACAGCCTCCACTGTATCCAGTGTGTGTGTGTGGGGGGGGGGGGGAGAGAGAGAGAGAGAGAGAGCTGTAGATATAGACTCACACACACACATCCAGAATATACAGCAATGCAGGGACACTGTATCTGCCAACGCAAGCAAAGGTCTTTTAGGAGAGCCTGGTCTTCTTATGTCAGCCTTTCATCTTTGATTCTCTCTCCCTGCTGCTGCAACACGTTGTTGCCTTCTATTCTCCAAAAGTCAGCTTTGCAGGACTCAACCTCCTCTGTCTGAAACAGATTCAATCCAAGACGTTCTGTCAGGTCTGGAGACATCTCAGCCCAAGAGGAATGGCTGCATCCTGGAGAGGGCAACGGAGATGTGATTTTCAGTGTTGGTCTATCGTATGGCTCTTCAGCTAGATAAGTGACTGTTTCCATTTATTCTTTTGACAAAAGCAGAGGGTTCTCCTCCCCACCCACCCCCATTTCTTACATTCATAAAGGTGAATATTTCACACTTGCAGGAAAAGCTTTTCAAGGAAAAATCTGGGTTCAGAGTAAGTCAGAGAAGCAAGGCAAACAGAAGGAGAGAACGAGAGAAGATGCTTGGGGGAAAAAAAGCCCACTTAACTATCAAGTGGCTATAGCGATGGCATGAAACCAAGCTGGTATGTCATCTCCAAGATGGTTATATTTTCCCCTGCTGTCAGGTGAGAAGAGGGCAGCTGGAGGTAGCTGTGTTAATTTAGATGTGACAACCAAGAACAGAGGGGAGCTCGGCAGAGGAGACCACAGCCGAGAAGAAAGGAGCCGGCACTGTGGGAAAGAGACAGATAGTTCTCCGGTGTGCGGGAATCTCTTTACAAACATCACATCCAGCCTTGGCAAAGCAACTAGCAGAACCGCTGGGGAGATTATGGGCCTGTCGACAACTCAGGCGACCGCAGGGCAAAATTGAGTGCTGCCAGCGGATGGGATTTGTGCTCCTTTTCAAGCTAAAATCTTGCCCAGGTTTCTAGTTCCTTTATATATTTACTACTGTGCATCCAAGGAGTTTAGGGAGGCTGACATGGTTTCCTACCCTGCCCCTTCCATTTTGTCTTGTCGTCATGGGCTCCTCCTCCTCATTCCACATTCCAGCGCCCTTGATAGTTCATATTCCCAAAGTTCTGAACTTCTGCACATGCACAGTCTTTACTGGTGCTTTCAGACACGACTCTTGTCCCCTGCTTCTTTCTTGGGGGTATCTCGGCATGTTTCCCTTTCTGCCCCTGCTTCGTCATCAGTCTAGCTCTAGATCAGCCACGTTCAACCTTTCTCATCTCACAGCACACTGAGAAGGCATTAAAATGGTCAAGACACACCATCCGTTTTTGGACAATTGACAAGCCACACCACACTACTAGTAGGAGGCTCACATACCCCAAAGGCCCTACTAATATATGGCCCCCCCAGACTCCAGCACACCTGAAATGCACTGTGGCACAATGATTGAAAATCGCTGCTCTTGATAGATGCCCCTTTTCCTAGTCTAAGACCAGGTCTTTCCTCTCACCTTGTTGGAGAACAGAGATAGATTCTCCCCTGGAGCACCTCACTCTGAGGTGGGCAGATACAGATACTCTAAGGCCATTTCATATATGTGGTCTGTGTCCAACTTATTGTCATTCTGTCAGATTGCCTTCCTATCTCTCCTCTTCCTCCCCCTCCCATTTATCTCCTTCCCTTCTCTGCTCCTCACCTAGCTTCCTCCTCTCCTGTCCACATTTTTCTGCTCTCTCCTCCCTCCTGCACTCCCTAACTGTCTCTGTCTTACCCTCCCCTTTTATGGGTCTGCCCAGTCTTCCCTGCCACCCCACCTGGAACGGGACTCTTGCCTGCTTGTACAGGCAGGAGGTCTGGTCTAGAGGGTAGAGCCTCCATTTGCCTGAAGATAACATCCACAGGGTCGCCAGTTCGAGGCCACCGGCACCGTGCGACCTTGAAGCAGCTGACAAGCTGAGCCGAGTTATTCCATCTGCTCTGAGCGTGGGAGGATGGAGGCCAGGATGTGCGACCAGATCAAGATAGAAACATCTGAATGTTGTGGTTTCTTGAAAGATAGAACCTTTCAAATTGTAAAAATCCCTACAGGGATTTAAATTAGCCTGCCTATGTAAACCGCCTTGAATAAAGTCCGAGGAGAAATCTGAGGACCAAGAAAGGCGGTATAGAAATACCTGTATTATTATTATTATTATTATTATTATTATTATTATTATTATTATTATTATTATTATTATTATTATTATTATTGCAGCACTCAGATGTTAGCACTCAGTGGCAAGGTTCCCTAGCATTCATCAGGATGTGCACCTCTCTCATATATCACCTCTCACTTCTCTCTCGTCTCTCACCTCTCATCTCATCTGTGCACCTCCCTCATCTCTCTCATAGCGGCTGTGAGGAGACTGAGCTCACTCCCCCCCCCCACCAACACACAATTCCTGCAAGTTAGCTTACACTGAGAGAGTCGCTAGCCCAAGTTTATCCAGTGAGTTTCATGGTTAAGGATGAATTTGAACCTGAGTCTTCCCAGTCCTAATGCGACATGCTAACCACTCCACTACACTGACTCTTCTAATATATTTTGTCAGGTTTCTGAAGAGGAATCAATACATTAGAAATCTGTTTTGGTGTATTTTTAAATTTCTGAATCTTCCACAGAGCTTCATCCATGTGCAATTTCCTGTAGCTATCAGCTCTGTTGTGGGCTGATTCAGACCATTCTTAGCAAATTGACTCATCTGAGCTGTCTGGATATTAGCCTACAGATGTTCCTGTACGTATTGAGACTTCCCAGTAGCAAACCCAGTTTAGCACTGCCCCTGTCAGTAATGTGCCAGCACATCCCTGTCTGCAGAAACAATGTGGAACAGAGGGAGAGATCCTCCCTGTAGCTGCTATTATGGGATGGGCAGGGCTCAGCCAAGCACACTACCAGAAGCCCTCACACATATAGGAATGTCTGGGAAGGCAAAGCTCAGTTTTTACAAGAGCTGTACAAAATGCCACCCCTGGTTTGCCTTGATAGAGCTGTAGCTCAGCAGAAGAACAGAAGACCCTAGGGTCAATCCCTGGGATCTCCAGGAAGCACAAGGAAAGACCTTCACCTGCAAACTTGGAGAGCTACAGCCAATCAGTGTCTTGACAATTCACAAGCTAGATAAACCAGTCGGTGGCCTGACTCACACTAAGGCCATTTCATATATGTGGTCTGTGTCCATCTTATTGTCATTCTGTTAACTTCTCTCCAAGATCCTACAGATGCTTTGCCCCAGCAGGACTCGTCACTTTCACTTCACATCCACTGCAGGCAAAATTCAGGGGCGGCTCAGGTTTTCATTGTTTCCTTCTCTGACAGAGTAAATAGCGGATTTCATCATTCAGTGCGAAGGGGAGGACGTGCAAATCAAAAGTTCATCATGCAAAGTGGATGAAGAGATACCTTTATGGCAATGCCACCGTCAAAAAATTACCAGAGAGGGAAGCTTGAGATGAACTGTCTGTTCTTCAAATAGATGGTATATGCAGTAGAAATCAGCATTTTCAAAAACAATTTCACCGCATTTGCCTCTGTTTTGCTTCCCTGCCCGGAATGACTCCGAAGGGGATGGTGAGGGGTCGCTTGCACACTGTGGTGAGGCTCCCTGCAAAACTTAGCACTTTGCACCCCCTCAAGCTATGCCACTGGTTCCCATCATTGCTCCTGCTCTCCGCGAAATCCCAGCATTCAACTTTGCCCCCACTCCGTTCCTCAACTACAACCCTGGCTATGCAAATGGACAGCGCAGTCTCAGAACACAACTCCCTCAAAATGAATTACCCAGGTACCACAGATGTGAGACATCTGACATGTGGCTGATATAGGGTGCAATTCTAACCCCTTATGTCAGTGCTTTCCAGGGCAGTGAAGCTCTGAGGTAAGGGAACAAACATTCCCTTACTTTGAGGAGGCCTCCATGAGCAACATCCAACTGCAGGATGCAGCACACGTCCCACTGGTACTGCTATGCCAGTGCTGGAAAGCACTGACATAAGGGGTTAGGATTGCGCCCATACTGGAATCATCAGTGTTCCCTATAAGCCATGCAGCCATGCAGCTCTTAGCCAAGCTACACACAGCACATTGCTCAGCATCCCAGAAGTTTGTGATGATGTATCGTGTAACTGTTAGGCATCCAGAGATGGGGTCACAATGCAGTCTCTACATCGTGTGCCAGAAGAAGGGGTCAGCGCACTGGTGCGTACCCCTTAGAAGGAATCTGACTACAACAGAAGCGTCTTTCCCATATAGTTGCTTTCAGTCCATTGATTGGACTTCAGTTGGAAAGATGAAGACAATGAAGACACAGTCCCTTGACTTCCTCGGGGAGATGTTATTCATGAGGTTAAGAAGGAACCACCCCAAATCGTGCTGGTGATCCACCGCCTCGTGGATGTGGGGTGGATCCAACAGTGATGGCAAGCACCAGATCCTGTCCCCTCTTCTTCCACCGTCCCAAGCCTTTCTTCTTGGACCTGCACCAGCTACAGTGCTGGTGCAGGTCCAAGGAGACCCAGTATGGAACTGGAGACTTACATAGGGGTAAAGGGAAATTTCCCCTTTCCCCCTGAAGCCTCCCCTTCCACCCCCTCACTGGAAACAGCATGTTCCTTTATGGTGCAGCTGCATCAATGGAAGAAAGGATAGGATAGGCCCCAAGCCTCATAAGTATTGTGACGGTCAAAACCATGGGTCACACATAATATACCTTTAATTTTTTAACCTGATTTTCTCCCTTTACTACTGTGAAAATGCCAAAGATAGGGTGCAAGAGAACTGAGCAGCATTTGTTAATGATAATGGTGGTTTTACAGTTTTAGATGAATACAGGGATGGGGGGATAATAGAGCTTAAAAGTACCTGATTTTCCAGAGGTCTAGTTAAATGTGTCTAACTAGGTGGTAAATTGGTGGCAACTCATTGAAGCCTCAGCCACGAGATGCAATCAAGAGAACTGTCAAATTGAGCTTAAACAAAAATGTGATTAGTGAGAGTGGCAGACGTATTCCGGAAACTGTCTGAATTCTCAGCTTTTCAATATTTGTAATTTATATTGTTGTTGTTGGTTTCGTTTTACAATAAGGTATTACTATTTTTTTTTATTACAAAGGACACGATGACAAATTTGTAGTGATATTCAGGTTTTGCAAATTAGATTTTACAAAAACACAAAAAACTAAAATATTCTCATCCGTGTTTGAATATGACTTGTCCCCATGTAACACCTGATTTTTATTTATTGACAAAATCCGCGGTCAACCTTCATGACTGCTGGCTCCTGTTGCTACTTGCCCACAGGTTTTATGCTCAGCCACATGGCTCCTGTTTTCTGGGTTGCTGCTACAGAAATCTAATTTGACAGTTCCAAGACACAGTCACACAGAAGCACATAACTGTGTCTACGGAATTTGTTGCCTCAAGATGTGGTGATGACCACTTGCTTGAATGGCTTTTAAAAAGGTTGGGAGAATGAATGGAGGACAGATCTATCAAAGACTTCTAGTCATTTTGTTAACTGTTCCTCATAGGGCTTGGTTTCTAGACACCCACCATCTTTCTTCCACTGAAGACACCTTCCACTGAACCTGTTCCAGCTTAGCAGGGCAGGAGGTGTGGTCTAGAGGTAGATCTGTCACCTTGACAGAAAAAAACTAAGTAAGATCAGCTCAGATCTACCATTGGTGTCAGATGAAGTTGTTCCCTGCCCTCTCCCCTGGGGAGGCAGCATGTGAAGAATTGATTCAGATCAGGACCATCATGGTCCTGAAAGAAAATATTTTTTTACCCACTGAGTAATTACTCTGTGAAATTGCTTGCTACAGGATGTAGTGAGGGCATCTGGCGTGGATGCCTTGAAAAGGGGAGAGGACAGATTTTGAGAAGAAACATCCTTTACAGGTTACAAGCCCTGATGGGTATGTGCAACCTCCTGGTTTTAGGCTACCTCAGAATGCCAGACGCAAGGGAGTGGCAACAGGATACAAGCATCTTGTTATGTGCTCCCCGAGACATCTGGTGGACCACTGTGAGTTGGACTAGATGGACCTTTGACGACCTGATCCAGCAGGGCTCTCATTATGTTCTTTTCAGCCCAGGTCTTGCTTTGGATGAGTGTTTGGAAGCTGTGGGCTAGAGATTGGCTGGCTAGATGCTTACACATTTGTGTTAAATAGTTGCAACTCACTAAATTTGAAATAGGCTAGATCTTTAATTGAAATACCAGTAGAAATAATAGCAGGAGAATAGATAATGAAGGCATTCAATGGCTGTTCTGTGATGGTCGCTACCGTGGGGACTTCAGGCAAAGCAGAAACAGCTTACACTTCGACCCATTTTTGCATAAATCACCCTCTGATACTTGACTGTTTCTGCCATTACCCACATTCCCCTCTGCAAGCTAGACAAACATTACCCTCCCATTTGTCCCTTATTTGGAAGACAGAGGTCATACTCCTGAACAGACCCAGCATTTGCTCTTGCCTCTTTAACAGCAGTTCAAATGGAAAATACCTCATTAAATCAGACCATATCTAAGAATGACGACCACCACCAATCTCTCTGTTGTTAAAGGCCATCTCATTAACATGGCCTGAAGATCCCACTTGGAACTTTCAAGTAGCCCATCAATTTGCAGCTAATAGGGAATCTGATAAATGCCTTTTGGCCTTAACTTGCTGTTATGACTGTCATCAGCACTGACAGACTCGGTGCAGAAGTAATGGATTTTTCCACATCCCCATGAAGTTGGGGATGCTCATATGATCTGAGAATGTGAATGGTAAGATACCTATAGATAGACTCACCCTGGGGCATCCCTTTGTAAAGGACAATATTGTATGATTTCTGCAGCTAATCAGAGAGCAGAAGGATTGCTTTGGAAGACAGTTGTGGTTGTATTGCTATGCAAACTCCTCTGTGTTTTCATTGGAATAAGTTCCACTGAAGTGAGGCTTTTCCTAGACCTCCTGCAGAATGTCACCTCTCTTCCTTCGATTTTTTTCTCAACATCTTTTTTCATGAAAACTTTGCAGGGTAGAATTGGGAGTCACTCAAGTCAGGTTCTGGCTGAAGCCCAATGTCCATCAGAAGGTCTACCAGACTGGTCCAACCCCCTGAGCCCTCAATGTAAAGAATAGTAAGGCAGATCAGCTAAGATACTTGTACTAAGATAAGCTACAAATGAGAGCATCCCCCCAGACTCCTTGCATCATTGCTGAGTTTCTAAGTGGTGTTGTCTTTGGCAAGTGGGGAGGAAGGAGCTATTCCCCTTCACTAATTGGGAGGGTGGAAGGAACCATCACCTACCTGAATAGCCTTACATTGGCATCCTTCAGTCTTGAAAGACTATGGTATTGCGCTCTGAATGGTGGTTCTGGAACAGAGTGTCCTCTCCAGTGCGCAAAGCCTGGGTAAAGTAGATATGGAGGATAGACTGTTACCCATGCAGCAAATCCCCCCTCTCCACGTCGCTGAAATGGTCCAATGGAAAGGCAGAAGCCAGTATGGTTGGTTCCAGCGACGTCGCAGGAGTTGCCAGAATGTGACTGTGTTCAGCCATGAACTGCCTCAGGGACTCTGGCTCCGGATTTTGTCTCGAGGTTGACTCCTGAAGCCTTTTCCATAACTGGATGTAGCCACAAGGCAGTGGAGGTTTGGGATCAGAGTTTTCCTTCTCTAAGATGAACTGCCTTCCCATGCCAACGAGTCCCATCTACCCAGTGGCTGTTTAGTCGCCTCTAAACTTTCTGTACTTTTGGCAAGTACAGCCAAACTGAGGGCCTATTCTTATCCCCAGCCCCCAGGGGATAGCCTTAGTACTTGTGATAGTGATTGGCTGTGAGATAACACCAGTGCTGTGCACCATCTACAAATGGAAATATCTCTCTGAGGCTCTCAAGTCAATGTGGGGCTCATAGAGAATGCTCTGCTCTTCTTCCCTTATCCCACAAAATTGGGAGAGGGTAGATGTCAATGAAAGTTCATACCCATTTGCTGATAGGGAGAGTAAGAGGAGTTGCTGCTCACTGAAGAGGGCAGAGCCCAACAAGCTGTGGGGAGGAGTGGAGAGCATTGTCCCAGGTTTCTTATATAACCCTCCCATCAACTATTTATATGCCTGGAGCAAGGTTAGGAGGTGGGTGATCCGCAGTCTGCTCACTGTTTGCAATGGAAAACAGGTCAATGTGGGTTACATCCATGGCAGGCTGGATAGAGACAGTGGCAGATGGGGTGAAAGCCGTCTCCCACAATCCGCTGCTGATGCCACCCACGTCACCTCGTGTACTGGAAGGGCCATGTCTGGGGCAGAACTAGAATCAATGGGTTGAAACTACAGGGACGTAGATTTGGGGTAGGCATGAGGAAGACGTTGCAAGAGCTGCTTGACACTGGAACAGTCTGCCTTGTGCTGTTGCTCTCCCTGAGCAGAGGGCTGAACTCAATGACCCCCAAGATCCCTTCCACTTCTATCAGCCCAATTCTATCCAGAGCTTGTGCAGTGGGGCCACACGGCCCACACTGTATCCAGCACTGGGATGGAGCAGGCTGGAGGTCTCCTCAGAGCAATGGGATATTTGTTCCCCTACCCATGTCTAGCCGCATACAGCCGAATGGGTTGACTTGGAACTATGCAAGCATGTAGGGCTTCCGGGCCTGGGAAGGGGGTTAGGATATGCCAAAGTTCTCCTCCGCTGATGCCGTCTCCCTCCCAGCCCTGAATCGCCCCCTTTCCACCATCCCCCTATACTGTTACAACCCTCCCCACCCTCCATGTGGCACACAACTTACATGCACAAGTGGCCGTTCTTCAGAATCCGCCATGGTCGGATGACGCAGGCCTTTCTGCTCACACTCCTTACTGCAAAATTGTCATAAAGTGCTCTGCTCACACTCCTTACTGCAAAATTGTCATAAAGTGCTTTATGGTGCTTTTGAAATGAATAGCAACAGCTAGGATTAGGATTGTACTGTACAGTGGCATCATAGGGTTTGTGTTACCTGGTGCAAGAGGCCAACACATCACCCCTATTATGCAGTGGGCAGGGCAACACTTTCAGCAGTAGGTTCGTCCTATCCCCACTTTTTTTGCCTATAACTTTTGATAGAATAGAGATAATTCAATGTGGTTTGTTTCATTGAGTTCTGCATGAAATTACACATTGATTGATACATAACTTGATGATTCATTCAAAAATACCAAGATTTTAAACAATTTGGCCAGTAATTATGTCACCCCCTTCCTGTGCATGTCACCGGTGAGGCCCCCCCCACACACACACGCTTCTAGTGACGCCACTGGCACCATAACATTTCTATGATTTAGAAAGCTTTCATTGTTTAGTTAGGCTGCAATCCCATGTTAACATACTGGGGAGGAAGTTCCAATGAACTCAATGGGGCTTGATTCTGAGTAGACAAACATACAATTACAGTGTCAGAGGTAGAGCTCAACAATGTTCGTACTTGTGGTTCCCCAAACCTGGAAACTCTCAAGCCCCAACCCACAGCAAGAGATTCTTCTTGCCAAACACATTGCTAATTCAGTACTGAACTGCAAAATATAAGCCAAAAGGCATTCAAGGTAATTGAGACCCTTGATGTGGGACCAGGTGTGTGAAGATATTCCAACTAATTATTCAATCATAAAACAATAACTAGTACAGTCAACCCTCTTGCTGATTTTTGAATGCTTATTAATTGAGGCACCTGTTATCGTGTAACAATTTCCTTAAAATACTTACAAAGCAATGCATGAGATGTAAATTTACAATGGATATGATTATCTCTTGATACAACCACTCTAGGTGCTCAAAATGATTAGAAAAGCATTGTTATTTTCACTGTTGTATAGATTCTGTTCTTGCAAGTATGCTTATATAATGATAGCTTAAAATCACCAAGAGACCTCCAAGCCATTGGATTACATTTCATTATACCTACCTGTCCCCTTTTGAATAGATGCTGTACATTTTAGGTCAAATGATCCACATCTATAAAGTGGGACAGATTGTAAATCAAGGGGTTATGGAAAAAAAAAAATCATTTTAAAAAACAGAATTTCAACAATTAAAACTGCAATCCTAGCCATACTTTCCTGAGAGTAAGCCCCATTGAACAAAATAGGACTTACTTCTGAGTAGACCTGGTTAGGATTGTACCCTAAGTCAATTAGGAAATTGATTTCAGGTTTTAAGAGGATTCATGGAAAATTGGGAGGGGGGGGTGAATTCCTGAAAGTGAATTTCCAAAACAGAAAGACAAGTCCCAAAGCAAAACCAGAATTTCATGAAGACAAATTATAAGACAATTATAGTAGACAAATTATAGTCCTAGGAATGCCATGTGAAACCACTGGTATGTTATTTTAGATTCTTATGCTCAGGCTCTGTGCTAATGCACTCAGATAAACTAATTTAAGAACATATGACAAGCTGTGCTGGATCAGGCCAAGGGCCCATCTAGTTCAGGAAGCCCACTAGGTGCCTCAGGGCGTAGTCAAGACAATATGACACCTGTGTCTTCTTGCTACTCCTTTGCAGAGACAGGCTACCTCTAAAACCCAAAGGATGCTTATAGTCAACGTGTCTTATGACCTGTGGTGGAACTTTCCTCCACAAATATGCCCAACCCCCTTCTGAGTCAGGTACCATCACAACATCATGTGGCAAGGAGTTTCAAAGATTAATTATGCCCTGGGTAAATCAATATCTCTTTTGTCTGTTCTAATATGATCAATTAGATCTGATTTGTGTGATCTAATTTTATCTGAGTAAGGAGTAGCCAACATTCAGGACTGGGCTCCAAGAATGTAATGAACACTGATATTGCTATGGAAAGAGGCCACCCCATAAAGTTCTATTGTACAAAACAAAAATTGTAGGTAGCTAAGTTAGGACCCAATCCTATCCAGCTTTCCAGCACTGGTGCAGATGCAATGCAGCCCTAAGATAAGGGACCAAATGGTGACTGCTCTGGATGCAGTGCATAGCGCATAGCTGTGCCAGCACTGGGAAATTGGATAGTACTGGGCCTTTAGTCCATTAGCAACAAAAGAAGGTGTCGTAATCTTGGAATACATATGAAGACACAATGGCCCAAATCCTAACCCACTTTCCAGCACTGGCATAGCTGTGCCAATGAGGCGTGTGCTGCATCCTGCAGTTGGGGGGCACTCACAGAGGCCACCTCAAAGTAGCCGGCCCAGGAGGGTCGCAAACATGCTGTAAAGCTGCATGCAGCCTGTATTGGAATCGCAGAAGATATTGCAAGGAGATTGGATGTGGTGTCAGCAGTATGTCCTTGCTCCGGTGAATCTGGGGAACAAAGGGTTAAGGGCTGGGCTTTCAGCAAAGGGTGTACTGCACAGCTGCAGCCACTAGAGGCAGAGGTCTTCAGTGTTGTAAGCAACACCTGGAGAAGGGAGAATTTTGGGGTTGAGAGTTGGAGAGAGAGAGTGAGTGAGTGAGTGAGTGGAGGAGGAGGAGGGGGGGGAGAGGAGCTGGCTAAATGGACTGACCTTTTTGGGTAACTGACCTACCGGTCTGTTAACTCATGGACTGACTTGTGGCTCTGCTTATTAGACTGACTCTCTGGCTGATGACTTACTGGACTTTTGGACTGATTAACTGGCAACTTGATCAATGGACTGGCAGACAAACAATGCACTGATGGACTAATTGGAGACTGCTGAGTGATGGGGAGCTGAGGTGGTGCTGCTGTACCTGAAAGGTCTGCTGCTTGGAGAACTGGGAGGAGGGACCCTGCAGACTTACAGGCAAGCCACCTACTGGTGTCCTTCCTGCTGGTGCTGGGGTATAGCAGTAGGTGTTAGCTGTGCTTGAACTGGGGAATTGGTTAACTTGAAGTGAGTGTAAGTTTTCTAGGCCAAGGCTAGAACAGGAATCTGGCAAAACACAGCCTCTGCACCGACCTGGGGAGGGAAGGTTGTGTTGGCTGAGCTTGGCAGATGCAGGGGGTCTGGGAAGGGACATTCCAGGGGGTAAGTGGGAGGTGGGGAGTGGGAGGTGGGGCTGGGACCTGGCAGTTATGCCAGATCCCAACCCTGTTTCCTGAGAAGCACGGAGTAGCTTCAAGCTGCTCTGTTTTCCTCTGACTTGTACCACCTCCTGAGGTGGTGCAAGTCTGAGGAGGCCCATCGGGGTGTGGTGGCTTACCTGGGGGTAAGGGGAAGAGTTTCCCCTTGCCTCTGGCTGAGCCACTTCTGGTCCCAATCTTGCACTGGATACCACGCAGGCCTCCTGGTCTACCTGTTCCAGCACAAGATAGGATTGTGCTGTGAGTTGTTTTGCTTTAAGCAAAAAAGGACATTGAAGTGGCAAGGTATGATCTCAAACTCCCCAAATCTGCCTGGTGTAAAAGTCCTAAAATTGAGGAATTAAGCAAACTGTATTGATTGATTGTTTAGGCTTCAGGGTGAACCTCTCAGGATTCTGTAAAGAAGAAGAGAGGACAGTAATGGCTTCTCTCCCACTTTTAGAATATAGGGTCCATCCATTATTGCGTTCCATCCCTTCTGGTGGTTGAAACCTACAGACCCCTTATCAGGCGGAGAAGTAAAAGAGAAACAGGATCACAAGCATGGAGATCAATTTAAGGTGATGTGCTAGGCAGAGAGTCAATGAATGGTGGAATGGAAGCATTACCTATTGGTTGGATGCTAGTTAAGCCTCAAGAAGTGATCTTCAGCTAGTAGATAATCATTTCCTCCCGTTTCAAAGCCCCTCTTGCTACATGTGCTATTGCGGCTATTCCTCCCTGTAGCCATCTTAGTTGACTTAATAATTACACAGCATTTTCCAGGCAATCCATTTTCTGCCCATGCTGTTCTAAGGGGGCATGCTGCAAATTGGACGCAATTGCAATACCAGTTGGAAAACCTTTGATTACCTTCACAACATTCCCTTCTCCAGCAGCTAAAAAACAGTATCTAAGGTCATTTGTTAACTTGATGAAGCCAGTTGTTGTTGTCATTTTATCCCAGGGTTGGTAATTAGGAAACGGTGTGATAGGTTTTTTTTTTGGTCAGGTAAGAAAAAAAAACGCAAATCAAATGCTTCTAGCCATTTATTCTTCCTCTAGCTGGGCAAAGTGCTTCTTATACAGAAGCGGGAAAGTGTTCCGCTTTCTAAAATCACTCTTTGTCTTAAAAGTGCCCAACGGAGGTATGAATATGGAAGAATAACAGCATGGGCAGGATTAAGCATACCATTCCAGCAGCTTCAAGAGCAGCCGTAATGCCTTAACAGAATGCGCAAAAATAAATGAAATGGCACAGTGATTATGCTGATTACAGCACTCCCAAATATGTGAGGATCCATCCTCGCTTCGGCAGGGATGTAATTGTGCTTTGAAAATGGCCACATGCTGAGCTCCTGCATTCCTCTGTTGCCTTCCTCCCGTTAATTTATTCCTGTTAACGTGGGGCCCAATCTCTTTGACTGTTGAATACCGTCTTCCATGTTCCAGTGGAAGCAAGCTCGGAGCATGCGAGGCCTGGTTTCTTATGTGCCTGTATACACCTAAGATGCTTGTATACATGGGCGAGATACATCATGAGTTGCTTTTGAGTCTGCAATAAGGTGCAGGCAATGACTATTTTTTTGCAAGGGCCTTCTCAAAAGGTGTGTTGCCTACAGCAGCAGCAGACCTAGTGCTTTGTGAACAGGGTAAATGTTCTGGGTGCTGAGTCCGCGTGCCTTTAGGACTGTATAGGAAGTCTCATTGAAGCTCCCAATGTGGTCAGTAACTGTGCTTCCGGTTTCCCGGAAGCATGGCTTAAGACCATGGAGAAGCCTTAGGAGGCTTCTCCAGCTGGTCCTGGAGCTGTGTGAGGCTCTGTATCACTCCAGGTGAGTGGTGAGTGGGCTTCGCTGGGGGGGGCGGTGGCATCGTGGACCTTTGCCCAGGGCGTGAGGCTGGAGGGTTTGCCACTGACCTACAGTTCTCTGAAACCTCTCTTACAAATTATAGGTGGGAGGGGAAAATATTGTCTTTAGGCTCATACTTGGTGTGTGTGTATATATATCTTACCATTGTTTACTGACTCAGATCATGGGAGTCCAACTACTCTGGTTTTGCCAAGAGTGACCAGGAGAAGATCCCCAGCGGATTGTGTCATTTTCAGTAAAGTAGTGTGTGTGTGTGGGGGGGGGGGGGAGTTAAATGGTAAGTACTGCAGGCCACTTACACATGATGTGTGACCCTTCCCATTTGCCACCAGAGTCATTCTCGTAGTGACAACCATGCACAGGAGGCACCCTTTCGTTCAGCAAGCACCTGCACAATGCCATTGCTGCCTGGAATAGTTCCAGTGGTGGGTGGGAGGTGACACTTACACAACATGTTGTAGCACCTGCAGTCCTTGCTTTGCCACCCTCTAGCTACACTACTAGTCATTTTGTTGGTTTTATTTGTTCTCCTTTGTTGGGGTTCTTGTTTCATGTCTTCTGCTTCAATGGAAACTGCTCGGTAAACATGTTTAGTTTTGAAAAGTGGTCGGAAAATAATGTCCGTCAATCAGTCAGTGTGGAGAAAGAGTAGCCGCAGTCTGTCAGAAGGCTGAACGGATCTAGCAAGGGCCCATTTCATCCTTCTTCAGCACTTTTTCCCCTGAAAAGAAAATATATCATTAAAATGCCCCACACACTTTCACCACCTGCAAACTGGGAAGTGAAATGGAGAGGGAGTGGGTATTTAGTTGGATGTATCCAAAAACTGAGAAGATTTCTGAGAAGGGGTCCAGTGAGGTCCCAAGACTGCCAAGTTTTAAAATACTTTATACACAGGAAATAAATATCCGGTAGCAAGGGGAGTCTGGCGATAAAGGGGTTGGGACAGTGACAGGTACAACCCAAAACCACCTGGTCCCCAAGACAGTGTGCCATTAGCTGCTCCTCCTCACTTACCTGGTCAAAGTGCCAGTCTTTCCCATTCCTTGGATTAGAAATGGAATAAGGCGATGGCCAGATATTAACCTTTTGCCACTTGACTCTCTGATAAAACAGCTGAAAAGGCAGGGATATTTGGGGGAAAGCAGCAACCCAATTCCCAACATGGAACCATTGTAACATCCGAAGGTCGCCAGTTCAAGGCCACCGGCACCGTGCGACCTTGAAGCAGCTGACAAGCTGAGCCGAGCTATTCCATCTGCTCTGAGCGTGGGAGGATGGAGGCCAGAATGTGCGACCAGATCAAGAAAGAAACATCTGAATGTTGTGGCTTCTTGAAAGATAGAAACCTTCTTTCAAATTGTAAAAATCCTACGGGGATTTAAATTGCCTTCCTATGTAAACCGCCTTGAATAACGTCTAAGGAGAAATCTGAGGACCAAAAAAGGCGGTATAGAAATACCTGTGTTGTTGTTTCCACGGGCCTAAGAAAAGAAAACAAAAAAACCCTTTCTTTTTAGTTGCCAAGAATGTTTGAACAAATTTAGGATATTTTTGGGATGGTTGGCAACCTTCAGTCTCGAAAGACTATGGTATAAGCCTACAGCACCTGGTATTCCCAAGCGGTCTCCCATCCAAGTACTAACCAGGCCTGACCCTGCTTAGCTTCCGAGATCAGACAAGATCAGGCTGGGATGCTGACACAATATGCGAGTCATAGCTTGTGCCCATCTAGACTTGTCTTGAAAAAATGTCAGGTCCTTTGAGTCACGAGTCTGAGTCACTTCAAGTCATGAGTCGTGAGTCCTTGAGCAAAAATGCACAGAAAAAAGGAAGGTGGTGGTGGAGTGTGTAAGTAAGCAAGAACTCTCTCTCTCTCTCTCTCTCTCTCACACACACACACACACACACACACACAGGGAGCCATTTTGAGTCTAGACACTTTTTTCAAGTCATTGGCCCTGAGTTGTGACACAAGTTGGGGGTCAGTGATGTCCCCAACTTCAGTCATCAAAAACAGGCAGGTCAACCAGCTTTGAGTGCCCACCCCTGACAGGAAGTCCTGGAGAATACCTAAAGTAGCACTTCTTTCCCCTTTTTCCTGAAAGTTTAAAACTTGTGAACTTCAATGATTACTTATAAACCTCCATCCTTGTCATAGGTAGTCCCTTGTGAGATACAATTCTATTGGGATGGGGAGATTAGGCTAGGGATGTCAACCTAATCTACCAACCCCTATAGTTGTGTCCTAGTTACATATTTTCTTATGGTTTTATCACACTCCTTATTTATTTTATCACACCAATTATTTTTATTCTGTCGTCCAAGGGTCTGAGTGCTCACGTCCCCCTTCTCCTTTCATCATCCCAACGACCCCATGAGAAGTGAGGAAGGATTGGATGAGAGAGAGTCATTGGCCCAACACCCCACAGTGAGATTCATGTTTGAGTAGCTTTCCGAACATATGTCTCACTAGACCTACCCCAGCATCCTAGTCAATACACCATGCCAGTCTGCAGTGTGTAAACTTGTCATCTATGGGTTTAAACTATGATGATTTTTCCCTAAGGAACAATGGAAAGGTCGTTTTATGATGGTATTGGGAATTTTTTCCCCCCTAAAACTTTCTATCTCCATCTCTGAGTGATAAACCCCAGGATTTCTGACAGGTAAGCCAGGGCAGTTAAACTGTTGTAGGTATGCAGTGTCAACATGCCCTTTCTATGTGTATACTCTGTGGGGAAAAAAAATGTCCCTATTGTTCTTGGGATGCTTCTTTAATAGGAGAAAGTTTCCATCGATGTCAGACAGCACTTTAAAAAATGATGCCTTTCCCAGCTGGAGGCTGTGTGTTGCTGACAAAGACATTGATACATGAAGGCAATTGTCTTAGTCTGCAGTTAATTACAATATTGCAATTAGCAGTTGCAAGTGCAGGTGGCTAAGGGTCATTGTCCGTCATCCTGACTCTGATAGGCCATGAAAGGGTCTACAGAAAGGAGGAGGGAAGTTGGCACAAAGTCACTTTGTAATGAAGCTTTCATGGGCCACGGGGATGATGAAGGCATTTGCTCGCCCGTCCTCTCTTTCTTGCAGACAGGTTTAAGGCTAAAGGCAAGATCTTTGGGATGGCCACCAGTCTCTCACCAGTCTCTCATTATAATGAATTTTCCCCTCTCCAGTTTCAGGAGCTCTGTGATAAGTAAGGGGACTGTTATGGCCATAAGGGGTTCATAGGTTTGCAGAAGAAGAATTGATGCATTCCGACAAACTTGTTGGAGATCAAAAAGGGGTTTCTGGAAGCAACAGAAAACCCACATGAAATATTAGGGACGTTACCCAAAGAAGACAATTTTTTCTTGATTAATTGTATATGTCTTAGATCAGGGGTGTCCAAACTTTCTGGCAGGAGGGCCACATCATCTCTCTGACACTGTGTCAGGGGCTGGAGAAAAAAAGAGTTAATTTACCTTTCAAATTTGAATAAATTTACATAAATGAATATATTAGCGATGGAATTTATATGACCGCATGATGGTCTTGCAATAGCTCAAGGCTTGTGAAAGGCCTTGCACAAAGCAAGCCGGCCTTTCCTTTGCTGCCACTGCTGCACCACAAATGTGAAACAGCAAGCAGTGGAGGGAGCCCTTGCTACTCAGCTCACCTGAGAGGTCGAACAGTTGGCCGTCACATTGAGAGCAGTTGCGTCGGGCCAGCACGGGCTCCAGCAAGTCTCCGTAGGGCCAGAGCTCATTGGAGATTGCGGGCTCTCAGAGGGCCGGATTGGGAGTCCTTGAGGGCCGCAAGTGGCCCCAGGGCTGGGGTTTGGGCACCCCTGTCTTAGATGATGAGCTGGTTCATTTGAATTTATTAGCTCTGCCTGCATTTGCAGGTTCAAAAAAGAAAAAAAAAATAGTTCAATGAGATGACTGTGTGTGCATTTATTTCATTGATTTAATATACCACCATTTTAAGATAAAAATCCTCCCCCAGTGATTCATATGTATGGAAGTTGGAATAATCTTAGAAGTTTGATTTCCATTCTGTCACTCAGGAGAAATTGCATTGATACAGAGGCACTTTTTGAATATGCAAAGTTCCGGTATAGTGCTGAGTGGACAAATGTTTCATATGCTGTATCTTGAGCCTGTATTTACAATAACCCTGTAATGTAACTATTATCATCCCGAGTGGTATAGCTAGAGGGGGTGCAAAGCACTAAAGTTTAGCAGAGAGCCTCACTGCAGTGTACAACTGGTTCCTCTTCTTTGGAGCCAGGCACATACCTCCGTTTTGCTACCAGAATGGCTCTGAGGCAGACGGGCCACTTGTACACCATGGTGAGGCTCCCTACAAAACTTAGTGCTTTGCACCCACTCTAGCTATGCCACTGTTCATTGCTAGATTGCAGCAGAGGCTGAGAAGGAGCAGTTTGCCTAAGTCTTCCTGATAAGTTGGTGGCGAAGGTGAGATTCAAATTGGGAATGCTGTGCTTTTCAGTTAAGCCTTGGGCAGCCCAATCCACCGGAACGCCCCACACAACGACGCAGCAGCAGTATGGCACCTGCTGTATGCCATGGCATGTTGAGGCTTCTGTGAGATAAGGGGATATTTCTTCCCATGCCCCAGGGTAAGCCCCAGCTTTTGCGATGGGTCAACTCAGACCTGTGCCAGCAATATCACTGGCACAAGTTCGCATTGGACCATGAAGGCAGATCAGGTCAGAGAAGGGTATTGGGAATCAGCCGGTGCTGCTATTTGGTATTTGTATAGCAGCATCTCCTGGCATCCTAATCCTAACCTGTGCTGGAACAGGCACGCCACAGTGGTCTGTGCTGTATCCTGCACAGATTAGATGCAGGCTGGGCATTACCTCATTGTAAGAGGATATTTTCCTCTTGCCCCAGTCTGCCCTATGGGGCTGCTAAGACTTGTGCCAGTTATTTAGAGGGGCCATGGATGGAGGTTAGGATTTGGCCTGTGCCACCACGGCCAAATGCACTCCCCTCCCAGACCTGATCCGTCTACCATTCCGCGAACATGTGCAAACATGACACTAAGGAACTCTCACAGGGGGCTGTGCTGGCTTGGAGCACTGTTTGGATTGCAGTCTGAGATCCTTAGAGAAACAAATGGTTGGCAACCTTCAGTCTCGAAAGACTATGGTATAAGCCTACAGCATCCGGTATTCCCAGGCAGTCTCCCATCCAAGTAGTAACCAGGCCTGACCCTGCTTAGCTTCCGAGATCATGGTATAAGCCTACAGCACCCGGTATTCCCAGGCGGTCTCCCATCCAAGTACTAACCAGGCCTGACCCTGCTTAGCTTCCAAGATCATGGTATAAGCCTACAGCACCCGGTATTCCCAGGCGGTCTCCCATCCAAGTACTAACCAGGCCTGACCCTGCTTAGCTTCCGAGATCATGGTATAAGCCTACAGCACCCGGTATTCCCAGGCAGTCTCCCATCCAAGTACTAACCAGGCCTGACCCTGCTTAGCTTCCGAGATCATGGTATAAGCCTACAGCACCCGGTATTCCCAGGTGGTCTCCCATCCAAGTACTAACCAGGCCTGACCCTGCTTAGCTTCCGAGATCATGGTATAAGCCTACAGCACCCGGTATTCCCAGGCAGTCTCCCATCCAAGTACTAACCAGGCCTGACCCTGCTTAGCTTCTGAGATCATGGTATAAGCCTACAGCACCCGGTATTCCCAGGCGGTCTCCCATCCAAGTACTAACCAGGCCTGACCCTGCTTAGCTTCCGAGATCATGGTATAAACCTACAGCACCCGGTATTCCCAAGTGGTCTCCCATCCAAGTACTAACCAGGCCTGACGCTGCTTAGCTTCCGAGATCATGGTATAAGCCTACAGCACCCGGTATTCCCAGGCGGTCTCCCATCCAAGCACTAACCAGGCCTGACCCTGCTTAGCTTCCGAGATCATGGTATAAGCCTACAGCACCCGGTATCCCCAAGCGGTCTCCCATCCAAGTACTAACCAGGCCTGACCCTGCTTAGCTTCCGAGATCATGGTATAAGCCTACAGCACCAGATATTCCCAGGCGGTCTCCCATCCAAGTACTAACCAGGCCTGACCCTGCTTAGCTTCCGAGATCAGACAAGTTCAGGTATCTGCAGGGCAGGGAAAGTTGTAATTGCCCAACGTTAAGACAAGTTCAAGAGAAGCTCCAAGGGCAATTTGAGCCTCATGTACACAAACACCCCAAGGGAGACAGTTTCCTTCTGTCAACAACTGGACACACACCTCTTGGTGGGAGGGGTTCTTTCTACTTATTCCCCGCCCCCCACCAAGCTTGCTGCCACGTTGTACTGTTTCTCTGAATCAATTTGGAACTTCATTTCTGAATATTTACCGACAGCGCCTAGAAAAGGGGATTAAAGTTCAGCGTGCCCTGAAAAGTGTTTGCCCAAATCAGTACAAACCGCACACTTAATTATTGTGTACTCAGAGGCTGATAATCATAGGAGATCAAATATACAGCCTGGCTGATTCCAAAAGTCTTTTTTTTTTTTTAATAGGGTGCTGTTAAATTATAGAGCTAAACATTATTAGATATATTTATTCATGAAAGCTAATTTGATATATTACAAAATAAGCCAATACATGGTGTAACCTCTTGCAGTCTAATTTCCATGGATGAGCTCTTGCATATTTAATATCCTTTGAGGATATATTTTAACCTACTCTAATTACTGCTTTCCTCCTATTTTGCATTCAAGAAGACATAGACATTTAGGCTAAAATAATTTAATAATGTTATTACTGTACATATGAAGCTTATTAAACTGGAGGCTTTTTTTTTAAAACATGTGCAGCAAATATTAGAAACTCCGCTTGTTTCCACATGCATGTGAACATAGAGCTAGCCCAGTGTACCGGTTAAGGATGTACTCCCTAGGCATGTTTACTCATGAAGAAGTTCCATGGAGTCTCAAGGACTTACTTCTGATGCAGATCATTGTATAGATTTCCTTAATGTGTTTCTTTCCTGCTTCTCTCGCTTTCAAGACAAGCAAAGGTGACTTGTAGCTGCAACTGAACAACACAAGGCAAAATTGAATTCAACAGAAAGGAATAAGCACTAAAACAAGTTACAGCCCAATCCTAAACTTCCTAGAGCTGCAGGTTACAGTGGTGTTGAAATGGGCACTGCTTGATCTTGTGGGGCCAGGGAAACCACTGGAGATCTCTCCTCGGGAGGGGACATTAGTTCCCTTACACCAAGTAAAGTCCCAACCTCTACAATAGAGGCCCCAGCCTCTGCTTCAAAGCCCAACACAGGAGCTAGGATGTTGCAGAGAAGGCTTCTGCTTGCCCCCCCACCTGGGACGGTCCCTCCTCAAGGGCCGCCCTCCCCTGCCCCTACCTACAGCTGGGCAGTGACCTTCTCTCCACCGGCAGCTGGGGTTCCTGCAGCAGCAGTGACAGGATGGTTCAGGCCTCCTCACCAGCGCCACTTACTCAGGAGCCACAAACATAATTCATGGCACATTTGTGACACCAGCGTTATGAGTGTTCTGCTGGTGCAGAGGTCCATAGGATTGGGCCCTTAAATGGCAGCATAAGACTATATCAAAATCTTCAGCTGGAAAATACATCCACCCCCACCAAACACTGCACCATCCAAAACCTGAACAGAATGTTGGGTTTTGGCAGATCTCCTGAAGGAGGATAGGGTTCACCTTGTCATCTATTCCATGGGGATGGTGCCACCATTGAGAAGGCCCTTGCTTCTATTGGATTGCTGAAGGCAAGGGTATGCAGTGCAATGCTTGAGATGATGACTGAAGCATACAGGGATGCATATAGGGAAATAGATGGTCTTTAAGGTATCCATGTCCCAGTCCATTTAGGGACCAAGTGTTCTTTAGTACCTCGGACCCAGATAGTGTAGGATTTTGCAGGTCAAAATCAGTACCAGGCATGGTCCACTAATACAGATCAGTGAAGCGATTGCCTCTTTCAGTAAATTGTCAGGGGACAGTGGGGTGAGCTCCACACACCCCCTGCACCGACCCAGCATCTCTGTCGAGCTTGTCACCTGGTCTCCAGTCAGTTGACTTGCCACCTTACCACTGAAACATTCAGCACTGCCCAGAGGGAGTGAGCAGAAGTACGTGGAAGTGGGAGATGCCCTAGTCCAATAGTTCCCAAATTTTTGAGTGAATAGACTTTACCAGTCACTCGAACGCTTTAAAAAAAATCCTTTTTACTATGGTGTGGGGACCGTTTATTGAGGTCCATATTGATCAGATTGGGGACATTCTAGTGGCATTGCATTCCCCTTCACCTGGCCTTTGACAAGAGCCAAGGTGCATTTGCCTGCTTGTGAGTAAATGAACAATTTTGCTTTCCATAGGGCTCAGGACATTTTCCTTGTTAGCTTGAAGGGAGCGGGACTTCCTTCTCTAGAGTTTGTTGGGGCCTGCATTCATTGGATCGGGACCATTCTGGTGGCGTTGTTGCATTCCCCTTGACCTGCTTTTGTTGTGAATTAAGGCATATTCACTTACTCATGAGTCAGCCCACAAATGCTGCTCCATTTTGGTTTTTCCTTAAGGCTCAATACATTTTCCTTCTCGTCTGTCAGGTTATCAGTTCTGTGACCCACCAAAAATCAGGTTACAACCCACTGGTGTGCCACAACCCATAGTTTGAGAACTGTTGCTCTAGCCCAGGGATGTCAAACTCATTTCATACACCAGACCAATGTTCACATTCATGGTGCCTGTTGAGGTCTGGAAATAATGTCGTTAAGCAGATGATGGCCAGAAATAAGTACTTTGGTCTCACATAGAAAGTTGCAAATTACAGAAGAGAAAATCTAGAGAAAATGGCCCAATCTAGTTCATATTTTCAAGATATGAGAGAGCCCAATTATAATGGGGGTCAGATAAATGGCTTCTGGGGGCCACATTTGACCCACAGGTCTTATGTTTGACATCCCTCTTATGTTTGACATATGGGGTTAGAGTTGCCATCATGATCAACTTAAACTGGGCACGGAAACACACTGATAACCAAGTTAGTGTTCAGGTATAATGCTATCGGCCCCTCAAACAAAACCCCACTTATGGGTCTAAAATTTCATGGCTGTTCTTTTTCTTTCAAAAAAGAAAGAAGTCCTCCTTATATACCCAGGAAAAATAACAACATGATCTCGGTGAGGTTGTCAAAGTAACAGTTCCCGAGGGGGAATTTTGTTCCCCTCTCTCATTTGTCTGGCCACGTGTAGAGGCTTTTGACCCAATTTAGCATAGATAAATGACCCATGATGTGAAATTCCCCAACAGTTTAATAATGCATTTAACTCAAAGTGACACTTGCTTGCAGCAGTTTCAAGGCTATAGATGTCTCTTTAAAATGATGTATGACATGCAGGAAAGCTTCCTTGATAGAACCCCAAGTCTCGGGGGAGGGAGGTACGAGAAAATCCTTTCCTGAGCGGCAAGTCGCAAATTCATATTTTGCAAGTCGTTATTTAATTTTGTATGGATTTTTTCCCCCCTCCTGTCATTGATAGCAACAACGATTAGTTTAGCCATCATGTAACTCATGGTAAGCTTTATATGAATTATTTTCCCCTCTCTGGCTCTGTAATAGATTTTAAATGGATTATTGATTTTTATTCTTTCATTGCAGATCAAAAATCTAAAGCCTTGTCTTATTTCTTAAAATGTTTTCATAATCCAGGTAAGTTAACCTAGTGGTATTGCTTCGTATAAGTTTGGCAGTGGGACACAAAACTCTTTTCCAACTCTGTGAATAGTATTCTTTCTGTAAAATTTAAGGAACAGAAGAACAGCCCCACTGGATCAGGCCATAGGCCCATCTAGTCCAGCTTCCTGTATCTCACAGCGGCCCACCAAATGCCCCAGGGAGCACACCAGATAACAAGAGACCTCATCCTGGTGCCCTCCCTTGCATCTGGCATTCTGACATAACCCATTTCTAAAATCAGGAGGTTGCACATACACATCATGGCTTGTACCCCGTAATGGATTTTTCCTCCAGAAACTTGTCCAATCCCCTTTTAAAGTCGTCCAGGCCAGTCGCCATCACCACATCCTGTGGCAAAGAGTTCCACAGACCAACCACATGCTGCGTAAAGAAATATTTTCTTTTGTCTGTTCTAACTCTCCCAACACTCAATTTTAGTGGATGTCCCCTGGTTCTAGTAGAAGGTTCTAGTAGAAGCTAGTCTGGTTCTAGTAGAAGGAGACAACTATCTCCCTCTATGTCCAATTGTTTTATTCTGAGTTAGTGCTTTGGTCCATTTAGGTCCCAATCCTAAGGGCACACCACCAGTGGAGTAGCTAGAGGGGGTGCAAATCACTCAGTTTTACAGGGAATCTCACCGCAGTGTGCAAGTGGCCTCTCCCCCTCCCCTTTGGAGCCATTCTGGCAGAGGGAGCAAAATGGAAGCTTTTTCTCCATTTTGCTCCCCCCCATGACTCCCAAGGGAAGGGGCTGCTTGATGCTGCAGAGAGACTCTGCATTCTCCATTTGGGGGGAATAAAATAAAATAAAATAAACAAAAACCAGGGTTTATGGTTAGCCCATCTCTCTAAACCCCTTTGAGCTTGTGAGAAAGGTGGTATATATAGTGTTATAATAAATAAATAGCATCACCATCTCAACTTGGTGATTTGTTCCACTTTTCAGCCAACCTTTCTTCTTTTTTCATGAAGAAAATTTAAGCAGAAATGCAGGCATTCTTTTCTTTAAAAAAATCAATCTTCCATAGAATATATTTTTAAAAAATCAAAACAAAAACCCACTTCATTCTTCTTAATCTGTTTCTAGAGTTTTCTCCAAAGATCGACGTTTAACTGTTAGCCCCTGGCTCCCTTTGTAACCAAAAGCAAACTGAAAGTCTCCACAAAACTATCCCTCGCCAGTGATTTTTCTAAAGTGCCGTTTGAATTGATTTCAGCTCCTTCAACACTCACAGCTAATGAATATTTAGCATTCAGATAGTTTCAGGTAGTGTGATTAAGACTGATGTGTAATTTCTATTTGCATGATTAAAAATATAATAAAATAACTTCCAAATGGCAAGTTGAGTAACCTTGTATTACTCAGCCTGAAGGAAACTAATCTTGGAAATAAATATTATTCCAGATCTGATTTCGAAAGCCCCTCCCAGGGTGTCAAATGCCTTGCGTGCTGATGGGGGGGAGGGATTGACTCAGGCAAGCTCAGTCAGGAGTGTTTGAAAAAATTAGTGTGTCTGTCAGTAGAAAATGGAACCCACAATCTTTTAAAGCTCCCAAGATAGGGTGCAAATATATGACAAAATGAAGTGTTGATATCTTGTTACAGCACCCATCAGTGCAAAATAGAAAATGTTCCCCTTACCCGTTGAAGCCTCTTTTTTTTTTTTTTTTTTTTTTTTTTTGTCCTTTTTAGTAGGGGGGGAGGCTTCCTTCTGGAGCATTTGTTGACCTCCAGTTCCATCGGATCCGGACAATTCTGTTGTCCTTACATTCCCCTTTGCCTGACCTGACCACCGTCCAAGGCACATCTGCCTACTCGCAAGTAAACGTGACCGTGTGGCTTAGTTTCGCTTTCCACAAGGTTCAATACATTCGCAGCTGGGAGGGAGGGACCTCCTTCTCGGGTGTTTTTGGGGGCTGCATTCATTGGATCAGGACCATTCTGATGCTGTTGGATTCCTCTTGGCCTGCCCTTTCTGACAGACTAAGGCAATTCTGCCTATTCATGAGTAAACGCAGCCACATGGCTTAGTTTCGCTTTTCATAGGGCTCAATACATGTGCAGCTGGGAGGAAGGAACCTCCTTCTTGGATTTTTTTGGGGGCTGCAGTCATTGGATAGGGACCATTCTGGTGTCATTGAAATCCTCTCAGCCTGCCCTTTCCAATGGGCTAAGGCACATATGCCTACTCATGAGTAAACACGTGATATGGCTCAGTTTCACTTTCCATATAGCTCCATACATTTTTTTCTTTCCGGTTTCTTGGCCATAACGTTTGAAGGAAAGGAGCTATTTCACTCTGGTTTTTTGCATTGCATTCCGCTAGACATTTTGCATCCAATGGTATATGGCATGATGGGGTTGTTCCTAAAAACTGCAATTTTAGCGCGTCATCCCCCAGTGCACATCACCCCCCTTGCGCGTCACCTGGTGTGGCCTGCACCCCCTGCACCCCACTAGCGACGCCACTGGGGTATCATAATTGCTTTCCTCATATTTTTTGTTAGCATTAAGAGCCCATGAGTATGAGTATGAGTATTAAGCTCATACTTCTGAGCCTGGAATTCAAGTTTCAGGACATAATCCTACGTACTCTTTCCTGGGAATAAGCTCTAATGACCACCACGGGACCTACTGCTGAGTGGTTAAGCAAAGGATTTTGGTGTGAGTGATATCACTGAAAAAAGAACAGGTAGGCTCCAGTAATATCTGAAAGATATGGAAGTCTCCTCCTTCTCACAAGATAGTGGTTAGAAGGAAAGAAGGAGCTACATTCTAGCTGAGAAGCAACAGGAGACAGAGATGGAAATAGTGACTCTTCATCTCAGCTGCTTCTCCTTTTCCTCTTGGTCCAAGCTTGCAAATGCATTGCATGTCAATAAAAGCACCATGATTCTTCCTTGATAAATCTTATTCAGAATAATGTTTTCAGCCTCTGATAATTTCAGAATTCCTTACCGCATTGATTTCCAATGCAAAAGATTTTTCTTTTAATTAAAAAAAAAAATCATGGTGCTTATGCCTCCTCCCTGATAGAAAATTAGAATTATCAGAGATCATTTTTATGAATGCTAAACTCAAGTGATTGGCTTTATTGTCAAGTCTGCAAAGAACCTCTCGTGCAAAACTCCGAAAGTCCTTCTGCTTGATGGTTGCGGGCAAAAAATGAGAAGGGACAGATAACAGGGAGCAGGGATCAATGGCATAGCTAGAGGGGGTGCAAAGCACCAAATTGTGCAGGGAGCCTCACCGTGGTGTGCTAGTGGCCTGTGTCCCTCCCCTTCGGAGCCATTCCAGGGGGTGGATGCAAAACGGAGGCACACGCCTCCATTTTGTGGCTAAACAGGTAGGAGGGACCACCGAGGTCATCCTGGGGTGCCTCTGTGAGTACACTGCGATCCCCTAAACATCACTTTGGGAACCCTTGCCTTACACAATGGTTCACTGTGCTGAGACTTGGGTAGGATTGCACCCGAACATGCTGTTGGGCAAGAGACATGATCCTAGTCCCTGCCACCAGTTTTGATATTTTTTACGTGTTTTGGCACTTTCTAGCCCCCCCACTTCCATCAGTTAAATGTTCTGCACCCTGAACATTTCAGATCTCATTGCCGGCACTGAACGAGTTGAAGAGGATTCAGCTAAGTGGGCATAGCTTTGATGTCAGAATTTATAAAGCAAACTGAGATTCAGCAAGTATGGAGATCAGATGTCTCTGGGTAAAACCTAATATCAAGCAATTATATATAAGTTTAATTAAACGCCATTCATCCGGCAAGCTCTATTCTAAAAGGACATAACCTAACATTTGTAGCTAGTAAAGTATAAGGATTTTTTTTTTTTTTTAAAAATGACTTTCCCATTTATTTGGCCATAAAGTGCATGCTGTAAAGTAGGAGGAATGTCAGAAGGTATTTCACTATAAGGGACCATCTGCTTTGCCTGGCAGGGTCTTCAGGCCGTTTGGGTGTCTGGAAGCCACTTGCCTCTGGATAGACAGAATTGCTTGCATAAGGTGCATGATGGGGTGACCTTTTCAATTTTGGAATCATTTTATGATTTTTTAAAAAAATGTTCATTTAATGTGCTCATGTATTGCCCTTGTATGAATTCCAGAAACGTTAACAAATGTTACCCCAGCTTGGCCTGAATCATACATTTCCCAATCAGATGTTCTCCCCCCCCCCGCCAATGTAAACCCACCCCTTAGTTCAGTGTTTCTCAAGGTTTGTGCTCTTCCACACCACTTCACATGATCCACCTATTTGAAGTACCACCAGAAGTAACTGGTGATGATATTCTCTCCAGTTACTTCTGGGTTGGGAGGCCAGACACTGCGAGACGCACACCAGTAAGAGCCACAGGGTGGATGGAAGGGCTTTTTCAAGTGCGGAAAAACATGCTATGGAGCTCTGCCCACAGAGCTGAGCCTCCTACCACTGTTTGTTGTGTTATGAGCCTGGTCTGTCTGCCAAGTACCACCATTCACCGCCTCAAGTACTACTGGTGGTACCTGTACCACTGGCTGAGAAACACTGCCTTAATTCTTTAAAGATCACCATAATTATTATTAGTTCCTGTGATATTTTGGGGGGGTTTTGGGTGGGGTTGTAAAAACTCTAGATCTATTCACACATTATGCTATACCCAGGCCAGCAATGTCACCAGGGGATTTGGCAATCGGGGGATTGTGACATCACTTCCTGGTTCTCCCAGGGGACGTGGCCTCTTCCTCTTCGTATTTGGTGTAGACAAATGAGCCCACCAAAAATAGCCCCAGCCATCACTGTGTGTCTGCATGTGCTCCAGTCGCTTCCTGAGTCAGGAAACGGCTACAGCAGGGGTGCCCAAACCCTGGCCCTGGGGCCACTTGCGGCCCTCGAGGCCTCTCAATGTGGCCCTCAAGGAGTCCCCAGTCTCCAATGAGCCTCTGGCCCTCCAGAGATTTGTTGTAGCCCAGACTGGCCCGACACAACAGCTCTCAGTGTGAGGGTGACTGTTTGACCTCTTGTGTGAGCTGTGGGATGAGCTGCTTGTTTCACATCTGCGATGCAGTGGCGGCAGCAAAGGAAAGGCCAACCTTGCTTTGTACAAGGTCTTCTATAGGCCTTGAGCTATTGCAAGACCTTCATTCATTCATACAAGTTCATCTTTAATATATTCATTTATGTAAACGTATGTAAATTTATTCAAATTTTAAATGTAAATTAATTTTCCCCCCCGGCCTCCAACACAATGCCAGAGAGATGATACCTCCTGATTTTAGAAATGGGTTATGTCAGAATGCCAGATGCAAGGGAGGGCACCAGGATGAGGTCTCTTGTTATCTGGTGTGCTCCCTGGGGCATTTGGTGGGCCGCTGTGAGATACAGGAAGCTGGACTAGATGGGCCTGTGGCCTGATCCAGTGGGGCTGTTCTTATGTTCTTAACTACAATTCCCAGGAGGCCCTGCAGGTCTCTTGTTAACTGGTGTGCTCCCTGGGGCATTTGGTGGGCTGCTGTGAGATATAGGAAGCTGGACTAGATGGGCCTATGGCCTGAGCCAGTGGGGCTGTTCTTATGTTCTTAAACTACAATTCCCAGGAGGCCTTGCAGGTCTCTTGTTATCTGGTGTGCTCCCTGGGGCATTTGGTGGGCCGCTGTGAGATACAGGAAGCTGGACTAGATGGGCCTATGGCCTGATCCAGTGGGGCTGTTCTTATGTTCTTAACTACAATTCCCAGGAGGCCCTGCAGGTCTCTTGTTAACTGGTGTGCTCCCTGGGGCATTTGGTGGGCTGCTGTGAGATATAGGAAGCTGGACTAGATGGGCCTATGGCCTGAGCCAGTGGGGCTGTTCTTATGTTCTTAAACTACAATTCCCAGGAGGCCTTGCAGGTCTCTTGTTATCTGGTGTGCTCCCTGGGGCATTTGGTGGGCCGCTGTGAGATACAGGAAGCTGGACTAGATGGGCCTCTGGCCTGATCCAGTGGGGCTGTTCTTATGTTCTTATGTTCTTATGATGTGGCCCCCCTGCTAAAAACTTTGGACACCCCTGGGCTAGAGCATGTGCGCACTTACACTCTGCAGCACCACCTTCTGTCTTTGAATCCAAGGTGGGCTGCCCCCACCCCCCACTTGCTATACCACTGACCCAGGCACAGAATCTGTGCATTCCCCTCCCCCCCCCCGGCTGATTGTCTTGCCTCTGGGACATTGGTTGACCTGTTCCTCTCTCTCTTGCTTTGTGAACGTTTTTGGTTGAAAAGGATTCTGTACATATTGTCATCCCTCTGCTATGGCTCTGCTATGTTGTCTTCGCTAACTTCACCCTCTTCAAGGGAGGGCACCAGGATGAGGTCTCTTGTTATGTGGTGTGCTCCCTGAGGCATTTGGTGGTCCGCTGTGAGATCCAGGAAGCTGGACTAGATGGGCCTATGGCCTGATCCAGTGGGGCTGTTCTTATGTTCTTAGGTAATGGCTCTGCAAGGATTCAGACAGGGTATTTCCCTGCCCTACCTGGAGATGCCACAGTAGATTCAACCTGAGACCTTCCTCATCATGTGCTCTACCACTAAGCAACAGTCATGGACAACAGGCAGAACCAGTCCATCCATGAGGCCAATTGAAACAGTAGCCTCAGGCAGTAGTTTGGCAGGAGAGGCACCCATCTCTAACTGCCTACATCATTTCCACTGCTCTTTCTCCTACTCCATAGATTAGAAAAGGGAGATAGAAGGAAATAGGACATGTGGATAGAGTGCTGAGCTGGAGCATCAGAGAGAGGGAGGAGCTGGGCCTGTTGTATCATCAGCTAAGGGAGGAACATTTGGCATGCTGCCTTAGGAGATCTTGGGCTGCCTCTGACATTCGATGTCAAGTGAAGGTGTATGAGGGCAGAAGCAGGTGGAAACCTGCTCCCTTTGCGACTGAAAACTGTTTCGTTCAAACATGCTTGTTAGTAGTACTGTGCCCTAAATCAGTGTTCTTTAATCTTGGGGTTGTGACCCCAAGGGGGTAGCGAAGCCACATTTGTGGGTTCACGGTAAATTAGGGGAACCAAACTGGCAACCAATCATGCCAATTCATAGTATTGAAGTCACATGGTGCAGTATGGGGAGTGGGCAGAGGGTTGTATATGGGCCAACATTCCAAGTGTGAAATTATTTGCACACTCCTTGCGTACATAGGATTGTCACTGAGCCTTTCTCCACTGTTAGACTTTGGGCATAATCCTAACCAGGTCTACTCAGAAGTAAGTCCTATTTTGTTCAATGGGGCTTACTCTTAGGAAACTGTGTCTAGGATTGCAGCCTTAATTATCTGCTGCATGCCATTCTGCGTTGTTCTGCAAGAGCCTATCCAACATGGATATAAAAATCGAGGGGGTGTATTATCTTGACAAGGAAGAAATGGTTGTGCGAAGTTGAAAAATAGCCTTCCCCACTGTGGCCTATGTGGGTAGATTGCGTCTCAGCAGTGGTGGTCCTAGGGAGGGTCAGGGGGCAAAAGCCCACCGTGCTTGCTGCACCACCACTACTGCCTCAGCCTCAGAGCCATTCCCAGAGTAGGCAAAGACCAGCATTGCATCTGCGGGTTTGAAAGCCTTATGAGTCCTCTGGAGCACCCTGAAACACTACTTCCAGTTTTCATTGGAAAACCGGCGGTACAGTTTAACAGTACTCTGGAAAGATCAGAAGGCTTTTGGAACACCCATGAATGTTGTGTGAGGCTCCGTACAGACCTAGGTAAGTATCCTGGGGGAAGGGGGACGATGTGTAGCAGGGGTCATGTTACAGTCCTGTGCCCTGAGGCAGCTCAGAGGCCAAGGACTCAAATGGGTCCCAGAAGAGGGGACAGGATCAATGGTGGGTCACCAGCCTCATATTTCATTCGTTCAAATCACGGCACAAAAAAGATTGTAGACCACTGCCCTAAATGGAGGAAAGTTGTGCAAGAAAGAAGTTGTGCAAATTTTAAATAATTTATCCTATAGTTGCTTAATTTCTTCATGTTTCTCAGATGTGAATTACTTATACTTTGCAAATTAGATACATTTTCTTCAATAGTTTCTTACTTTCTGCAATTATATCTATCTATCTATCTATCTATCTATCTATCTATCTATCTATCTATCTATCTATCTATCTATCTATCTATCTACACACACACACACACACACACACACACACACACACAGAAAGAGACAGACAGAGTTTTGTAACAACAGCTGGTTAGCTTTACAAATAAATTTCTCCTCAGGTAAAAACTGAATATTTTCTTTCCTCAAGAGTACACTTCACTCCTCCTAAATCCTCATCAAGCAGCTTGAGAATGACAGGAGTATCATAATGATATCCCCTTGTCAAGTACTGCTAGAATCATACTCCCATTTGTACCCTAAGGGAAGGCAGATTGAATAAAACCATTTTAATATTCGTGAATTGCTCATGTGAGTTAAAAAAAAAGGGAGAGGAAAGTTGCTATCTTTTTAAAAAAAATAGGTTTAAAATTTATCTTATTCGTAATTCTACATGTGAAAACAAATTCCCTAAACATCCATATAAAGATACTTGTACCCCCTAAAAAAAATGAAATGAGGAATTACATACTTTGTTTCACTCTGTATCAAGATACCTCATTAACTATATAATATGAACTCAATTCATTTTATACCTATTAGCGAAAGTTTGTCTTCCCTACAGTTACAAAACAATAAAACAGATGAACTACCTAGGTCAAGGAGGCTGCCAATAACATGGGCCAATACACATTTTGCTTCCTTAAACGTTACACCAATTCCTGGGTATATTTGGGGTGCCGATTCCAAAAACGGCATCCGTTTTGCCCTATCACATCTAGTTTTGGAGATATAGTATAATCTCTTTAGTGAATGGTTCAAGCAGCTTCCTCTTGAGGAAACCTACACCATGGCTTCTTCATGAAGAAGCAGCTTGAACCATTCACTAATGATGCTATACTATATCTCCAAAACTAGACATGATAGTGCAAAATGGATGCAATTTTTGGAATCGGCACCCCAAATTCATATCAAACCACCATAAAGTCTGGGGAAAAACTTTTCTGACCCTCAATTTTGTAGGCCTGTGTGATGAATACAAAATTTGCAGTTCTCTGCAAACCTGTTTTTGTCTCCCTTCTTTCATTCTTATAGAGGGGGACCCCATATCTGTGGATCTCATATCCACAGATTCAGTTATCTACAGATTGGGTCTGCAGGGTTCCTCTGAGCATGGCCCCTCTAAAGGTGAGGGGAGCCCAGCAGAGCCCAGAACCTGGAAGCAAGGGAGCCCAAAAGTGAGGGGAGCTTTGCTCCCCTTGCCTCCAGAGGGGCTTCTGAGTCCAGCGGAGGCATGGACATCCATCCACTGCCTCTAGCAAGCTCAGACTGAGCTCAACAGCTCAAAACACATGACTTCTGGTTTGATGGAGAAACTGGAAGTGATGCTTTTAATGCCTTTTAAGGCTTAGGGAGGCCCAAGCATTCTAAGGGCATTGGGAAGCCCTTAGAATGCCTTATAAGGTATTAAAAATATCACTTTTGGTTTCTCCATGAAACTAAAGTCATGTGTTTTGAGCTGCCAAATTTAGTCTGAGCCCCACAGAGGCCACCAATGGATGTTCATGGCATCTGTGGGGCTCAGAAGCCCCTCCAAAGAGGAAGTGAGCCAAGCTTCCCTCACCTCCGGAGGGTCCAGGCCATGGGGATGGATGTTTGCCTGTATCCACAGTTTTGCCTCTTCGGAGGGGATTCAGGAACCCCTGAGGGTAAGGGGGCACATCTGTATAATGAATTCATATTGCCATGACTGCACATTCGGAGAGTTTGTTTGCTCAGCCCTTTATTGTTGGAATATTTGGTGGTTTCCAGTATTTTACAGAGCAAGTTCTTAAAAAATGTATGATAAAAAATGTAAGATAGCAGCAACAAGCATAATCTTATGTATGTTTACTCAGAAGTAAGTCTCACTGAGGTCAATGGGACTTACTCCCAGGTTAGCAGATGGCCTATTGACGCATTGGCACATTTGTTATATATGTTGAGGTATACTAAGAAAAATGTAATTCCAATTGTTTATTAGTTGTTGTTTCTATCATTTGTCTTACTCTGTAGCAATATTCACCGATATATTCATGTATCCACCATATTTGAACCAAGCTCCTTTTGCTTCATAATTTTTCAATATTTCTCATTTATTGCTGTATACATTTTGTCTAATCTCTCTGGTGTCATACACCACCTTGCCATAATTGTATTGCAGTTTTCTCTTTTTATCATACACAGTGAGAAATTGTTTCCTATATCCCATATAAACTTCATTTTTCAACCATGATTGGTTCAGCAACATCTTGTTCCCAATCAATCATGTATTTTTTGTTTTCACTTGCCCTTCTTCACAACACATATTCAACAAGATCTTATACATTTCTGACAGGCCATGTTTCTTACTCCCATTCATAAAATAACTCTTCAAATCCTATAATTTCTCTAAGATGAATTTTCCCCCTCTCATTTCTCTGTAACATTTCACTATTTGCAAATATTCAGACCATTGGACTTTGACAATTCATTTCTTGTTTAATCTCACTAATATGTCCAAAAATTCTCTCACGCAATTAGCTCCATATATCTATAAAATTTAACTTTCTTTCATGTTTTAAATGCCCTAGGACTGCAATCCTACATGCCCTCTTCCTAGGAGTATACCTTACTGAACTCAGTAAGACTTACTTCTGAGTACACATGTATAGAATTATATTAATCTATTTTCTCCTGATTAAACCTGAAGTTTATTTGTAGATAACTGGTAGATAATTGGATATCTTTTAGGGCTTAATCTTCTTAAGTATTTATCCCATACTCTCAGGCTGCAGTCCTAGGCACACAATCCCATGAACTCAGTAGACATGCATAGCATTGCACTTTCAGTAAATTTTATATTGGAAAATTCCTTTTTAAATCTTTAATGCTCTCTTCTTTTTTTCTTGGTCCACAATAATGCTTGTAAATTTACTTTTGATTATCCTTGTTCAGTTCCCCCCCCCTCTGGTTTTTGTATTTCTTCTTACTATTTTATTCCCCATTGCAAAGAACTTGAATGAGAATATAATGTTAAATTAGGACTACTTGGATCACTTTAAAAAAAATCAACTTGCATTGCTTTTTCTTTAATTCTGACCTTTATCTTTGCCCGTATAAATGGTTATGTATGTATGTATGTATATTTTTCTTGTCACCTTCTTAATCATTCATCTTCAATATAGCATGGCAATGCTTAATTTTTTTTAAAAAAATTGTCATTTGATTACTGAGTTCCTGCCTCCCTGCTGGCAGTCCTGGGAGTGTATTGAGTAGTGTGCTGTCAGACCTCCTTTTACAACCAACACTGACCGCTTCAAGGCCAGCACAAGTGGAGGACGCTTCCCAACATTGCACAGTAAGTATAGGACTGAGTTCTGGTGTAACTTTGGCCATTTTTCAAAGCATTGATTCTAGTTTATTTCCGTTCTCTCTTATTCTCCCTCTCTTTTCATTCTTTGTCATAAGTACTCCAAGATATCTGACTGGTTTATCCCTGCAATTATATCTGAGGTCCTCTTTCAACTGCTGCTTTCTTTTGTTTTTGAAGATGAATAGTGATTAATTACAGTTTCTTCTTTGTTCACCTTAAGCCTGCCACTTTCCCATTATCTCTTAACCCAATTTCTACTTGCTTAAAATAATTAATTGGTCTCACTGTAGTAACTGCAACTGAATATGAATTTAGTGCAAGTTTTTTTTCTTTCCTTTTGACATCTTCTACCAAATTCTGATTCTGAACAACTATTGCTAAAAATTTAAAGCCAGGCACAAATATTAAGGCTAACAAAGGGCACCTCTGTTCAGTCCATGTCAAAGAAAAACAAAAACAAAAAACATACCCCACCTTACCTGCTTACCGCCAGTGTGGTGGAGAGTCTGGTCCAACAAGAAGCTGACGGAACATACCAAGATCCAGGTTTACAGAGCTTGCGTCCTGAGTACACTTCTGTACTGCAGCGAGTCATGGACTCTTTGCTACAACAGGAGAGGAAACTGAGCGCTTTCCACAGGCGCTGCCTCCGACGCATCCTCGGCATCACCTGGCAGGACAAAGTTCCAAACAACACAGTCCTGGAACGTGCTGGAATCCCTAGCATGTATTCACTGCTGAAACAGAGACGCCTGCATTGGCTCAGTCATGTTGTGAGAATGGATGATGGCCAGATCCCAAAGGATCTCCTCTATGGAGAACTTGTGCAAGGAAAGCGCCCTACAGGTAGACCACAGCTGCGATACAAGGACATCTGCAAGAGGGATCTGAAGGCCTTAGGAGTGGACCTCAACAGGTGGGAAACCCTGGCCTCTGAGCAGCCCGCTTGGAGGCAGGCTGTGCAGCATGGCCTCTTCCAGTTTGAAGAGACACTTGGCCAACAGTCTGAGGCAAAGAGGCAAAGAAGGAAGGCCCATAGCCAGGGAGACAGACCAGGGACAGACTGCACTTGCTCCCGGTGTGGAAGGGATTGTCACTCCCGAATCGGCCTTTTCAGCCACACTAGACGCTGTTCCAGAACCAGCATTCAGAGCGCGATACCAGAGTCTTTCGAGACTGAAGGTTGCCAACAAACAAACAAAGAATGAAGAAACATTCTTCGAAACAGTGTGGGTATGCCATTGGTAGGCATGCAGAACCTGTGGCCATTTGACCTAGTGGCTCTGAAATGCCTGACAGCAGTGTGCCATCCACACATAACTGGAGCATCAAATCACAAGCCCCAGGATAAGACTGGGCCATGATATTGATTGTAATTAAGCATATAATTAAGGGTACTGGAGCAGGCAGGACAACTGGCTTCCGCGGTATCCAACACAGGTTAGGAAGTAGCTGGAGGTCTCCTCGGGTTAAGAGAATATTTTTCCCCATTCCCTGAGTCAAGCCCCAGTAACACCCTTATGGGGTTACTTGGATCTACACCAGTGATTTTACTGGCACAAATCCAAGCATCCTAGGTAAGGCTGCTAGACCTGGGAGTGGGGCTTAGGATTCAGCATGGGCTGCTGTGGCCCGTCCTACCTCCATTCCCAGGCCCTATCCACCTCCTGGTCTTCCCTCCCCCACCCAAAACACTCCCTACCCACCTCTGTTTCACCCTCCCACCACCCTCTCCCGCCTCCTGAGTCGGCCTGCCCAGGCTGGCATAAATTCACCTTGTCCAGGGATGGATCTGGCCTCCTTGAGCTGGCGTGGTCCGCTGTGGCAGCCCAGCGGACTCCTGAGTTGGTGTGAACGTGCTTTACAGCATGTTCATGACACTCAGGAGTTGGCACTGGGGGCCAGCCCATATTCAAGTGTGCATTTGAATTGTTCTGTATTGTCTGAATGTAACCAAAAATAAAGGGATCTATATTAGTTTTAACAAGGATAATTCTTTTTACTTTTCCCATGTAATGTACTTCATAATTTTCCCATATACATGATCTCATAGATTACTTTTGTTAAAAGTGGTAACAGTACTTGACTTAAATGTTTCATAATAACCTCCACAACATCTAGTCCAGGACCCTTACCAACCTTCAATCTTTTTACTATATCACCTGCTAATTTCATTGGGTCTTCTAACATCTCTCTAACCCAGGGGTGCTCAAACTTTCAACTTTAGGGATGCTGGACCTTTAACAAGTGTATAGAAGAGAGAATTTCAGCAGGTGCAGCTTGTCATCTGTGGGATGACAGAGCTAATCTGTGGGATGACAAGTTGCACCTGCTGCAATTCTTTCTTCTATACACTTGTTAAAGGTCCAGTATCCCTAAAGTTGAAAGTTTGAGCACCCCTGACTCTAACCTAATCTTCAATGGTTGTCTCTCAGTTTTTCCCAAATATTTTAAGTTCTGTTGTATTCTGTGGTGATGGCAGCTGGCCTGAATGCCTTTAAAAGGGGATTGGACAAGTTTCTGGAGGAAAAATCCATTACATGTTACAAGCCATGATGTGTATGCACAACCTCCTGGTTTTATAAATGGGCTATGTCAGAATGGAGGGCACCAGGATGCAGGTCTCTTGTGCTCCCTGGGGCATTTGGTGGGCTGCTGTGAGTTACAGGAAGCTGGACTAGATGGGCCTATGGCCTGATCCAGTGGGGCTGTTCTTATGTTCTTATTCATCCATCACACATCATGTCATCCATCCATGAAATTGGCTGCCACAGGATCTGGTGGCTTTAAAAGGGGATTGGGAAATTTCATCATGGAGAAGAGGTCTATACATTGCTATTTAGCCATGTTGGGTATATGAAATCTCCATGTGCCAAGTAGATCTGTCACTGAATACGAGTTGATGGGGGGAAGAGCAGAAGAGTGGTATTGACTTCATGACCTATTTGTGGGCTTCTCAGAAACATGTCTGGTTTGGTCACCATGTGAAGCAAAGGCACTGGACTAGAAAGAAATTTCATCTGAGCCATGGGGACTATATTTTTTATTTTTTATTTTTTGCTTTTTGTGTCTGCTAAGTAGAAAAGCTGGCAGTTCAAGCATCTTAGACTGGAAGGCTGAGAAATTCTTCTCTATGGCACCTGCGGTATGAGAACCATTGCCAGTGTTGGGATAGACGGACACATGGTGTTACTCAGAACATAAGGCCACTGCTTCATGTGGTCCAATATCCAAATGGTCAGATGTGCCATAACCTTGTCTATATATGAAGGAAGGAGAAAACACGCTTTTCCACTGTGCATGGATTCAGGTGGATTAGAATATGTTGTCTTCGCTCACTCTCACTCACTCTCGCTCACTCGTTCTTTTTATTCTACCCCCCCACCAAAAAAAGGGCACTGTACAAAAAAAATGAACAATGCAATGAGCATTGCAATCAATAATTAAAAAAAAAAAATCGATCAACAGCAGCAATAACTAATCGATAGAATCAATAACCATGATTTATAGAGAACTTGTATCAATCACTTTCCTGGGCAGCCAGGCCCTAATCCATTACTTAGATCCTGCTTGGCTTCCAAGGGAAGAACATTTCAGAAGGTTGACTCTGCTGCCAAAATACCTCCCTATGAGTGAAATGCACAACTTCCGCCTTCATGTTGTCCTGGGATTGTGATTCCTGTGCAATCCAGTATGTTTTCGTACTGAAGATGTACTAATCCAATGGAAAGTACCCCTGCTAACTGGTAACAGGCACTTTTTCAAGTGGGTGCTCCTCTTTTATTCAGCAGGGGGAGAGTAACTGGCCCACCTCCCCCCAGCAGTGTCTTTTCTAATGGCTGTCTGCTGGTGTTCTTTTGTATCTTTTTAGATTGTGAGCCCTTTTGGGACAGGGAGCCATTAGTTATTTGATTTTTTTCTGTAAACCGCTTTGGGAACTTTTTGTTGAAAAGCGGTATATAAATACTGTTGTTGTTGTTGTTGTTGTTAAAGTAGGATTGTTTCTTTAACTGGGCTATTGTGAGGATCGCTAGGAAAAAAGGTGAAGCACGTGCTTTGGAAACACTTTGGAAAAAGGGGAAAAAAATGATACATAAATGATCAACAGCAGTAGGTGGCGATAAGAATAAATAGACACAAATTATGACATCCAGTACTTGGCAGAAGCTAGCAGCAGATTGCATTTGGGAAGAAAGATAAGGGGAGAGAGAGAATGCAGAAGGTACTTTGGGGACTCAAGAGTATCTCTGATGATATGATCCGGGGCAGCAAATCTGCTCCCCCCCCCCCAAGAAGGTCACTTCATCTTCACTAAACCTCTAGCAAAGAGATTTTCAACCACTGTACTGTGGCACACTGGTGTGCTGCAGATGGTTAGCAGATGTGCCGCAGGACTTTGGGGAGGGTCATTTATTAGTAGGGCAGCATGGTGTGCCTTGTCAATGGTCAAAAAACAGATGGAGTGCCTTGACAATTTTAGCACCTTGTCAGTGTGCCATGAGATGAAAAAGGTTGAAAATAGCTCCTATAGCAATATACGTACATGAAGCAAATATGCTAAGTCTTCATTGTTCTCTTGTCCAAAGGAGATCAAGCCTGGGTAGCACTGTTTGTGGTGCTACCACTGGAGAACCGGGGAGTACATGTCAATGTTAGTGAGAAACAAGCAAGGGCCCCATTATTTCTTGCAGAAAGTATCTGCCTGCCAGTCGCAAATAAGCTTGCTTGAATTAAAATTAATCATTTCAGATGGAAGAAAAGCTTCTTTCTCTCCCATCCTCCTTTTTCCAGGGTTTAACAGAGGAACACACAGGGTGCATCTGTCATTCTCGTGGCAGGAGCTGTAGACAAGTGCAACAAAAGAGCACAATCCCCTCTCCAGGCCCTGCCTATAATTCCTGACAAACCTTTCATTAGTTTCCATTAAAGGCAGGTAAGAAAAAAAAATATATATATAATAAGCCACGCGTTCCCCGTTTCTTATCCCGACAAACAGAACTGCTGTATTAGCCAGATAATCTTAAGAGGAGAACTGAAGGCACATGTCAGACATGAGATGAAGGCAAATTTGAAACAAAATCGGCATCTGGATTATGCAGCCTTTACATTACCCAGGTTCAGAACAGTGGGCGGGGGAGAGAATATTACACCCAGGATGAAAGGGGTGTCAGTCTTGCATATCAAGTAGCAGGTGAAAATGCCTCCAGTTAGCACTGATATGGTTGGATTTTGCCTTCCAGCAGAGCCTACAGCGAGGCAGGTTGTGTTGCAGCTGCAGGAATATATTATTATTGAATATTTATATACATTTTACTTTTCTATTTTAGACCATTTTATCCTCTTTCCCCATACATATATGATGCCTTTTATCAACAATGACAACAAAAATGATTATTTTATTTCAGCATGCATATACCGCCTTTCTCTGTTGTTTAGACAGCGTTCAAGGTGGTTCACGTGGCCAGGCTAGTTGAAACCACCATTTTTTCCATGGGGTTTGTACAGATGTATTCCGTGAATCACAGAATCCTCAGTCACCAGGTGTTGTCAATGTGGTTATCTTCTCTGGCTGAGTGCCATCAAGCTTCAGTAGGCAATTGTAAAAGAAACCATTGCCTCAAGGTCCTTCTCTGTTCTTTGCTGGCTGGCCTTCACATTTGTATTGGCAACCTTCAGTCTCGAAAGACTCTGGTATCGCGCTCTGAAAGGTGGTTCTGGCACAGCGTCTAGTGTGGCTGAAAAGGCCAGTTCGGGAGTGACAATCCCTTCCACACTGGGAGCAAGTGCAGTCTGTCCCTGGCCTGTCTCCCTGGCTATGGGCCTTCCTTCTTTGCCTCTTTAGCTCAGTCTGTTGGCCAAGTGTCTCTTCAAACTGGAAGAGGCCATGCTGCACAGCCTGCCTCCAAGCGGGCCACTCAGAGGCCAGGGTTTCCCACTTGTTGAGGTCCATCCCTAAGGCCTTCAGATCCCTCTTGCAGACGGATCTGCACATACAGCATGTGTATGGCCTTCACATACAGCAGCGATTTTCAATCTTTTTCATCTCATGGCACACTGACAAGGCACTAAAATTGTCAAGGCACACCATCAGGTTTTTGCCAATTGACAAGGCACACTATGCTGCCAGTGGGGTGGGGGTTCACAATCCCATTACTAATAAATGATCTTCCCCCCAAATTCTTGTGGCACACCTGTGGACCACTAGCGGCATACCGGTGTGCCACGGCACAGTGGTTGAAAATGGCTGCCATACACTCCCATACTTCTCTCACTGTATTGCTAATCAGCTCAACAGTGACTCCGTCCTGCCACAGCAGGTACTGCAGCTTGTCACCACCTGGCATTCCATCTCCCATCCAAAAACACAGCCACAGATTCTCCTGCTTAGATCATCAGGCAATACAGGCAGCTCAGCCATCAATTCGCACCTCCTGCCTAATCTGAGTAGTTACATAGAAATGAAGAGAGAGTTTCCTGCCCCCAAGGCAGAGTGTCACTGCCATAAAACTCACACACAAACATTTGTTACAGAGTGCAGAACCTATTACACACGGTACCATAATATAACAATTCAAACTTAATGGAACATTTTAAAAATATGCTATTGCTGGTATTGTTTCATTATCCATTTTCTTGTACATGGTTTTCATGCTTAAGTGACACCTAAATTGGACTACAGCAAACCACCACTAATAGTTCAGCATGCAGGACAGCAGAATAATTTGAGCGGGGACGAACCACCGCTCTAAAGAGATGTCATGGTCACTGTTGCACCCTCTACTATTGATACTGAACGGACGCTTGTTCAGGGTTCATGCTTCATGGAAAGGAAGCATCCTTTCACAATCACAATCAAACATTCTCTCCTCCTCCATTCACACTGCAATGCTAAATAGCATCCAATGCATGGATGAATGTTGGGGGGGGGGAGTTAATGGTTCATTCCATGAGTGAGAACCTGTTTCTGCGCCTAGAGTCGTATTCTTCTCTGAGTTACTGTGACTGCTTGGAGCAGAATTGCTCAGAACAGCCTTTAACTATGGCTATGTTGTAAGGCCACAGAATGTGTGTGGTGGGCATGTGCTCCACAAGAAGGCAGCATACAAGTCAGTTGGCACATCAGTATCATCACATTGGTGCATCAGTTGGCACATCCATGTTGGCACATCAAATATCTGGTTTTAATACAAAAATTGAACCCAAATGCTTGATGTTTTCTTTAGTTTGACAAAGATATGAAATGGGATTTTTGTTTTCCTCCACATAACGTGCGCTCTCTCTCTCTCTCTCTCTCTCTCTCTCTCTCTCTCTCTCTCTGTTCTTCTCTGCTAGTGTTTTTTTCTTCCTCCCCCATTTCATAACACCAATAGCTGGTCCTGTATCCACGGTTTCATTTATCCGCATTCCACAAACTTGACTTATGTTTGTCTGCTTGCAACCCTTCTGTCCTCATCTTTTCTGTCTCTCTGCCTCTGTTCTGCTTGCAGTGCTAGCAGGAAACCAGAAGACCTCACAGGAAGTGGGTTGGATGGCTGAAAACACCATAACCCAAAGAATCATGTGAGGTCTTCCTGTTTCTTGTTAGCATTTGCAGGCAGCACAGAAACAGCTACAGGATGGCTGCAATCGAAGATAGTCATCTGCATGATTGGGGAATTGATGTAAGGTTCAGTACTATCCATGGTTTCAGGTATCCACTGTAGCAGCAGGAATATATCCCCATGGGTACAGTGGAATGCCTGTATCCTGACTAAATTCTGTGAAAGGGTGGGGAACTGTGCAGTGTCTGGTGCACATCTTAGTTGTTGGCAACCTTCAGTCTCGAAAGACTATGCAATCGAAGATAGTCATCTGCATGATTGGGGAATTGATGTAAGGTTCAGTACTATCCATGGTTTCAGGTATCCACTGTAGCAGCAGGAATATATCCCCATGGGTACAGTGGAATGCCTGTATCCTGACTAAATTCTGTGAAAGGGTGGGGAACTGTGCAGTGTCTGGTGCACATCTTAGTTGTTGGCAACCTTCAGTCTCGAAAGACTATGGTATCGTGCTCTGAAAGGTGGTTCTGGAACAGCGTCTAATGTGGCTGAAAAGGCCGATTCAGGAGTGACAGTCCCTTCCACACCGGGAGCAAGTGCAGTCTGTCCCTGGTCTGTCTCCCTGGCTATGGGCCTTCCTTCTTTGCCTCTTAGCCTCAGACTGTTGGCCAAGTGTCTCTTCAAACTGGGAAAGGCCATGCTGCACAGCCTGCCTCCAAGCGGGCCGCTCAGAGGCCAGGGTTTCCCACTTGTTGAGGTTCACTCCTAAGGCCCTCAGATCCCTCTTGCAGATGTCCTTGTATCATAGCTGTGGTCTACCTGTAGGGCGCTTTCCTTGCACATGTTCTCCATAGAAGATAGTCCTCTAAATGATTGGGGAATTGATGTAGGGTTGATTGATATCATGCACATCTTACATGGCTTCATATGACATTTAAATACAAACCGTGGACTGCTTGTGTGCAAGTGGCCAATGAGCATGCACGCATGGCTGTACCTCTGCCACAGGGATTATTTCTGCTATTTTAAAAGAAAAATTAAAATGTTAAGCATGGGCTTGGTCTGGGCCTTTGTGAATTTATTTGATAGCGGAGCTATTATTTGCCAGAGGTGAGATTTACTGTCTTATTTATTTCCCATTAAGTGTAAGCATGAAGCATTTCCATTGCATACGGCTGGCCCATACATAATTTACGGCATTTTAAATCCCCTTCAGTACCTGGGAAAAAAGCACACATGAAAACTCTTTGGTCCCAACGGACAGACTACCAAACCGTACATTAGCATTCTTTGATGTTCAGGTTGGGTTCTTTCGGCAGAACACGGCACCTCGCAAATTCTTCCCAACAAAAAAACAAAACACCAAAGTTTATCTCCAAGTGTCAAGATAACACATCTCTTCACATTTGATCCATGCAGCTCTCGTGGTTTTGATCAGTGTTACGTGGGAGGCATGAAGAAAAGATCGCAAGCGCTAATATTCGTGTTTTGATCTTGCGCCTTTCAACGTAATCTCTCATCATTTGATCAGAAGCTGAAGAGTTGTCGCAAGGTAACCATTCCCAAGTGGCAATGTGGGTCATCTTGTTTCATGTTCAGGAAGCAAGGTTCAACATGGAAATGCAACATTGATTTGACAGCTGATGTCCCTCTCTAGCTGAGATGGGCAAGCACCCTTCAGTCCTCTATTTTGTTTGTTTCAGACAGCTGCCCCTCCCACCCCCACATTTCTGCACCTTTCTGTTCTGGACAACATTATGTTTCTGCAGTGGAGCAATGGCACAAGAGGGATGTTACGTTCATGTCCCAATCTGAACATTGATTGGGGCACATAAACTTTTGGGTCCAAGTCCAGCATCACTCTTCTTTTGCTTTTTCCTTCTGCCCAGTGTTGTAACTTGGACCCTTAGCCTAGAAACACCTGGAAACTTCTTCTGAAATTCTTGGAAGGAGACCAAGAATCTCCTTGGAATCCAAAGGAGTTGGAAATCCATCACCTGGAATTAAAAAATAATACTAATAATCAGGACATTTTGCATGTTTTCTACTCCTGGTATTAAATGGGTTAACTTACAGCCCAAACCTAATTAAATAGACAGTGGCGATGGTGCTGGCCACCTGCTACTGCTACTGGCTACCTGCAGGAGTGCAGGTAAGGCAGCATAAGGGATGAGTAGTGGGAGGAAAAGGGCAATGTCTGGGAAGGGAGGGGGCAGGTGGGGGCAGAATGAGAATGGAAGGGGTGGATCTCAGTGGCACTGGAATCTCCCCAATCCCATACAGGAAACCTTTTCTATATCACACTATAACTAGCAGCAACTGTTACCCTGGGTAACTAGCAGCAACTGTTACCCTGCACATGCCAGATCTCGTCTGATCTCGGAAGCTAAGCAGGGTCAGGCCTGGTTAGTACTTGGATGGGAGACCACTTGGGAATACCAGGTGCTATAGGCTTGTACCATAGTCTTTCGAGACTGAAGGTTGCCAACACATCACACTATAGATTATTAAATACTGTTAATAATAATAATAATACTCTTTTTGGTTACTTTTTATGGTTCTGTGCTAGCTTTCCCCAGGGTAAGGGAATGCAAATTCCCTTACCATGAGATCTCCTTGAATGCCTTCCTCCCACAATTGGCACGTCTTCCATTGGCATGGCTGCATCAGCAAGGAGGGCTGGTTTATTTAGGACTGGGCTGTTAAACAACCAGCTTCTTAAGTTGAAAGAACAGTCATTACATTACTTAGAAACACTTCATTGAGGTCAGATCTATAATATTTGACTTTTGTTGCACATTCCTTATTCATTTGTCACTTATTTTTCTTAATAGAATTTTCCAGCATCTGATTTGTTACTTCCTATTATTATTATTATTATTATTATTATTATTATTATTATTATTATTATTATTATTATTATTATTATTATTATTATTATTATTATATAATAATAATAATAATAATAATAATAATAATAATAATAATAATAATAATAATAATAATAATATCACAGCTGCCCATACTTTAACTGGACTTGGCATTAATTACTAGTCGGGCCCCTCCCAGGGGCTTAGGTTGTTATAATGTATTTACGTATAATGTGTGCTGAACCAAGCAGGATAGCTTTTTGAATTTGATTGATAGTAATTTTGTCAATGTTCAGCTGTTTGTGAATGTTCAGCTGGGTAGATGGAACTCGTTAGCCTGGGAAGGCAGCTCATCTGAGAGAAGGAAAACTCTGATCCCAAACCTCCACTGCCTTGTGGCTACATCCAGTTATGGAAAAGGCTTCAGGAGTCAACCTCAAGGCAAAATCCGGAGCCGGAGTCCCTGAGGCAGTTCATGGCTGAACACAGTCACGTTCTGGCAACTCTTGCGACGTCGCTGGAACCAACCGTATTGGCCTCTGCCTTTCCATTGGACCATTTCAGCGACGTGGAGAGGGGGGATTTGCTGCATGGGTAACAGCCTATCCTCCATACCTACTTTACCCAGGCTTCGCGCACTGGAGAGGACACTCTGTTGCAGAATACTATTCAGAGTGTGATACCATAGCCTTCCGAGACTGAAGGATGCCAACAACTCAGCTGTTTTAAATGCAGTTCAAGCATTTTTGGAAGTGCACCTAGTGTACAGTCGCCACTGGGATAACCACTGCTGGCTTGCCATAATCTTTGGATTTCAATTTTTAAATTCTGATATTTACTCATTTTTTTCATGTTCTTTTTTGGTCAGTTCTACTATCATCAGGTATTGCTATATCAGTAATGGTCACTTAATTTTTTTTTTTCTGTCAATGAGATATTGGGTGTATCGTGTGCCAAAATTTTATCAGTTTTTATTCAATGTTGTTGATGAAGATTAAAATCTACACTTATCTTTGCAGGCCCTATTTCCCTGGGTGCATTTTAGTGTGATTTCTTCCAATGTAAAAAAGAAACTTACCGTGCTCTTGGCTCTGTACAATGCATCCATAATGAATAAGTATTGGAACTGCAAACTTCAGAGAGTCATTGAACAAAAGAAAGTCTTGGAAAATAAAATATTAAAAATTAATAGGATGATTGTAGTGGAGTAAAACGCAAAGAGAATAAAACACGAGAACTTACTGCAGGCATATGCATTTCATGTTTATTTAAGTAAAAGCAAAAGTCAAATTAGCAAATGGATGAAAAAGAAACCTGTGGAGGTACAAAAAAAATAAGGAAACAATAAGAAAGGTGTTTTTTTGTTTAAATTTCGAGATTTATTTTTTTGATTTCTACATTTGTCTCAGAGAGTTTTCTATGTCATTTTGTTCTTTTCTGCAAAGAACAAAAAAAAGTAGAATTAGCACAGATCACAGAATTTATGTTATGTTACTTCCCGAACACACAAAGAAAAGGTTGATGTTGAAAGGGAAATAAATTTTGCATGCCAAAAAAATAAAAAATAAAAAAAAATGATGGCTCCTGGGAAAAAGCAATAACACAATACCACAGCCAGCTATAATTTTCACCCTTTTTTAATTTTACTGCAATACGTATTCTGACGAAGATGCCTTAGATCAAGCAAATAATTGCTTGTCTTGGAAGTACTCGCAAATCTAGCAGCAAAATTAAAAAGGCCGACAGTATTTCACTTTGGTGCATATGAATCTATAAATTCAAGTAACGTTGAGGGAACTTTATATCAATAGGAAACGCTCATAAATTTTTACGTGGGATTGGGGAACGTGTCTCGGTCATTTGTAAGAGACATTTGGCATGTAATGCCAGGTTCCAGACCTGGGAAACTGCTGACTGTTAAGCATGTTTCTGAAATTCTGCTCCTCCAGCCACCCCTTCCCCATATAAGAATGCTAAATGACCTGCCCTTCTTTCAGATCTGGAATAAATGTATTAGGTTAGGAATCATTTTTTTTTTCCTTAGATTTTCAGATGTTGCACAGAGCTCTAGGTATGCATTTTTTCAGTGCAGATTCATTGATTCCACGCACACCCCTCCCCCAGGTTCCAAGCATGGAGGAAATGGGTACAATTTACCAGGATCTAGAGATCAGGGAGCAGTGACTTGGACTGCAACCACTGGCGTACCTAAAGGAGGGCAAACAGGTCAAAAGCCCCAGGAGCCAACCCTCCAGGGGCACCTCCCCGAGCCTCGCCCCCCACCAGAGGAGGAGTGCCCAGGAGCGCTGTGGAGAGGCAGCAAGAAGCTGCCTCTCCATCAGTGCCTCAGTGCTGGACTGGCGTCCCCCCCTACTTTATAGGAGGATAGGAGACAGGTGCCCTAGAGAAGCAGCATGTCGGAACCTGAGAGGCAGGTTCTCACTGCCTCCCAGGAGCGCTCCTGGGCATCCATCAGAGGCAGAGGGGAAGCGGCGCGCACCCCCTCCACTTTCGGAGGAGATGCGTGCCGCTTCCCAGACCCCCTCAGAGCCTTCCGTATCTCTTACAAGCGGAGCGGAAGTCTCCATTGCAACAGTCTGGGGCTGCTTCCATTACAGTGGTCTGGTGCTGCTACCTCCTCCGTTCCCCCTTGTTTTCAAAGGGGGAATGAAGGAGGTAGCTGTGTGGAAGTAATTGCAGTGACAATGACATCACTACAATTACTTCTAGGTCAGTGCCTCAGCGCTGGACTGGGCCCCCCCCCCTACTTTATAGGAGGATAGGAGACAGATGCCCTAGAGAAGCAGCATGTCGGAACCTGAGAGGCAGGTTCTCACTGCCTCCAGGAGTGCTCCTGGGCACCCCTCCTGTGCCTCTGAGGGCATCCCTCAGAGGCAGAGGGGAAGCAGCGTGCACCCCCTCCAATTTCGGAGGAGACATGTGCCACTTCCCAGACCCCCTCAGAGCCTTCCGCATCTCTTACAAGTGGAGCGGAAGTCTCCATTGCAACGGTCTGGGGCTGCTGCCTCCTCCGTTCCCCCTTGTTTTCAAAGGGGGAATGAAGGAGGTAGCTGTGTGGAAGTAATTGCGGTGACAATGACATCACTACAATTACTTCTAGGTCAGGGGTGGGGAGCGGAGAAGAGGGTGTGGGGGGAACAGGGTGGGGGCGCAGAAAACAGGGGGTTGCCCTGGGCACAGGGACCCACAGGTACACCATTGGCTGCAAGCCTATTACTCACAGCACAATCCTATGCATGCCTACTCAGAAGTAAGCCCCATTGATTTCAAAAGGTAAATATGTTTGTTTCCAGTGAGTAACATAGGATTACAGCCCCGCAGCCCACTCCTAAGCTCTCTGGTGTTGCTGGGTGCATCAGCGCCAAAATGGCTACCACTGCATCCAGTGGGGCCAGGGAGGCCACTGGAAGTCTTGGGGGAAGCCCCAGACCTTGCAATGGAGCTACTTGAGTCTGCACCAGGTATTTTGCCAGTGCAAATTTGAGACGCCCCATGTTGGGCTTTGCAGCCAGATGCAGGGCATAGGATATAGCGGAGGAAGTGTCCGTCAGTCCTGCCCCCCTCTCAGGCTGGTCCTTCCACCATCCCGCCCTCCCCCTGCCCTGGAACACCTCTCCCCGCTCTAAAAAGCCACACCACCGCTGGCACTGCTGCTTACCACCAGCAGCTTGGCGCCATCCCCCTACCAGCACTGCTTGCGCTCCCTCCTCTCCAGGTGCTGCAGACACTCTTTATACTATGTTTGCAACACTCAGAGCTGGCGGGGCAAAGTGTACCTCTGGTGCTGGGGGTGATAGGATTCGGACATAAGTCTTACTGAACACAGTGAACTTCCTTGTGAGTAGGGTGTGAGTAAGGTGAAAATAATAATTTTCAAATACCCTATCCATAGATCTTACTTGATTCCAGGTAAGTCTGCGTAGGTCTGCAGCCTAATAGCCCAGTGCTGTGCAGGACTGAGCTGTCGCACAGAGCTTCTTACAACAGCAGAAGCTGACTTCTGCTGTTGTAAAATGGTTGCTGACGGAGCTTGCAGGGCTGTGTAAGTGGCCATTCTGCGAGCACTGCTGCAACAGGTGGGAGAGCTGGCAGCTCTGCTGACATACCCCACCGAGCAGACCCATTGGTGAGCGGAAGCCTTGCCCAGAGGTGAGACAAAATGTTCACCCGTACCTCTCTCAAGCCTCCCGGTCCACACTCCATGCAGGATGTAGCCCAAGCCTGCATCAGTGGGGGGAGGAAGACTAGGACAGGGCTGTTAGTTAATTAAATTTAAGTTGTGTGCATAGCCCCATAGATTTTTTTGCTCACTGGCAGTAGCAGAAAGTGTTTATTGGAATGCCACCACTTTGTCTCATCCTCCCTTGCCCAGCAATGGCAATCCTACAACTATTGCTGAGCTCCTCCCGTTCCTGCCCCCACACCGCCCCCTGGTTCAGGCCACTTTTTCCCTGAACCACACAAACCAATCACAGCCCACCCCCGCCACCACTTTGCCTGCTCTGAGTGGCTTGGGTGGGCCGTTGGTTTGTGCGGAGATGGTTGGCAACCTTCAGTCTCGAAAGACTATGGTATAAGCCTAGAGCACCCAGTATTCCCAGGCGGTCTCCCATCCAAGTACTAACCGGGCCTGACCCTGCTTAGCTTCTGAGCTCAGACGAGATTGGGCTTGCGGAGAGCCAACAGCCGTTTCTGCTGGTAGCTCCTTCAAGCTCAGGAGCAGCATGCCATTTACAGCAGTGCTCCACCATTTATGATGGCAGAACATGAGTTCCACCATCATAAAAAGTGGATAGGGTGGGACGTAATGAGTCATTATGCTGCCCCCATTGCATCCATGTCCATATGTACTGTAAGGCAGGAGGTCTGGTCTAGAGGATAGAGCCTCTGTTTGCCTGAAGATAACATCCGCAGGTCACTAGTTCGAGGCCACCGGCACCGTGAATGGTAAGACCTTGAAGCAGCTGACAAGCCGAGCCGATTATTCCACCTGCTCTTTGGTGTGAGCGAAGAAGCATCTTGGCTGCCCTCCATGTGAGAGATGAAGGAGCTGCTTGTCAGCTTGCGTTGGAGGAAACTGGGGGCCAGAATGTGATACCAGACCAGAAAAGATCCATCTGAAATGTTGTGGTTCTTGAAAGATAGGACCTTTCAATTGTAAAAATCCCTACAGGGTTTTAGAACAGCCTGCCCATGTAAACTGCCTTGAATAAAGTCTGAGGAGAAATCTGACGACCAAGAAAGGTGGTATATAAATACCTGTATGATGATGATGATGATGATGTACATATTTAGACTGCAAAGAGCAAAAAGCCGTTTGGTGCATACTCTAAACCTGAGAACAAATGATCCATGTCAAACACCGACTCGTGGATCTTTAGTCACTGTGGAGATTCCAAGTTAGCTGGCCAGAATTTTCATTACATTAAAACTTACTTACAAACCCAGTGTGCAGTTCACACTGGATTGATCAGATCACCACAGTCCCTCGGTTCCCGGCAAGCTTCTGAGCAATGCACACTTTAAATAGAAATCAATCCAACAAATGCAGAAGCAGCAAGCCAGTGGGGAGACCATGTGATTGGAAATCCCATCAAAGCAAAATATTCTCTCTCTCTCTCTCTCTCTCTCTCTCTCATTTTCTTCTCTCCCCCATGGCTTTTTCAGTCTGCTGGTTAGCATGTCAATTTCTCATCTGTTGATGGACTTAAAGCCATTTACGTCACTCTTAAATGTTCTTTCATTTGCACCGAGAGTTAATATAGCACAGTATTGTGTGGGCTGTGTGACTTCTGCTTATCTAGCTTATCATGATTGGTGCCAGAGGCTCATGTTTATTTAGGATATTGGCAAAGAACTTGAGTCATTGGTTTCTCAGCGCTAGATAAATGGCGCCTGAGCTTACATTCATGAGTGTCTTGGAAGCCGTATTTAAAGTAGCCCCCGAGGCTATACGCCTCCTTGGCGTCCAAGGCAGCACATCAAATTTACACTGTTCTGATTTGTCTTTGGAATGGAATGTCTGGATATTACAACGATTATGAAGAGAGAAACCAGGAGCTATGCTAAAAAGGTGTGTGCAGGATTTTCTATATATGGTATATGCAAGCCAAGAAGAGTCCTTTGAGAACTTAAAGCAAGAAGGCTTGGCTTTGTCTGGTGTGAAGAGTAGTTGGCCTTCACTCTATCCATGGGTAGTTGGTCTTGGTACCCACTCTATCCATAGGTACTCTTGGTGTGAAGAGTAGTTGGTCTTCACTCTATCCATGGGTGGGCAGGCAAGCCTCAGGCAATAATGATATTTCTGAGTATGTGGCATGAATTGTCCTGATGAAGTCCTTACAGCAAACCTGTAAGGAAAATATTATTATCCCCATATTCCGATTGAGGCTGAGAAGGAGCAACTTGCCAAAGGGTACATAGTGAGTTCACAGCAGAGGTGATTGGTGAGAGGTGTGAACTGGAGAAGGGGTGACTTACATCACTGTCTCTTATCAACAGTGCTACCACAGATCTCAGGCCCATGCCCAGTGTGGGTCCCTCAAAAGGATTTTTTACTGGGAAGGAGGAAACACTTGCAAGTCTCCATGCATGCCACAGGGAAGGTCATCTCCACTGGCAGTAAGAGATGCTTGATAGGCCACGTGTTTACCATCAAGGAGCAAGCACCTTTAGGTAGATCCAGGATAGGTGGAGGCCCAGAATCCTCTTCAAGGGAACAGCAACTGCTTCGGCAGCAAGATCAGTACAAGTCTGGTCCATTTCTGGGAAGGTCAATGGGCTAAAGATCTGCAAGGACTAATCGGAGATTATTAACTCCTGTTTACTGTTGGGGGAAAGTGACTCTTTTGTAATAGAGTGACTTGCCTCCAGATGGGATTATCCCAATAGGGCTGGAACATCTTTTCAGTGCCTTGACCTTCCTGAAAAAAGGCCAGAAATCATATCTGCGCATTGGCATTTGCTGCACAGTAGTTTGCTAATTTGTAGTTTGCTCGCACGCGCGCCTTGCACAGTGGGGTAGCTAATGATCATGTAGCCCAGGAGTGAGCTCAAAATGATGCCCCAGAAGTGATGTCACACTCAGGCTTTTAAAAATGTGAAAATCCCTCTCCCCCCCCAGCAGCTTGCCGCCCACTTGCGCTGCTGCTTCCCCCCCGCTCTCCCCCATCTTTACACCTTATTGGTTACCGTGCTGTATCATAACAACACCTAATTGGTTCTTGGAACAATCAGTCTCATTGGTCAGTTTTGAGTTTTTAAAACCCAGTTTTTGTTACATAAAGCAGTTGTGTTTTTATTTTCTGGTTATTTGGCTCTAACTTTAGATAGAATATTTGATAGAACTTTTGACGTGGTTTGTTTCATTGCATTCTGCATTTAATTCTGCATCTAATGGTATATAATACGAAGGTATTATTCGAAATATCAAGTTTTTCACAATTTTGGCCACTCATGTCAAGCTCAGGTTGTTACCCCCCTAAAACTTGTTGCCCGGTGCAGTTGCTACACCCTGCACCCCCTTATCTATGTCACGCTGTGTGTGCCTGTGTGTGAGTTTGAAATTTAAGGCAACCTACCACAGGAAATTCAGAATTTAGGATTACCTGATCTTTTCTTACCATTTAATTGAAAGCAAATTGGTCTGTTCCATTGAAAGTACATTCTTTCATAGATACTGATAGGCATTTTGAAGATTCTTTGCAATAGAAAGTGTTGAATAAAAATACTTATTTTTTTTTTATTTTCCAAACACAAATACAAACAAACACACAACACATAAAAATAAAAAACATAACACCACTACACACACAAAAAGGGTGCAGGAAATCGTATATCATTATCATATATCACTACAGCTAATAAATCATTACATATCTTAATCAATTTCCTCTTCTAAATTTACCTCTTAATATTTTTCATTCATCCTTCGTCTATTATATCTATTATATCATATCAAATATAATATATATGTAATACAATCATCTAAATGCCCCATCATATATTTCTAAAACTTCTTTTTCAACCAAGCATAAAAAGATTTCCATTGCTCAATTTGTGTCAGTTTTCGTTATTAATCCAAAATTTCTGACCTCCTGCCTCATTATTTTCTCTATTAATTCATCTTTCATTAATATTTTAAAATCCTTCCAATATCTAACATATAAAATCCTCACTACAATTAAAATCATAATAACTAAATATACACCATTTTCTTTTATCTGTAACATCTAAAATAATATTAAGCAAAAATCAGGTTTCAGCGATATCATAAATTCAGCAATCTCTTGTATTACATTTCTTACCATTCTCCAATAGATTTGCATTTTTTTACATATCCACCACATGTTCCTTCCACACATCTACACTTCCAACAACTACTTAATATATTCTGTTTCATTTTTACCAGTTTTTCGGTGTCATGTACCATCTATAAAATATTTTATATATATTTTCTTTAAAATTTATTGTTCTAATAAGTTTTATATCATGCTTCTAGATCTGTTCCCATTGATCTATTGTGATAGTATGATCTATATTTTATGCCCATTTTATCATACATTATTTTTTCTTACATCTCAAAATCCAATAAAAACATGTACATTTTTAAATATATTTATCTTTTGTTTCTAGCAATAGTCTACCAAATAGCATCTATTCCATATAGAAACCTTCTTATTTGTCTCTCCCAAATCTTGAATCTAATTATAGGCACGTCCACCAGCCGTTCTCCACACCTTGCCTTGACAATTCTTATTTTTTCTCTTCTTTCTCACTCTGCATGGAACATGTCTCAGAATTCTACCTTTATTGTCATCCACTCTCCATTTCTTTTCCTGTGAAGCCTTCAGTGATTTATCTCTGTAAAAGGTGCTGATGAATTTCACATGAATTTCTCTTAGTAATTCGTGTCTTCTCAAATAAAAAAGTGCTCACTGTTCTCACTGAATCCAATTCTTTAGGTATCTCCTTCTTTGGTGTATCAATCCATTCTGATATTAATATAACAATCTGTCGTGATGTATCTTCCTCTTCTGGTATATTTTGTATCCTCACCACTCGAGCTGCGCTATCCGTCTGAATTTCCATTAACGTTGTCTCTGCGTCGCGCTGATTTTCTTCTATCGCCGATATTTTAGCTTGGTCTTGTCTTATCTTTTGTCCCGATCTCTCAATCTCTTGTTTACCTTCTTAAAAATACTTATTTTAACAGCAATTACAGCAAGAAGAATTGGTTGCATCCAAAACAAGTTAGCTATGACTAACTTCTCACTGAAATTAATGAAACTCAAGTTGGTCACACAACTAAGGGCCCAATCCTATCCAATTTTCCAATGCCGGTACAACTGTTCCAATGGGGTATGCACTGCATCGTAGTGGGACAGCAGTCATAGAGTCCTCATTAAGGTATGGGAACATTTGTTCCTTTATGTTGGGGCTGCATTGCGTCTGCACCAGTGCTGGCAAATTGGATAGGATTGGGCCCAATCTTTTCTCCTTGATTTCCCTGGGGCTTAGTCATGATGACTAACTTGCCTTGGTTACTACCCAATATGAGTTGTATGAGTAAAGAAAAAAGAAAGTGTGCACTGCAACCAATATGACAACTCTGTAGGAAGATGTTGCCTCCAAGGAGGTCCACAAAATAGATATTCACATTAAAACTCCAATATAAGCAATGCCACTCTGCATTTTTGAAAATCTGTCTTCATAAAGTTTAAATGAGTACATCTAACAAATGAAGATCTGACAATTAGTTCTGGCTTTCAGAATTCAGTTGATTGCGAAATGAGAAGTTGAACATTGAACCATCATCCGTTTGTCAAGAACCTGCCTCTGTAAGAATCTAATAAAATATCATTCAGGTTATGTATCATCTGGTCTTAGCAATCATGTTCCAATAATAAGACACTGTCAATTTATTAAAAAGCCTTTTTTCCCCCTCTAGAAAATGATTTCATAAAAAAGAGACAGATATTTTAGCAGCTGACTGTAAAGATTTATATTCAGCTCTGGCATCCTCCAGAAGGTAAAATAAAAATAAAATAAAATAAGATAGAATAATAAAGCTTGCCCAGCATTGAAAAATTTCTTATTATCTCTATTTCACCCACAGGAAAAATGGACTGAAAATAACAATCAATTAACTTCCATAGCAAAAACTAGCAAAATAACATATATAATCACAGAGGGCACAATTTGCTCAATTCCTTGTTGTACGAGTAAAGGTCACTCATGAGAGGGTCAAGGCCAAATCTTTCCCGTAAGTATGGGATGATTACTTGTGCAAAATTAGATTCATAAAAATTATAATTATAAAGGAAATACAATTCTTGAATTTCCATTCACTGCGTAGGATTAAGCTGATTTTTAACGACACTTTCTCTGCAAGTTTTATTAATCAGTTCCACCATGTACCGCTACTTTGAGTATTACCTGTCTGTTGGCTTATGACTATAAAGTACTGAGTGGCACAGTCAGAAACAAATGTACTTAGCATAGGGCTACTGTCTTCGCTTCTAGGAAGTCAGCATCAGGCTGGTGCTGATGGCAAATTTTTAAGTAATGTATCAAAGAAGCAGATGGCCGCTCTGGGGTTTTGTGGGTATTGGTCAAAGATCTAGGATGTACTCACCCAGAAAAGAGACTGACTTGTGGAACTGATCCCTCAGCAAGGACATGCTGAGAGCCAGGATGGGAGATCAATTTATTCATTACTGGCTGACTCTGAGCCAGTCTCTGATAGCCCAATCTTACAGGTATTTATTTATACAGGTATTTATATACCGCCTTTCTTGATTGTCAGATTCCTCCTCAGACTTTAATCCAAGGCGGTTTACATAGGCAGGCTGTTCTAAACCCCCGTAGGGATTTTTACAATTGACTAGTTCTAGTCTTTCATAGAACTCCTCGTTCCAGCTGGATTCCTTCCTGGTCTGGCCTCTCTCTGGCCCTTCGCCTCCCACTCTCCACTTGACGGCAACTCCTCTCTGCCACCGAGGGTCAGCTCATCAGTATATCATTGTGTCGTCAGTTCTCGGGTACTTCCGGTCGTTTCGAACTGGCAGCCTCAGATCTTCAGGCATACAAGGCGGCAGCTCTACCAACTGAGCCAGACTTCTTACCCTCCACCCCTCCCCCTGGTTGAGTCAGTGGTGCAGAAATGGTGTCCACTGCATTCTGTGGTGGAGTAGCAGTAGCAGAGGTCTCCTCTAGGTAAGAGGACAATTGTTCCCTTATCCAGGGGCAAAACTCTATGGGGTTAGGAATCCACTTGGACCTATGACAGTTATTTTGGTTCCACAAGTCCATATTAGTCCACACTACAGGATAAAGCCTAGAAAGGGGCTCAGGATATAATCACCACCATTGCTGCCTATTCTGTCCCCTCCTGGGTCCGATCCACCCATCTCCAGGCCCCATTTGCCCATTCCATCCCCTCCTTGTCCTCCCCACTCCATTTTGCCTCTCCCCACCCTTATTCTGCCCTCCCACCACTACCCATCACCTCTCCTGCTGATTTACCTCCTCTGATGATTGATGGAAGGCACAGACCTTCCCGCCAGCACTGCAGGAACCATTTATGATTGGCGCTAACTGCTGCCAGCACCAGCAGGGAACCTGTCACAACAATGGCCAGTAAGTTTAAATTGCACTGTGAGTGTGGTCTACCTTGCAGGGTTGTTGGTAGGCAAAAAAATGGGAGAGGGAAGAACCATGTGGGATAAAAATGTAATAGATCATCATTGTCATCATCATCAATGGTTCTTTTCTTAGAGTGAAAAGGTAGGTTCTTGCCTTATCTCTAGTTTAACTTGTTAACCATTTCTGTCATTTTTAATTGCAAAATGCTCCAAAACTGTGTTTGCAATAATATTTCCAAGGGAGCTGTGGAGCAGAGCAAATACAAAACACACAGTCTAATACTGATAGAGAGACAACAGTTGAAATCCATATTTTTGGCCCTCAGTCATTTCAGTGAGCCTTTCCAGTTGAGTACAGCTACCCTGTTTGTTCCCAAACCGTCCCAATCTGTGCCGCAGGCATTCAGATCTGGTTCCTTTCTCAGCCAGGATTGTTGCTTTTCGAAGTAGAGATTCTGCAGTCATACAAAAAGCAGAAATATTGGCAGTGAGTGGGTGGTTTTTCATCCTGAACAGGCAAACAGAAGTAATTCTGAAAGCATTTCCAAGGGATGCCTGGAGGGGCTTATTTGCTAAAGTTTGAGCCTCTAATAAACAACTCTCAACTGTTTTCATTTTGAAGACCTTCTATTTAACATTTGTTGATGCATACAGATAAGCAGGGCAATCAAAAAAAGTCTTAAATGGGAACACTGTTAAGGCAGACTGTTTACAAGAATGTTCATTGTATTTCTCTATTCTTATATTTCATGACAGAAGAGGAAAATGGGTTTTCGACAAACTAAATGCAGTCAGTTCTCATTATCAGTTGGGTTTTGGTTACCTGAAAACCCCAGCAGACACCGAATCCATAGATAGTTATTCATTGATCCTATGGGTTCAGTGGGGTTAGGAGGAGGTACCAGCGGAAGACCTACTGCTTACGAACCTCCCAGCAGGAAATCCTCAGGATGGCAGCAGGAGACCTTCAAAATAGTGCCCGTAAGTAGCATGGAGCCCTTTAAAATGGCTGTGGGAAGCTTCAAAAGGGCATGGCTCCATGCTACTCATGGGTACCATTTTGAAGGTCTCCTGCTGCCATCCTGAGGGTTTCCTCCTATGCCTTTGTGCAATAGAGGGCAGCACAGCTCCAGTTTGGGAAACAGGGCCCAGGGTAGAGCTATGCAAATGAAGGGGTGTGGCTCTGCAGACTGAAGAAGGTGTGTTTCTGATTGGCTGGGATCATCAGAGGCAGGCAAGAAATTCTGTATCCATCCCAATGATGTTGCCAAGTGAACTTATTTAGATTCTCATATATAAATACTACATATTCTGCTATTCAATATGAAGTGCTGCAGCAGAGGATTTTGTTGTTTGTGGTGGACTAAAATACTGATCCCTTTTACTGGGTATCCTGGTCTTCACTGATTTGAATCACTCTTAGGGTTTTTGCCCATAGGGGGTCCCTAATACATACCCTCCACAAAGAAGAAGGGGGCTAGTTCAGTGGTGGACCATATTCCTCACAGGCAGAAGGTCCAAGGTTTGGTCCATGGCATCTTTCATTGAAATGATCACATGAAGTAGGGGCTGAGAGCAGTTCCTCACTCTGGAAAGCCACCATCACTTGGAACACACTTCATTGGGTTAAATGAACCCCCATGGTCAAGCACAGTAGATGGCAGCCCTATGCGGTCACACAGCCCACCATTCATAACAGGCAGGCATTCTATGGGTTTTAGGCTAAAATCCTCTACACCAGGGGTGTCAAACTTGTCTCATACAGTGGATGGAGCAGCATTCATGGCACCTGCTGAGGGCTGGAAGTTGTGTCATTAATCAGGAAGTGACATCATTAAGCTGATGACCAGAGCTAAAAACTTTGTTCTCACTTAGGAACATACTAGATGCAAATGATGGAAGAGAAAAAAATGCAAACCTTGACTGTATTTTCAAGATATTGGAGAACCCAATTATCACATGGGCTGCCCTTTCAGCAGTCCACTTCTACAAAGGCATCACTTCCCAGCTCAGCAGCTGAGACCAACCGATAGTAGTGCTGAGAGCGCCCAGTTATCACAAGGGCCAAAGCTTCAAAGGGCCGTATCTGGGCTGTGGGCCTTATGTTTGACATCTCTGCTCTACACACTTACATGGGAGTACATCTCCTTGACTTCGATTTACTTCCAAGTTGGCATGCACAGGATTGCAATGTTAGCTTGTGTAGTCGTATGCACACTTTCCTGGGAGTAAGTTCCCTTGAATTTAGTGAGAAGACATGCAAAGGATCGTGCTGTAAGACTTACAGATCAAAAAGTTGGGGAAAAAGAATAATTGGGATTGGAGAGTCAGGAGGAGATGCAAATAAAATGAATCAATGATAGCCCACATCGTATGTCCACTGCTGCTTGGATACACTCTACTGTTTTCAGCTGCCAGCTTGTGTATTAAGTATTAATTTACACAATGCTATTTCTTTGCTTGTTTGTGTGTTTTGTTTGTTTGCTTGTTTGCTTGCTTGCTTCCTGAGATTCCTCTTCAGCTCAGGATGTAATCCATATGGAAGAGCTGATCATTTTCTTTAGGTGCTTATTATAAAGTGTGTGTGTGTGTGTGTGTGTGAGAGAGAGAGAGAGAGAGAGAGAGAGTACATCTTAAAGTAGATGTAGTCTTTTTCTTGGTGCCACTGCCTAAGTAATGGTGCATAGACAATCAGTTCAATCCCTGGGCTTGCTTTTTTCTACAGCTTTATTTTTTGAAGCTCTGTGGCTGCTACCATTAATTTTTATCTCTTTTTTTTTTGTATCAAAATAATGGACTTGGAGGAGCTGCCTTCTTCCAAGCAAAGCCCTTTTACTTCAACTTAGCAAAAAAATAAACAACCCCTTTTGCTATTTCTCTTTTATGTATCTTCATTCTAATTCACCCTGTTATTGTCTCCTACGGTACAAGCCGAAAGCTTGCTAATAAGTTATTTACCACAGCCATATCGGTTGGCTCCATCTGTTCTCACGCCATTTGAAACGGGGAATGCGAGTGGGAACTTTGCAGACCTTGGTTATGTTTGTCGGTCTCCATCTGGCATTGTTATGCGCGGTAATGAACTGCTACATGCCTCACTTCGCCCGATCTTGACTTTGATCAAAGTGGTGTCTTCGATTAGCGCTCTCCTCTCATTCTTAGGGAATGACTAATGAAAGGCAGGCCTTATTCCAGTGGGGAGGTAGCTGTAGTTCCATGAAAGAGCCCTGGCAGAAGGTTTTAGGTACCATCCCAGCATCTCCGGAAAGGGCAAGGAATGACCTCTGTCTGAAACCCTGGAAAGCTGATGCCAGTCAGTTTTGACAATGAAGCATTTATTCATTTTCTTTTTAGATTGGTTCCCCAATTTTCAAACCAATAGATCCCCTTGGGGGCTTACAATGGCAATAAAATAAAAACACTTGAAGCCCTTTGATGGATGCCATCATTTGCTTCTTGATTCTCCAGAAACTGCCAAGTTAGAACAGATTTCTTTTCAGCCAGGCAGGGAGAAGTGAGGACCCTGTAGCTGTTCTGTGACTGATGGTGGGGCCAAGGTTGACGATTCTCTTACCATGGTGTTGCTCTTGGGAGGCAGGGAATGTAACCTCCTAGGGACACTGAATCCACTAGTCAATGGCAGAGACCAGAGGATTCCTCAACCTCTTGATCCTGGGGTACTGATTGTTGGAGTAGATTTCTTTTCAGAACTGGTTGCGACCCATAGTTTGGGAAGCACTGCTATAATACATCTAAACACAAGGAATGAAAAGGAAACCTGATTGTTGGCAGATCGTGAAACTGACAAGCTGACAACTGACAAGTACATAAGAACATAAGAACAGCCCCACTGGATCAGGCTATAAGCCCATCTAGTCCAGCTTCCTGCATCTCACAGCGGCCCACCAAATGCCCCAGGGAGCATACCAGACAACAAGAGACCTCATCCTGGTGCCTCCCCATCAAGTAAGATGTATTGAGCCTTAAGGAAAGTGAAACAGCCCCACTCATGGTTAGGTGAATGTACTTTAGTCCATGTCAAAGGGCAGGCTGCGAGGAACGCAAAGCCACCAGAATGGTCCCACTCCAATGAAGGCAGACCTCAAAAAAACCACTCAAGAAGGAACCCCTCCCCCCAAAAAAAAAACTGACAAGGAACATTTATTGAGTTATATGGAAAGCAAAACTGAGTCACACGTGCATGTTTACTCACAAGTAGACAAATGTGCCTTGGCTCTTATCAAAGACCAGATGAAAATGAAAGGGCCGATTAAACAAGTCTGGGTTGTATTTTTTGTTCAGTCTGGAAGTCATTTTTTTTTTAATTGAGGAGAAGGAGAAGTACTTGAGGAGAAGGCCAGTTGAGGGGGAATGGAAGGCCACCCAAATGGTCCAGAACCAGAAAGCTAGTACCCACCATAATAAAGAGAATAAAAACTGAGACTTGAGCAGCTAGTAAGGTGAAACTGTTTTGTTTTTTGTTTGCTTTTAGTCTCATAAAGTGGGTCCTGTGTCATAGGTGGGTCATAGGTGGGTTCTGTGTCATCCTGGTGCTAGAGTGTCACTGAATGGGTGCATCCACCTATTAGAGTGGATCCAGTGCTAAAAACTTTGGGAACAACTGGATTATGGGCTCGTAAGACTCACTGTGAGCAGCCGTTCACATTTTTTTTTTTCAGTGAAAGAACCGCAGAAGACTCTAATGAAATTTTGGGGAAGGGGATGGATAGGAAACAGCTCTAATTTGCCTTCATTAATCACTTTACACAGCCCTCCCCACATGAGAGAACTTACGTAGTAGGGGCGCATGCTATTAATTAAAGATTGGGAGAAGTTCCTCCAGCTGAAATTAATTAATTATGCTCCTTTGGGGGAGAAGGAGTGGAGTTGAGCAGTGAAAATTTCGGGGTCATGATTCCTTGCATCACTTCTGAAGCTGAATATATTAGACCTGACAAGCTGTTCCTTGCCAGCAGAATCTTGTTCAGCCAATCACAATGCTGCTGTTTGCCTATTCCCACTAGAATTTACTGAAGGGTAGAATCTTTCCAAACTCTCCATTCACTACACCTGCCAAGATAAGTTATATATATTATTGGATCAACTCATGTCAGTGAAAGTGTGGCATCCTTGATGATGATGATGATTCATTTGGGGGGGGGGGTCTCTTTCTGTATATAATTTCCTCTTCACTTACACATCAGTTACATAGAGAAAAAAAGAAAAAGAGAGGCTCACAAAATGAATGAATGCATCTGCTGCCCTTGAAAACTGAACTGGAAAGCTCTCACTGAGTTCACCCAACCACAGACAGGTAAAGAATTAGTGCCTATGTACTGACCCCCCCCTCCCCATCGCACATGAGGTGATGGTCTGGGTTAAAGTTTTAGATTAAAACAGGGCCGTATTTGTTGACATCAATGCCAATCAACAATCTGTGTAAACCCTGTTGTGGGTCTTCTCAAAGCACTCCTCCCCCTTTTAGTGTGGGCACTCCAAGTGTTTCCTTGGAGAGATCAGAAGCCACCATCACCTGACACAAAACTTTAGACCACCTGGAGATTATTCCAGTTACTTCATGTCAACTCCCAAGCAGGGGATGAGAAGCTGAACTGTACCATTTCCCTCCAACCAGACAATCCTTAAGATCAACTTTGAAATCCAAACCCAAGAATACCAGCCATTATTCTTGGCACCTACCCAGCTCCACAATGGCAGCTAGTCTACACAATATGTTAACCAGTAGTTGATATGGGATCATCAATGGGTTCAGCTGAACTGTGAGAGTGATCACCACTAGAACTGCCTCCTTTTCCCCAAATACTCAATGGTGTGCAAGAGGTTCTTCAAGCCTCATGCAAGGACGACCATGGCAAAAGTACTCCTGCCTTCATTTTAGACTGCAGAGTGGTGGAAAAATGTAAAAATGAGTTCGATAAAGCTCTCACTCGTTGGACAGGTTTACAAGGGTTGTGAACCACAGCGAGGGGAAATTGGAAACAAAATTCAGGGAAATAAAGTTTTGAGAACACTGGCTCTCAGAGACCTCGAGATCAGAGGGGATTCTGACAGCATGGCCATTGTCTGCCACCAAATTGTGGGGTCCAATAGAAGAATTGTGCCTAGGCTTGGGCCTTGAATAGAGAGCTAACATCTCAAGTCATCTTGTGACTCTAGGTTTTCTGTAGGGATTTGTGACTTGTGCTGAAGCTAGTGATGGAGTAAGGAAAATTAGTTGAACGCTTCGGGAGTCGTGGACCCCGGTCTATGATTTAGTAGACCTGGGCTCTGAAGTCACCCTGGAACAATAACAAGGGCTGCAATCCTAACCACACTTTCCTGAGAGTAAACCCTAAATAGGACTTACTTCTGAGTAGACCTGGTTAGGATTATGCCCAAGGTTGCCCAGTACTTTGAATGGGAACCTGAGGCAAGCACTTAACCAAATTGACCAAGGCTGAGGTCAGGGAGCCAGAGTGTTCTAACCAATATACCTGGAATGGGGTAACAAAGGAGCCCTAGCTGTCCAGGAAAGTTGAAAGAAGGTAGGTAATATAGTCAAAATTCAGCAGGGAGCTATTCCACTTATCTTTAGTGAGCCCTATTTGCGATGCCAAGCACAGATATAAACACCGGAAAAATAATGCAGTTCCCTGTATATAATTAGAAATATAACACGGGGGTTATGCAAAGCATAATTTCTTTTCCTTGGACTTTAAGGTATAAATTGCTTTGTTTCCAAGTGTTTGGATGAACACCAAGCATTCTTGTCCCTAAGCTGCAATCTTTGAGGGAGATCAAGCCCCCTGAACGATGAAACTGCAGCCGCACACCCTGCTCCAAAGTATCTCCAAACCAACTTTCCTTTACTGAAAGACTGACTGCATCAGGGAAGCTGCAGCCCACTGAGAATGAATGGTACTGAGCTCCAAATCCCTCAAGATGGGGACTTATATCTGATAATGGAAATTCAGGCAGAGCCGCTGCGATAACGGCACAGTGATTATTCTTTATTGCTGTGGCATTTACTGCTGGAATAGTGGTGGGCAGCTCCTAACACTCAAAATTAATGTGCGGTAACAGCCTTATGTGAGGTGTAGCCCAGGGTGCAGTGTGTCGGAGTCTAATATATCAAAGTGACTGCAGTCTCCGTTTAAGTTGGTCTGGTCACTCTCCATCGAACCTGCTGCTTCCAAGATACTTTTAATAATTTGCAGACTAAATCTACTAGATATGGGAGAAACCTTTTTTGTGAAGGGACCCTGATTTCTACTCAACCTGTAATTCATCTATCTTGATGCAAAACAGGCAACTGTACCCACAGCCTAGCAGCAAAGAGTTGTGTTATACACAACAATTCCAATTTCAACTTGCAGCCCAATCCTACTCAGAGTGGAATCCTATTCCTCTGCTGGTGGAATGCATGTTCCAATGGTGGAGGTGGCTGGGTCAAAGTGGAAGTGACTGGATCCCAGTACATGATGCGTGATGCTGCTTACCGATACTGCTGGCCAGGGAAATGAGGTGCTCACTGGTCATGAAGACAGCCCACCATTGCCGAGTAAGGCAGCAGCGGGGGCAGACATTGGGAGGGACAGGGGACTTTCAGGGAACAGAAGGAGGTGGAATGGGGGAGGGAGGGGTGGAATCAGTAGTAGTCATGTGCAGTCATGTGCAACCCCTGGGGGCTGGGGGATCAGAATAGGTCCTTAGTTTGGCTGTACTTGTCGTAAGAGGCGACTCAACAGCCACCGGGTAGATGGGACTCGTCAGCCTGGGAAGGCAGCTCATCTGAGAGAAGGAAAACTCTGATCCCAAACCTCCACTGCCTTGTGGCTACATCCAGTTATGGAAAAGGCTCCAGGAGTCAACCTCGAGACAAAATCCGGAGCCGGAGTCCCTGAGGCAGTTCATGGCTGAACACAGTCACGTTCTGGCAACTCCTGCGACGCCGCTGGAACCAACCGTATTGGCTTCTGCCTTTCCATTGGACCATTTCAGCGACGTGGAGAGGGGGGATTTGCCGCCCTGGGTCCCGTTAGGGAGAAGGGCGGGATAAAAATAAAGTTTTATTATTATTATTATTTGCTGCATGGGTAACAGCCTATCCTCCATATCTACTTTACCCAGGCTTCGCGCACTGGAGAGGACACTCTGTTCCAGAACCACTATTCAGAGCGCGATACCATAGTCTTCCAAGACTGAAGGATGCCAACATGTGCAATACTCTTTCTTTCCTCTGCTGTTACACTCCTTAGTTCTGCACCAGCAAAATAGCAGCAGAATTCCATCAGAGGAATGAAGGTTCCCCCTTAAGGTAATGGAACAAAGTTCCCTTACCTTTAGGAGACCTATGAAAGTACCTCCCCCATCCTACAATTTATAGGATGCAGTGCATGTCCCCAGGATTTAGATAGGATTAGAGCCTTGCTCTATCTTTACTACATCTTTCATGCATACTTTGAATGGAAATCTACAGCAAGCACTTAACCAATCGGCCAAGGCTGAGGTCAGGGAGCTAGAATGTTCTAGCCAACATGGGGCTTTGCGTAGGAGAACAAATTAGCCCTAGCCATCCCGGGAAGTTGAAAGAAAGTAGATGATATAGTCAAAATCTTCTTCCATCTTCTGCTTTAGCTTCTCCTTCCCCCTGGCTTCAACTGCCTACCATTTGAAGAAGACAGAGGTAATGTGTGTACAACCAAGGACAGTGGTGACCTAGCAGGTCTCCAGGGAGCTTGGTGTGATTGTGAGAGAGAAAGACTTGACCAGACATTCTCCCGATAACTGTGGATGTGTGAGAAATGAGGAGCAAAGACTTGGCCATGGCTCTGTTGTGGGGGTTAGTGACAGGGTGGGCATCAAAGAGATGAACTTTCAAGGCAAAGAGCTGGTTGGATTTTGTCACTTCACATAGCAGGTGAAACAATATTGCATTTGAATGTTCCTGTATGAGAACATAATAATAATGTAGGCAACCTTCAGTCTCGAAAGACTATGGTATCGCGCTCTGAATGGTGGTTCTGGAACAGCGTCTAGTGTGGCTGAAAAGGCCAATTCGGGAGTGACAATCCCTTCCACACTGGGAGCAAGTGCAGTCTGCCCCTGGTCTGTCTCCCTGGCTATGGGCCTTCCTTCTTTGCCTCTTTGCCTCAGACTGTCAAACTGGGAAAGGCCATGCTGCACAGCCTGCCTCCAAGCGGGCCGCTCAGAGGCCAAGGTTTCCCATCTGTTGAGGTCCACTCCTAAGGCCTTCAGATCCCTCTTGCAGATGTCCTTGTATCACAGCTGTGGTCTACCTGTAGGGCGCTTTCCCTGCACGAGTTCTCCATAGAGGAGATCCTTTGGGATCCGGCCATCATCCATTCTCACGATTATATAAGAGAGAAAAGTGCTATTATACCCTTTCCCTTTTGTGCTAGTTTTCAACTTGCAAATGTATATACATTTTTTTTACAATCCCAAACACTTGCCTACAGCCTAAAGTGTGACACTTCTACCGCCTCGTTTCGCTGCATTTGTAGACCATCCCCGAATCACCATCCCCAGGGAATGAGTAACTTGCACTGGTAAATTCAAGCGATAGGCAGTTAAGTTTAATGTGCAAGTTACTCATTGTAGATTCATGTTAGTTTGCTCGAGATGTGGTTCTCAGTGAACCCCACAATCTTCCTGGGAACAATCCCCCTGGGATCTGTGAGCAAGGAGAAATGAGTCAGGAGACGGCCCTCAACATATACACTTGCACAAATGTCAGCTATACCACCCACACAGCTGGATCTGAGTGAAGCACCTTAAGGAGAAAATCACTTTTATATTTCAAAATATGCTCTTCTTGAAGAAAAAAAGAAAGAAAATAATACAGTCCTCTAAAAACCAGATGGATCCATTTAATTATTTTTCCTTGTGATCATATGATTGTGACAGGGTCCTTTTATAACAAATGAAACAGAATTCTATAAGTAAATTTTAACCAAGATTGCTAACTTTCACAGCAGAAGCAATGCCCTAGTGATTGCATAGCTCAGAGGTGGCCAAATCACAGATCTTGACCCACGTATGGCTCTTTAGCCTATAATGTGTGGCTCTTGGAAATAAATTGGCTGAGCTCTTTTTTGCAAGATAAATAAATTTTCAAGTTTTATTATTACAGTCAATTCTTGTTGTTTGCTGGGGTTGGGTTTGGTGGTCTGGGGTGGGTTTGGTCTGGGGCATTTGGTGGGCCACTGTAAGATACAGGAAGCTGGACTAGATGGGCCTATGGCCTGATCCAGTGGGGCTGTTCTTATGGGTTTCTGCAGTGGCGCCATTAGGATTTGTGTCACCCAGTGTGAGGGACCAGTGCGTCATGCCTGTGATGGACCTCCTTCCATTCAGCTGGTGGGCCAATGCCCTGGGTGGTGGCTGTTATGATGTAACATCACTCCATCCCTGCTGGTTTTTTTGCTATGACCTTTGATACAATAGAGATATTTCAACACTGTTTCATTGCATTCTGCATGAAAGTATGCATTGATTGATATATACATGATGGTATTATTTAAAAATATCAAGATTTAAATTTTTTTGACCAGTGGTGGTGTCACCCCCTCTGTGCATGTCACCCAGAGCAGCTGGCACCCCCACGCCCCCCCTAGCAACACCACTGGGTTTCAGGAAACCCTAGTGGATAATGAATTTGTGCACAATGAAGCATTGATCCAGTGGGATCAATGTGGTTAGGTGCAGGGTTTTTTGGGGGGGGATTACCAAAGGGTTCTGCTTCCCCCAGCTGCTTCAAAGGTTCAGTGCTGGTCACAGGCACAGTTTAGAAGGTCCCTACTGCTTCCAGAAGGTCTCAGCTGCATTCTGGAAGCAAAAGAAACAAAAACCTTCCAGAGGCAGCAGGGACTTTCAAAATGGCATCGGCAAACAGCACAGAGCCCTTTGACCCACAGGCATTTCAAAGAGCTCCACATTGGTTGTGGGCATCATTTTGAACATCTCTGCTGCCTTCGGGAAGCCAGCAGGGATCTTCAGAAGGTTGCAGAGACATTTAGATCACAGGTAACTGAGAACAGCATCATGGCAAATGCAAGGTAGGTGGCAATACTGCCCTTCATGGATATGCAAATTTGCAGGTAGCAGATTTGCATATGAAGAGAACTGAACTCTATTTACCAGGTATAAACTGAGAGTCCATTAGATTAAAACATAAATTTAATGTTCATGGTGAGTATATTTAAGAATTTAAATGCTTCTTAAATATTGTAGTTCTCAAACATCTGAAGTTTATCACATGTAGGTCTCACATTAAGCAAGTTTGGCCAACCCTGGTATAGCTGTTTCTTTGGACTCCCCTGAAGGGCATCTTTAAGTATAGAATTCCAAAAGATAAATAGTATTTGTTTTATTATTGTATTTGTATTAAAACATTGATATTGCCTTGTAGCCCCAAGCAATTTTCAAATTTGTTTACAAAAGATAATTGCATGGAGGCAATTGTTTGTTTGCTTGTTTGTTTGGTCACCATTTGTCACAGCTACCATTTTCCCCTATTCTTCCTTAGTACAATGTGGCAGGGAAACAAAATAGCGGCCACCAACTGGGACTTACTGCCACTCCTTTCCAAATGTAAATAGTTTTAAAATCGGGGGGGGGGGGGGATAAAAATGTATAGAGGTATCAAATATGGTGCACATAAATACAAACTGAATGTGGGTGAAATTGAATCAATAACTTAATGAATCGGGTTATTATTATTAAATATGAAGAATTTAATAGCACAAAATTAAAAAAGATACTCCATCACCTTAGCAACTCATTCTACATAATTAATGGGAAAATCTTTGGGGATTTGTCCATATGGGATTTTTCATAATATGTGCAACTGTTCCATTGCATTCCTTATTAAGATTCTGGGAAGACTATATTACTGAAACATAAACCATCTTTATTTTTGGCCTTTTCTGTGTACTACTTAGTTTTATTGTTCATCTGTTTATTGATTATGTGTGCATGCCAATCAAAACTTTTTTTCCCTTCTTGAGAAAAGTTATAATTTATACCCCATTATTCAGAGCCTTTGTAGTGGTACCTGCCTTGTAAAGACACCTACTGTTCGAAAGCTCACCCAATTCATCCTGCATAAATCAGTATTAATACTTCTTCCATCACTCAACAGCAATGATCATAACTTACAGGCACCCCTTCTGGTGAAATCTAAATTAAGCTGAGCAGCTGACAAACACGGAGCAGAAAATATAAAATGCAATAAGGTGTCTCTGCTGTATTTCTTTAATTTGAAGTATAGGTAGATGAGCAGATGAAAGTCCTGGGCAGATGCACAGAAATGCATATGAATGGAGGAAGGGATGGAGCAAAATAATGACGGAGGAGTTGGGAAAAATCACAACCACAGTTCTGTTCATGCAGTGGGAATTTCCTGTCTCTTCCTACTGACTGAAGCACTTTGCAGCCCTTGAGCTGCTGCTGCTGGTGGTGGTGGTGGGGCATTCAGAACAACATAGGCTGTAGCATGAAGTGCTGGAGTCACCTCCTTTTGAAACTGGAACTTTCAGCCCTATTGTCTGTCAACGCAGGAAGGGACTCTCTCCAAGACAAAGGGCCCAATCCTATCTGGCAGCAATGCCGCCAGTCTTGCTTGTGTTGTTAAGGAGTTGGTCATTCTAAGGTACCATAAAACACTTTATGCTGCCCAGATGGAGAAAAACAGCAGCGCAGAGACCAGCATGGGTGTGAACTGGGTCATAAGAACATAAGAACATAAGAACAGCCCCACTGGATCAGGCCATAGGCCCATCTAGTCCAGCTTCCTGTATCTCACAGCGGCCCACCAAATGCCCCAGGGAGCACACCAGATAACAAGAGACCTCATCCTGGTGCTCTCCCCTACATCTGGCATTCTGACTTAACCCATTCCTAAAATCAGGAGGTTGCGCATACACATCATGGCTTGTACCCCATAATGGATTTTTCCTCCAGAAACTCGTCCAATCCACTTTTAAAGGCGTCTAGGCTAGACGCCAGCACCACATCCTGTGGCAAGGAGTTCCACAGACTGACCACGCGCTGAGTAAAGAAATATTTTCTTTTGTCTGTCCTAACCCGCCCAACACTCAATTTTAGTGGATGTCCCCTGGTTCTGGTATTATGTGAGAGTGTAAAGAGCATCTCCCTATCCACTCTGTCCATCCCCTGCATAATTTTGTATGTCTCAATCATGTCCCCCCTCAAGCGTCTCTTTTCTAGGCTGAAGAGGCCCAAACGCCGTAGCCTTTCCTCATAAGGAAGGTGCCCCAGCCCCGTAATCAGCTTAGTCGCTCTCTTTTGCACCTTCTCCATTTCCACTATGTCTTTTTTGAGATGCGGCGACCAGAACTGGACACAATACTCCAGGTGTGGCCTTACCATAGATTTGTACAACGGCATTATAATACTAGCCGTTTTGTTCTCAATACCCTTCCTAATGATCCCAAGCATAGAATTGGCCTTCTTCACTGCCGCCGCACATTGGGTCGACACTTTCATCGACCTGTCCACCACCACCCCAAGATCTCTCTCCTGATCTGTCACAGACAGCTCAGAACCCATCAGCCTATATCTAAAGTTTTGATTTTTTGCCCCAATGTGCATGACTTTACACTTACTGACATTGAAGCGCATCTGCCATTTTGCTGCCCATTCTGCCAGTCTGGAGAGATCCTTCTGGAGCTCCTCACAATCACTTCTGGTCTTTACCACTCGGAAAAGTTTGGTGTCGTCTGCAAACTTAGCCACTTCACTGCTCAACCCTGTCTCCAGGTCATTTATGAAGAGGTTGAAAAGCACCGGTCCCAGGACAGATCCTTGGGGCACACCGCTTTTCACCTCTCTCCATTGTGAAAATTGCCCATTGACACCCACTCTCTGCTTCCTGGCCTCCAACCAGTTCTCAATCCACGAGAGGACCTGTCCTCTAATTCCCTGACTGTGGAGTTTTTTCAGTAGCCTTTGGTGAGGGACCGTGTCAAATGCCTTCTGAAAGTCCAGATATATAATGTCCACGGGTTCTCCCGCATCCACATGCCTGTTGACCTTTTCAAAGAATTCTATAAGGTTTGTGAGGCAAGACTTACCCTTACAGAAGCCATGCTGACTCTCCCTCAGCAAGGCCTGTTCGTCTATGTGTTTTGAGATCCTATCTTTGATGAGGCATTCCACCATCTTACCCGGTATGGATGTTAGGCTGACCGGCCTATAGTTTCCCGGGTCCCCCCTCTTTCCCTTTTTAAAAATAGGCGTGACATTTGCTATCCTCCAATCTTCTGGTACCGTGGCTGTTTTGAGGGACAAGTTGCATACCTTAGTCAAGAGATCTGCAACTTCATTCTTCAATTCCTTAATAACCCTTGGGTGTATGCCATCAGGGCCCGGTGACTTATTGATCTTTAATTTATCAATGAGGTCTGAAACATCTTCTCTTTTAACCTCTATCTGACTTAACTCCTCGGTCAGGAGGGGCCGTTCGGGCAGCGGTATCTGCCCGAGGTCTTCTGCCGTGAAGACAGATGCAAAGAACTCATTTAATTTCTCTGCCATCTCTAAGTCTCCTTTTATCTCCCCTTTCTCTCCCTCACCATCCAGTGGGCCAACCGCTTCTCTGGCGGGTTTCCTGCTTCTAACATATTTGAAGAAGCTTTTATTATTCCCCTTAATGTTGCTGGCCATGCGTTCCTCATAGTCTCGCTTGGCCTCCCCTATCACCTTCTTACATTTCTTTTGCCACAGTTTATGTTCCTTTTTATTCTCTTCATTAGGGCAAGACTTCCATTTATGGAAGGAAGCTTCCTTGCCCTTCACAGCCTCTCTAACTTGGCTGGTTAGCCATGCGGGCACTCTCCTGGATTTAGTGGAACCCTTCTTTCTTTGCGGTATACACCTCTGCTGGGCCTCTATTACTGTTGTTTTAAGCAGCCTCCATGCACTCTGGAGAGACTGGACTCTTTTTACCCTCCCTTTCAACCTCCTTCTAACCAGCCTCCTCATTTGAGGGAAGTCCGCCCGTCGGAAGTCAAGGGTTTTTGTTAGAGATTTGCCTGGTATTCTTCCCCCAACGTGCACATCAAAACAGATCGCAGCATGATCACTGTTCCCCAATGGCTCAGTAACGTTTACATCTCTAACCAGGTCCTGCGTACCGCACAAAATTAAATCCAGAGTCACCTGTCCTCTGGTGGGCTCCTTGACTAGCTGATCTAAGCCACAGTCATTTAGCACGTCAAGAAATCCGGTTTCCTTATCGTGACCAGAACACAAATTGACCCAGTCAATATGAGGATAATTGAAGTCCCCCATGATTACAACCCTGTCCTTCCTTGTCACCTCCCTGATCTGTTTCCTCATTTCAAGGTCCCCATCAGATTTCTGGTCTGGAGGACGATAGCACGCCCCCAGTATTACATCGCTGCACAAGCCTGGTAATTTAACCCACAGAGATTCTACGGTGGAGTCGGACCCACCTTCAATCTCTACTTTGCTGGATTCTATCCCTTCCTTAACATAAAGGGCCACCCCACCTCCAACACGCCCCTCCCTGTCCCTCCTGTAGAGTTTATAGCCCGGGATTGCGGTATCCCACTGATTCTCCGCATTCCACCAGGTTTCCGTTATGCCCACTATGTCAATATT